>NC_137920.1:39667789-39797789 GCF_963457725.1 Sprattus sprattus
CACATTCCGCCACGTCCCACACCTGCATACCTGACAGCAGCTCTGTTGACAAAACAAGCTCTGGTCATTCCCACGTGGAACCTTGAAGGACATCAACCCCAAACTCAACCATGACAAAGTCTGCACCGTCTCCAGTCTCCCTAACCCCACAGGCACTTGAGGATAATGGGCCTGTTTGAAGACGGCTAGCAGACCCAGCGAGTCGGTCTCATCACAGACTAGTAGTGGCGTTGTGTCTCTATCCACGTCTCTCGTCTCTATAAATACCCAGGGACAGGTTCTCTCCCCTGCACCTTGTTGCTGTGTGGAGGCACCAGGGGAAGTGCACCCCTCTCTCTGTCAGCCCCATATAGAGATGCGCTTCATTATTGAGCAGGACGACACTGAAAATGCATTTGCCAACGCAATCAGAACACCTGCAGACCAGGGTGCGGTGCTTTAAGAGGAAAGAGAAAAAAAGGGCTTAAAAAGTCTGAAATATTTACAAGAATGGGGAATAATAGAGTATTAAATTGAATATTTCAGCAGGCGTTAAAAACAAGAATGTAGAAAAAAAGGGGTGGGTAGAGGGGAGTTGTGGAAGTCAAAGACAGAAACACTCGTAAAGAGCGAAATAAAGAAACGCATGAGTGAGGGAGAGAGAGGAATATGGCATCACAAGAAATAGTGATGTCTAAAAATAAGTGTGCTTGGCCTACCAATTTCCTTTCCCATATCGCCAAATATTGGTCATTTATGTCACACCGCCTTGAAGAGTAAGTGCCATTAATCCGCGGGTGCCGGAGGGTTCAGTATTGGTGTCATTAGGGCAGAGGGCAGGCACGGGGGGGGCAGTTAAACTGGGGGGATTGCATGTCAGAGCGAGGCTGCTGGACAGGAGATCAGTGGGGGATGAGCAGGGGCTTTAGCCACAGCCACACTGGGGGATTTAACAGCATGGGGGAGACGCAGCCAAGAGCCCAGCGTCAGCACCGCCAGCCAGGGGGTGGGACAGAGGACAGGAGGGGCACGGATGCAGAGAGGGGAGAATTGGAGGGAAGAGATGACAGGAGAGGGGGGACAGGAGAGGGAAGGGGAGAGAAGACAGGAGAGGGAAGGGGGGAGAGGTCATGAGAAAAGCAGGAGAGGGAAGGGGAGAGAAGACAGGAGAGGGAAGGGGAGAGAGGACAGGTGAGGGAAGGGGAGAGAGGACAGGAGAGGGAAGGGGAGAGAGGACAGGAGAGGGAAGGGGAGAGATGACAGGAGAGGGGGGGCAGGAGAGGGAAGGGGAGAGAGGACAGGAAAGAAGACAGGAGATGGAAGGGGAGAGAAGACAGGACAGGGAAGGGGAGAGAAGACAGGAGAGGGAAGGGGAGAGAAGACAGGACAGGGAAGGGGAGAGAAGACAGGAGAGGGAAGGGGAGAAAGGTCATGAGAGGGAAGGGGAGAGAGAACAGGAGATGGAAGGGGAGAGAAGACAGGACAGGGAAGGGGAGAGAAGACAGGAGAGGGAAGGGGATAGAGGACAGGAGAGGGAAGGGGATAGAGGACAGGAGAGGGAAGGGGAGAGAGGACAGGAGAGGGGGGACATGAGAGGTCATGAGAGAAGACAGGAGAGGGAAGGGGAGAGAAGACAGGACAGGGAAGGGGAGAGAAGACAGGAGAGGGGGGGCAGGAGAGGGAAGGGGAGAGAGGACAGGAAAGAAGACAGGAGATGGAAGGGGAGAGGATAGGAGAGGGAAAGGGAGAGAGGACATGAGAGTTGACAGGAGAGGGAAGGGGAGAGAAGACAGGAGAGGGAAGGGGAGAGAAGACAGCAGAGGGAAGGGGAGAGAAGACAGCAGAGGGAAGGGGAGAGAAGACAGCAGAGGGAAGGGGAGAGAAGACAGCAGAGGGAAGGGGAGAGAAGACAGCAGAGGGAAGGGGAGAGAAGACAGCAGAGGGAAGGGGAGAGAGGACAGGAGAGGGAAGGGGAGAGAGGACAGGAGAGGGAAGGGGAGAGAAGACAGGAGAGGGAAGGGGAGAGAAGACAGCAGAGGGAAGGGGAGAGAGGACAGGAGAGGGAAGGGGAGAGAAGACAGGACAGGGAAGGGGAGAGAAGACAGCAGAGGGAAGGGGAGAGAGGACAGGAGAGGGAAGGGGAGAGAAGACAGGACAGGGAAGGGGAGAGAAGACAGCATAGACGGATGTCAATAAATTAAAAACAACAGAAGACTTGAGCAGGCCAGACAGAGTGAGGATACTGTCACTGCTAAGCTAAGGGGGACTAGCGCTGCCTTCACCTGGGACTCTGAGCATTAGCAGTGAGGGACTAGCGCTGCCTTCACCTGGGACTCTGAGCATTAGCAGTGGGGGACTAGCGCTGCCTTCACCTGGGACTCATTAGCAGTGGGGGACTAGCGCTGCCTTCACCTGGGACTCATTAGCAGTGGGGGACTAGCGCTGCCTTCACCTGGGACTCATTAGTAGTGGGGGACTAGCGCTGCCTTCACCTGGGACTCATTAGCAGTGGGGGACTAGCGCTGCCTTCACCTGGGACTCATTAGCAGTGGGGGAAACCACAGCAGGATTTAATCCAACTGCCACAGAGAAAGTGCCAAAACTTACATGTTGCCAACTACAGTGTCAAAGAATGCAATGGAAAGTATTAAAGACTACATTACCCTCTGAAGTACTGTAGGTAATCTGTAGACTAACAGACCATCTGTTCACACTCGTCTAAATAGAGCAGACATATAAACACACACAGGTATGGAGCACATTGCGTGGCTTAGGCGTAACGCTTCAAGGAATTCTCAGAGCAATAAACTCTTTGTCTGTTAAGCCATCAGTTTAGTCAGATCACTCAACATGCGTGGGGAAACTCAACAACACATCAGGGATTTCAAACACAGACTCCTCTACGTCTCTCTCTCTCTCTCTTTTGACTCGAAATTCAGTTTCTAGACTCGCAACAGTCTTCAAAATGCCTATTTGAGTCACGTCACACCCTGATGCGCTCCCTCATGGTTGCTTAACCAGCGCTATGTGCTGTCACATACAAAGACATCGCTTAAAAGGCGGGGTTGTTGACAGCGCTGCATCCGGAGTGGATCATCTCAGCCATGGAGAGCGGTCGCACTGCCAGAAGGGCACATTAGTAGTCTGAACAGACACGGGCATGCCTCTCTACCAGTCTCCTGTCTGTTAACATTCACACCCGTCTCAAACCTTACATCACATACGATAAGGCTGTGTGTGTGTGTGTGTGTGTGTGTGTGTGTGTGTGTGTGTGTGTGTGTGTGTGTGTGTGTGTGTGTGTGTGTGTGTGTGTAAGAGAGAGACAGAGAGAGAGTAAGAGAGATTGTGAGAGTGTGTGTGTGAGAGAGAGAGAGGGGGAGAGAAGTGTGTGTGTGTGTGTGTGTGTGTAAGAAAGAGACAGAGAGAGAGTAAGAGAGATTGTGAGAGTGTGTGTGTGAGAGAGAGAGACGGGGAGAGAAGTGTGTGTGTGTATGTGTGTGTGTGTGTGTGTGTGTGTGTGTGTGTGTGTGTGTGTGTGTGTGTGTGTGTGTGTGTGTGTGTGTATGTGTATAGATCTCATTTCATCTGTTCTCCTGACAGTTTTTGAAAACCCTGAAGAGTGAAGGGGCTGAGTAGTTATGCAGAAGTTTCCAGAAGTAAGTCCTATAAAAGAGCAGCAGTGGCCTACCCTCTACACTAACACAGAGACCTTCACACACAGACACACAGACACACACACACACATACACACACACACAGCAGTGGCCTACCCTCTCCACCAACACTCCTTCACACTGAGGGCCTGATTTACTAACAGGATTGCGCCCATTTCTCGCGTAAAATAGCGGTCGTAAACATAAAACGGTACTTACTAAGGGGCCGCAGCGCATATTAACGCCTGTGGGGGAGGTAACGTGGAGGTGGGTGGTAACGTAGGCATGAGGCGCAATTTACGTGGGAGGAGACAAGGTAAGTGCGCCTAATGATGTCATGCGTGGTATTTACTAAACTGCCTGTCGAGCGCACGTCTCCAATTTGAAGGATAATTCTCCGCCTCATAAAAGCACGTCTTAACCAGTAAGCGCATTTTCACTGAGTCTGAATACGTTGATATGGCAGCAGTAATAAGAGCAAGGCGAAGACATAGACAGAGGCAGCGCACAGAAATAATTTTTTCAACTCGTATAACACTTTTTCAATTAAGCGAACCAGAAATCATTAGACGGTACAGGTTAACCAGCCACGCAATACTTCAATTACTGGACCAGATCAGAGACGACATCTAACCCTCCAACCGGAGATCACATTCCATTCAATCAGTTGGTAAACATTGCAAATATTGGCACCGGATCATTTCAAACAGTTATAGTATCAGCAGTTGATATATCTCAGCCTTCACAAATATTCACACAGGTACTCGAAGCATTGCTATGGCGCACTGGTCAATACATTTCCCCTGCCACAGCTGAAATTATAGACATCAAACAGGACTTTTTTTGAAATCGCAAACTTTCCGAACGTAATATGAACCATTGATTGCACCCACGTCCATATATATTGTAGTGAACCCATGTCCCTTGTAGAAATAATTAATCTCGCCATGTACACATCTATATTGTTATAATAGACAGTTTATGCATTAATGCCACCAATAGCATATTCTTTATAATCGTGTTCTTTTAAACATCTTGCTGTATGGCGGGCAGAACAACAATATAGCAGCACATTGAATCAGGTTCAGTGATTGAGCGAACATGAACCAATCTATCTCCAATTCGCTGAAGCTTCATTTTCTCTTCCTAAATAAATACCACGAAAAATGCGGAAAAACACCGTGCATTAATGTGCGAACGCAATGTTAGTAAATCAGGCCCTATATAGGGCGGAGTAAACACAGTTTGCCCAGCGCAGATCTGGTTTGATATATACCAAGTAAAATGCGCAAAAACACAGTGCGTTAATTTGCGAACGCAGATAAAGAAGCGCTCGCATATTAGTAAATCAGGCCCTAAATCAATAAGATTTCACTTCAAACTTGCATAATGGTGTTTTCCTGTCTGAGACGATGAGGGTTATTCAGAAGCGGCTGTGGGGTGAGGGACTCCCAGAACCAAACAGAAAGAGGGTTCCCCATCACACTTACAGCTACCAGAACCATGAGGGTTCCCCATCACACTTACAGCTACCAGAACCATGAGGGTTCCCCATCACACTTACAGCTACCAGAACCATGAGGGTTCCCCATCACCCTTGCAGCTTCCAGAGCCATGAGGGTTCCCTATCACACTTACAGCTACCAGAACCATGAGGGTTCCCTATCACACTTACAGCTACCAGAACCATGAGGGTTCCCTATCACACTTGCAGCTACCAGAACCATGAGGGTTCCCCATCACACTTACAGCTACCAGAACCATGAGGGTTCCCTATCACACTTGCAGCTACCAGAACCATGAGGGTTCCCTATCACACTTACAGCTACCAGAACCCTGAGGGTTCCCTATCACACTTACAGCTACCAGAACTATGAGGGTTCCCTATCACACTTACAGCTACCAGAACCATGAGGGTTCACTTTCAGTATAGAGAAATGTTAATTGTTAAGTTAATTTAAATTCTTTAAACTCATTTATTATATTGAAAACACACACACTTCTGGGTGTCTCACACCACAGAATATATATATATATATATATATATATATATATATATATATATATATATATTTAGGTTACATTAATTACACTGGCATTGTACTGTCAACTCTGTCTACATGTATAGCAATCATGTGTAACCCTTTCATAATTACAATGCAATGCTTTGTGCTGTAGATGTATTGAAGATGGCCCCTAGAGTCTCTACAGTGGAGAAACTACATTATTCTTTTACATTAACATCACAGATTACTATTGCAGTATATTTGTGAATATATATCAATTCATATTTAATTCACACAACTTTGTACCGAAAACTTGTTTAAAAACTTCTGTCCTCTGTGAGCAAACATGAATCTGCTGCCCATGTTCTGAGTTCTCTGTTGGCATGTTGCGCCCTGAGAGATATTTAACCGTATTTCACAGGTCACCAGACACACTTGCCTTTGCCCTTCTCTAACTGGTTGACATGTTGCGTGAGAAAAGACTCACTAATTTCACTTGTCATTCACCGGGATCCTCGTTTGGTGCATGACTGCACATGAGTGTGTCCGACGATAAGGCTGGACCTCCGACCAAGGACAAACACTAGGGGGAAAATTGGAGGAAAGCTCTAACCAGGTCCCCTATCTCCTTCAATTCTCAACGCTGTAGCTGCCAAATGTGAGGACCCTGCCTGATGTGAGGCCGCCAATAGGATGTCTAGAGTCCGCCGCTGCCTGATGTGAGTCCGCATGCGCAAACACAAACGGTTTACGGCAGAAGGCTCAGGAGCAAACTATCCAAGACGTGCATTCTCATACATGGTTTAATATCAACGTATCTGGCTTCTCTTAACGCATAATGTAGGTTTATTTAACGTAGTGTTTTATAATTTTGTCAAAGTTTACAGCATAAGGCTCAGTGTCAACATATGGGGCTATGTTGTATTACTGTTACTAGTAGGCTAATGAATGCACTGCTTAACTAATAATTCAATAAACATGAAGCTTAACATCATAAACCTTGGTGGATTTCAAACGTAAACAAATGCGCTTGTCATTCCACTTCATGCTGTAGCCTACACCACCAGCATTACCTGGCTCGTTGTACTACAATAGTGTCGCAAAGTTTGCGCATGCGGCCTCACATCAGGCAGGTCCTCACATTTGGCAGCTACAAACGCAATGCCTGACAAAACCCTGAGAAGATGGCAGACTTCCATTCTGCTGCAGTGGCTGAGACATCCAGAAGTGTGTGTGTTTTTCTGTGGTGTGAGACATCCCGAAGTGTGTGTGTTTTTCTGTGGTGTGAGACATCCCGAAGTGTGTGTTTTTCTCGGTGGTGTGTCTGTCAGGGAATGATAGGACTCAAGGAGAAGCGCAAACGATGCACTACAAAGCTAATTGGAGGCATCTGTGTTGTCTTGCAGGCAGTCCTGCCATGTTACTTTAATATGGGCCTCTTAAGCTGGTTTCAAAAGGTATCGACACATGAATATGCCAACAACGAAACTGAACTAAAAAAATGAAGGACGACAAAGTACTTCAAGTCTAGACGTCTCTCCGGTTCTTTAGTATACACAATCGTTTATCTTGTTATCTAGGCTAAATTGTGTGCAATTCTCTCCCAACAAAGAAGGCTTAATGTTACGTGTTGTACGTTTGCATCGGTCCAAGAGGAAGGTCTACTGAGTGCCTGGGTTCTACTGAGGTCCATCTGGAGTGGAGAGATATTATGCACAGAAGTCTTTGTGGCTGTGATTACGGCTGTTCCCCCTTCTCGATCTAAGGCCCTTGACAGCCGCGGCACCGGAGCAATCACGGTCCAATGCATTCCGTAGGTGGAACCGATTTCCTTCCACAAAAGGCAGAGTGTCTAGCTATCATCTTGGACCAGGCGGCACCGCTGTCCATCCCAGCATGGGTCCTTCAAACCAGGGAATCATTATTTTCACAGAGACATAAATAAAAACTTGGCGCAAAAGAAAAGAAAAGGTTGCCAAAGTCGAATCACAATCAACTAGGCCAGGCCAAGCAAAGCCAGTGTTGTGTCTGGGACGCAGAGCACTAGAGCACTGCATTAACAACCAGGCCTTCAATGACCAATTGTGATGACTTAAGGTCTGGTTTGCTGACAGCACTTAAACAATGGGCAAGCCCAGGACACACACACACCAACCAAGGACACACACACCAAACCAATCAAAACACATGTCCATTTGTTTTGCAGTCCACAGCCACCAACCCAATCACAACACCTGTCCATTTGTTTTGCAGTCCACAGCCACCACCCACTCCCATCCAGCCAGGCCAGGCAGATCAACAAGCAGCCAACGCTATCTGGGAGACAAATTAAAAGGCCTCACAATTAGCCTGAATAGTGGTGAGGCAGGGTAATCGGGCCATTGTTTGTTTGGCCATGCAGACGCTCAAGGTTAGATAAACTGAACCATTAGAGGGGTAATTGCCTGGCCCAGTAGAGGGAGGGGAGGCAATAGAGGGGGGGGGGGGAGAGCAAAGCAGCCCTGAGACTCTCTGTGAAACTCCTCCTGGTACTCTGGAAAAGGCCTCCTCTCAGGGGACGGATGGTACTTGAGAGCTATGGACTGTTTGTGGCCTTGACTGTAGCAGTTGAACTGGGTGAGCACAACGTTTGAAAACTCTCAACAAGGAGAGGAACACAACACACCCACAAACAAATCTGGTTACAGAAAACTATGACATACTGTACCTCTGGAGTTTAAACAACTTCTGCATAATCCTTCAGCAGACAAGTGAAATAGGTTATTCTTCCAGTCCTCTGCATCCAAAATTAAAGTAATACAATCCACACAAACAACCGCACATATGGTTTATCTCTATTGCGCAGAGGGAAAAAAAGCTAAGACTGTTTGTCTTTAATCGCTAACAATTATTCAAAGCAGACAACACAGCCAGCCAACCAGCCAGAGGGAGTCTAGGAAAGATATAAAAAGAACAAGTGCAGAAAGAGAGGAAGAAACAGACCAGAGAAAAATAAATGAAGACAAAGAAAGTGAGTCCTTGTATGCCGCTCTACAATTAGAGAAAGATTCCAAGAAGAATATTGAACTCAGACAGCATAGATGCAAATTCCTTTTATGAGTTTGTTTAATCAGGCTGAACCTGTCTTCATGGGCTGTTAGCTGTAAATACAGAGTCTACATGATTGCTCACCCCACTGAGAATAATGTCTGTACGGTGGCAATAATCAGATTAGCGTGTTTGGAAAGAAGCACATAGTCACTCTTTGGACAAAGAACATATCTGTGAATGTGATGAATGTTTGACAGCTGAGAGTCTGACTGCTTGGACTAGATACAAACATGGAAAAGCAGCATGATATCCAAGCTGACAGTCCCTTCCTGATCTACTCAGAGGAGTATGCATGGTCTACACTTTCATCTTCACAACTGTAGAAGAAAGATGGGGGAGAAGAGAGGAGAGAGGAGAGGGGTGAGAGGAGAGAAGTGAGAGGAGAGAAGGGACAGGAGAGAGGATAGAAGAGAGGAGAGCGGAGCGAGAAGAGAAGATAGAGGAGAGAGAAGAGAGGAGAGAAGAGAGAAGAGAGAGGAGTCACCCTCCAACAATCAGTGAATCTCAAACAGGCAGCCTGCGCTCCAGAAAGTGCTTGGCTGTGCTGCGTGTAGCTTATTAGTCTAAGAAGTAACTACAGTACATGTGTTGGACATAAGGACGGCAATTACAGACATCTGCTGCTCCTTCTGACAGTTCAGCTGTTCAGCAGAGAAAACAAGAGGAAAATGACAAGGAGGAAAAACAAAGAGGACCAAGTGTTAGAATCACTTTACAGTAGAACAAGCTGATTCCTTGTGATTCCGCAGACGTGTACTTATGCCAAAAGAGCGGTAATTAGACAGCAGCGGCACTTGTGAAAGCTCCGTCAACAATCCGCCTCCTGTGGTGCGTTCTTCCGCTCGCACGGCTCCGAGTCTGGGGGACATCTGCTTGAGGGAGGCGGCACGTGTTCGCACACCGCGCCCGAGCTGTCAGACACGCCCGTGCGCCTGGAGGACGTACCTACCTACCTGCCTGCACACACACTTCGTCTCTGCCTCGGGAAACTTCCAGAGATGCAGTGGCGTCTCACACATTTAGATGGGGAGTCACGTCAAGATGCAGTGGGACAAGGTCAGACCAAAAGGGACGAAGGGATAAGACCAAACACCCAAAGTCACCTTGTGAATAATCCACCTAGCCAGGCATTTGATTACTTGAAAAATCACCTTGATGAATGCGATTTTATGACTACATCATTAGCACTTAATTTTAAGATAACAGGTTGAATAATTTGCAAACTACAGTCTCTTAAAGAAGCCTCATAGTACCACTGTAGGACTGGCCACAGTTCTTTTCATCATTTTGAAGAGTAGTATACGGAGAGACACTCACATCTGGACAAAATGAGACGGCTTCCATCTCACTCCATTGTTCATTTTATTACTCTTTTAGGCAGACTACGCTCTCAGAATGTAAAAAGGCTTTTTAAGGTTTTTTTTATCAAGGCCTGAGCAATTATAAAATTTGCACCTAATGCAGAGCAGACTTTATCAGGAGGTGTGCTTATTAGTTTGAGAGGAGAGGATGATTAAGGGTGCTGCTGGTTGCTATTGATTTTACAGTCAGGTAATTACTAATTACTCACCTGTCTCTTGCGCTAATGCAGCCTTTCATACAGAAAGCGTACAAAAAGGCCTTTAGAACAGAAAATCAACTCCACTTCATACACAAAAGACCATGTTGAACTGTGTCAGGGCCATACTCAAATGATGGAGTATTAATATGTCACTGGACATTCAAGATAGTCTCTAGTATGTGCATTCATCCTGAGCAAGCTTCAAGGAGTTTGCTTCTTCCTCTGTCATCACAAGCTCCTGATATTATATTACCCTGCCCTGCAAGAGCACGTCACTCATTATATGACAAGTGTTTTGAGAATCCTTAAATAAACAGGTTAACCCTGTAGAAAATCACTGTCAACAAAGTAGGATGAGATATGTGACTGAATGTCTCTCACACAACAGCAAAGCGTGAGAAGATCGTATTTGTTTCATTTAGATGTTTTGTTTCGACACGGGGTGTCAAATATCAGGAATGTGACTTCCTTGTTGACAACAGTGGTGAGATGGAAACAGAACTATTAACTGTTAAATAAAGTTTAGTTATGAAAAACAACTGATATCTAAGACAGATGCTTAACTTGGCTGATGTTTGTGCAATTTGTTTCAGTTCCCTTGTGTGCCTATGTCCATCTTCTCCCCCTGAAATCCTCCAAGCTGCCTAGTGGGTTGCGACCAACTGGTGGCTGAAAGGTTGTCCCTGGGCCGACTGATAGACTGTACAGGTCGACCATAGTGAAAAAACAGGAATGAAAAAGGTGCTAAAAAAAGAAAATCCTGCTGAGAGTGACTAGCAGCACCTAGCCTCTTTCAGCCGTATGGGACATGTTTCTGTCTGTCTCTGAGATAAACATGTTACTGTCTCTGAGATAAACACTGGAGGAGGACGAGAACTGAGACAAACAGGAGAAATGCTCACAAATTGCTGACCCAGTTTTCAGGGCAACAGATTCTAAACATAAAGTACCAAGGAGAGCAAACACATTTACCTATCTGGAGTTTTTTTTGGCTTGTTCTTCAGAGTAATGTGTCTTAAATCTGCTGATATCCAACTGGACTCATACTCATAAGCCCAAACAACTCTAATCGTAAGAGTAAGCTGCCTCCATGAGACAAAGCAGTCCATTTAAATGAGATGCCTCTGATTTAAATACATGCCACTTCGCCTAGCCGCTGACATTCTGTTGCCATGACAACAGCACCTTTCAGCCATGCTGATGCTAAATACCCAGAAACCATTCCAGACCAGAGGTGTGTACACATGTCCACGCGTGATTGGGTTAATAACACTTTTAAATACAAAGATAACTAGAATAGGGTTAACAGGGTAAATCTGAATCACTAGCCATCATCAGAACATAGAAAGAGCTTGTATACCCGTGGTAAGGGGCTGTGTTTCTTACCTGTACTGGGCCTGGAAGTGTTCCTGCACAAAGCTGTAGCGTGTCCCTGGCTGCTGTGTGTTCACGGGACCAGTTGGAGCGATGGTCTCTGCTCCCGCTTGAACCTGTTCAAGGGAACACAGAAAAGGTATCCGTAGAATTACAGATCAAAGAAATAATAACCTTTGCTACACTGAGTTTTAGTGCAGGGACAAAACCAAAACATGCAATAAAATGTGGGAAATTGCCAGGCTAGGTGTATTATTTTCTCAGCTTTCCAGATAAGTAATGTGCCCAGACAATGATGTCCTGTGCTGAAAAACACAGTATTTCCATTAAGCTACAGACACGTAATAGCAATGGAACTACAGATAATAGTTTGTTGTGCAGCCAGGTGTGGGGACCTCTGTTCAACACAGAATAGAGTAATTCCTACTCATTATTCTTATTCCACAGTGTAATTGACGTCTCATATACCCAATTTTCCCAAAGTAGTTATTACTTCTTCTGGTGGAGGAAGAGATAAAAAAGAGAGAGAAGAGAGAGAAGGGGATTGCATCATCACACCTGACTGGTTATTGCCCAAAAAATATCCAGATGAGGTATAACTCTCGCTGTACAGGACTGCACAATGGTGCTCTTAATGCAGTCCCAGAGAGGCGGGAGAGCAAACATTGAAGTAAAACCCAATAATTAGACAATTTCCAAATGATATCCTTCAGAAATATTGACCTATATGGAACATAGTTGTTATACAATATAGCTGTTATACAAGAAACATCATTATCATGCTTTTTGAGTGCCATAATAAAAGCCTTTGAAAAAGCTTTATCCAAAAAGAGCAGGCAGGTGGACATAATAAAAAGGCCCATTGACCAAAAGAGGATATCAGGAATGTGACTTCCCTTTTGACAACAGTGGAGAGATTGAAACAGAACTAGTAACCGTTAGTACTAGTAACTAGTAACATTGACAAAAAGAGGATTTCACAAAGAAAAGACAAATCACAGAGACATAACGGTTTCAGAGAATATCAGTTTTACCTTGCATCAACTAACTGGGAAATGTACACATCAGAACGATGGTTTGAATTGATGAGGTGCTCAAACAGGATTATATCAGGCTAAAAGAATGAAATAATCTAAAAATCTTCAAATACAGAATGAAGAAAGTCAACTATTGTTTCATTCTTTTCAAACAGCTGGGAACAGTGTAATTGAAGTCATGCATATGAGCTGAAAAGGGAAATGGTGCTGCTGATGAGCTGATGAGGATATGGTATCCTTGCGCTTCTTCAAAAGAGCCTGTAGTGTTATCTTAGGGAGAAACTTCTCCACCGCTCTGTCTGTCTTGTAAATCTATATTTCCACAGTGGTCCAAAGAAGACAGTGGTACTAAAAAAGACAAACTGTCAGCAGATCTCTTCAAAATGTTTAAATGAGATTGATTCACTGTGTCCACCACACTACCAGGTAGTGTTCCATAGAGGAATCCAGCTGTAAGTGAGTAAAAACGCCTAGTTTATTTTTTAATCTCCATTACAAGACATTTGTTAACAGATCATGTCTCTAACAGATGCTAGGAGATCATGCCTCATCAAACCACAGATCATTGATTATACTGCATTGCTCTTGGTTAACTGGAGTACTGAAATACACATCTGCTCCTCTAAGAGTAAAACTGAATGAATGCATATAATGAGTTTGATGCACCCTGCCAAACAGATGTAGAGCAGAGCTCCATATAAATCGGAGAAGTCTGACACACTAGCCTCGTCAAACATGGAAAACTGTCAAATTATAGAGTGGAGGTGATATATATGCCAACTGCCTTTACATCTTATTCCTTGCAGTGACTTTTTTTGCTGTTCACTGAGGTGCCACGATTCTGCCCTCTGCCTGCTCCATATTTCATGCCTGGAATCAATAGTGGGCGTGCAACATGACCCAGCGCCACTGTATCTATTTACCTTCCTGAGTAATAACACAGTCTTGGGCCTGAGAAACATCTAATGTATCGAGAGAGACTTGACAGACCCCCCCCCCCCTGTTTATCTTGATCTCACCATCTAGCTGCTGGGGCCAGAGGGCACGTAGCATCTCAATCATATGCTAAAGACACATCCAGACAGAAATAGACCCAAAATACACAGGCTCTGCACATATATTTATATACATATGTGAATATGATTCCTCTCAGGGAAAACAGAGCTGTGCGCAGCCTTGGCAGGTCATAGGAATGACTTCTTGGAGCTGACTTTTTTTTTTTAGGTAATTTCCCAGCAGACACCAAAGCAACAGCCCTGCTACCTCGAGGACAACATATCAATCCTTTCTGGCAGAGGAGCAGTGTGTGTGTAGGTGGCTCGGCTGCCATTTGAGATACCCTACCCTGCAGCGCCATTTAAGAGTATTTCCCTCTTAAATTGCTGTGGATAGTTTTGGAGTCCCAGTGAGAGATTTTCAAATTGAAAGTGGATTCATCATCATCTAGGGACCTGAGTGGAGCGCCGAGGGAGTTGTGTCTGTCTGTCTGTCTGTCTGTCTGTCTCCTTTTCTAGTTTTTCCATTATTCATCCCCCTCTCCAAACTGTTGGTCCCTGTAACATAACTGAATAGTGTATCATTTCCAGCCTAACAATAGAGGTATGCCCTCAGCTTGACTTGTGTCCAGTACTGAGAGGCATATTGCAGTCATTAGAGATTAAAGCAAGCGTATAACACGTCTCTCCATTTGGAGTGTGTGTGAGTGTGTGTCTGTGTGTTTTCAATTACTGTGTACTTTAAAACAACTCAGCCTGAAGCTTACTTTGTACGCTTGAGTGGACCAAATTACAATGCACTGCAAAAACCTTCACACTAAACCAGAAGTTCTTAACCTTTATAGTACCTCGGTGGCCACCATTCAGCCCAGCCTCTGATAGTACATCTCAAAGCTTTTGATGTACGAAGTAACCAATATTTATAAAACCTTTATGGATGTGAGAAGTTCAAATGCCAAAGATGGAGTTCTCCATGTCTCTTTCAGGTTGTTTGACCTGGATTCCCAAAGCTATTTTTACTGGTTTTCCATCATACTCTCATATGGCACTTCATGCTTGAGGGGGTCAAGAAAGTCCATTACCGCTTGGCCATACAAGATGTGTGCTTTATTTCCTAAATGATAGATGTAGGCACACAGCAAAACTCTGAACACTTAGTCAAAAGTTTGAGAAAAAGTGTTGAGAGAAAGCAGACAGATATACAATAGACTACTTTGAAGAACATGCCAATTCTTATCAGTTTAGACAGAATGGAAATGAGTATGTGGTGATTGTTTTTGTCAATTTCATCTCCATCTTCATTTCGTCAGACAGGCATGTGTTTCTATTTTTGAAGACATGAATTATCTTTACAGTTACAAAATAATGAGATATTATTCAAATGGTAGATTCCTCTTCAATGAGATGATGGAACAACTACTGCTATTCAGTATGTAATATGACCCCCATAAATTAAGAGAATGAGGGAGAATTAATTTAAATTTTGATATTTAATGTTATCTTGAATGATTACCTTTCTGGCAACAATAGACTAACAATAGACTGTGAGTGACTAAAAGTCAGAAGAGGAAAGAAGAGGAAAGAGACAAACGAAGAAGAAGAAGAAAAACTTAGACAATCACTTTATGACCACCGGTCATAATAATAAGTGCACAGACTCCTTACAAATTAGTTTTTCCTCAACTGGAAAAGCAATTTCCATGAGCCAAGTAAGGTTTTTTTTCATTTACCCAATGAATTCCCATACCCAGCAGTTTCTTGCTGTACTTAAACAATGAAAGATTAAACATTGAAATACCACTTCAACATTGGCTGAGGATTAACGCAGAATGCTATAGCTATTAGCAACGGCTGAGTGTGGAAATAAAGAAGTGAAAAAAAAGGTTGATTTCCAGCTGAGAAAGTGAGTGGTGTTGCTCAGATGGATTTCAAATCAAGACTCCATTATAATGCAACAGCACAGTTCAGTTCTCATCTGAGTCCCATTAGCCTTTTGGATTTGTCAGGGCGGATGTATTAATGTCTGTGTTTTATTTATTAAAACAATTATCAATTCATGTCCCATTGACTCCTATAATACTACAGTAAGGGGGAGCTTGCTCCACACTGGTACCCTGGACTGTAGTCTACATTTACCACAACGACATGAGGAAAAAGTAATTGATTTGCATGAGCTAAAATGAAAAGTTTATCATGAGGGACTGTCAGATGAGGGTTGTTTTTGGGGGGAGGGAGGGGAGGGGGGGTGGCATTCAAAATAAGAGGTAGGACGTTACATCCAGCCCAATCTGAATACAGATCACTCCTCAGCAAGTTCTGATACGTCTCTTTTAATGATGAAGGTCTGTCTGGTGCTCAGGTAGGTAGAGGTTATCGTCAAAGTGCAGAAAAACTGATGCTGAAGCCGTAAGGCGCGGAGAGCCAAATAGCACATTTACATTGAGAAAGCCGACAGTTCTCAGTCCTCCATGTTCCCTTCAGTATCATGTGAAACGGAGAGCTTGTTTATGGGTAGAAAGGCTGGTGGGGAGAGTAATATAAAATGGCAGCTCAGTCAAGCTGCCTTGGCTCAGGAAGACTTACCTCTTTCCCTATTCATAACAGATCTATAACAGTGGGTTTTTTGGCGGCACTCTTGAAAAAAGCACCTTCTCATAAGTAGGTCAAAAGGCACTTAGCTGGACCTTAGAACAAAGAACAGATGCCTTCACTGAGTGTATGAGGCACTGGGCTGTTTCCATCTAGTTTCTCTCCCCCTGCAGCCCTGGAGAAGAATGAATACAGCCTGATTGTTTTTTTTTCTCTTCTGTGCCATTGTCAGCATGCCGTGGCCAAAAATAGACGTGGCTAGCAGGAATAATGTGAATACTGATACATGAGAAGCACACTGCTGCTAAGCTGTTGAATTGTCACATTGTGTGAGATCCAAAAATGCAGAAGGGCCAGAAGATGCCTCCTCATTTAGGTCCCCGGGTGCACCGGGGGGCATTAACACCCAAATGCTCTCCAGGCACTGATGCCAAGGCTGCCGTGGGTTAGATAACATAAATATGGGCACGCAGTCAAGGATTCCACACACACACACCGTAGACAGACCTTACTTCTGTACGGTTACATGAGGCATGATGATGCAATTACATTTGTTTTCTTTGGTGTCTGAATCTGAAAATAAATTGGATTATAAAAGAAGGTAAAAAAAATGCAGTATACATGTATACGTATAAGTGTACTCCTCATGTTATTGTGATCACATTATGGCTGTATTGAGAAGACAATACACGGGTGTCTCTGTAGGGTAGATCTCAGGCAATAATATCAGAGTGAGTCGCCGCCTTTGAAATATGTGCTCCTGCTCACCTCTCCAGCCAGCCCTGGCTACGGGCACAAACACTGCAAGAGGTCAAACAGATCCATATCAGTATGATCAGCAACAAAAGGGAATAGCGAGGCCCTCACAGGGACTCCTGGGTATTGGGTATCAGAACATCCCCTTCCAGAGGATGGCACGGCTCAAGGACACACCCCGCCAGCGGAGGTCGGGCCTCAACAAAAGAGAACATCCATTTGCGCAATGCTTAGATAATACACCAGAGTCACCAGGGCTGGGCTGGGCCAGACAACTAAGGGTTTCTGGGTGTGGGCTCAATATTCTCAGATTGGATTGGGACAGTTTGCTCTCTGCATCAGACCCCTTTGGAAAGTCCCATTGACATTGAGGGATATACTGTGCTTACTCTATCTGTCCTGTGCAGCAGTTCTAACACAAATCACTCATCATTATCACTGACTTTCAAACAGGACTGACTATTGCTTAAAGCAGAGTATCAACAACAATAATGTTGAGAGACAGCCCCATATCCTGTCACACAGAGAGTAAAGAGGCTGTTTAACAACAGCTACAAATTATGCCATATAAAAGGCAAAGGCTCTTGCCAATCCATCATAGTCCTTTATGGCTCTGGCTCAGGAAATCTTAACACTGGAACGCCATGTCCCTCTTAAAGACCCTCTGTCCAGTGCCAGCTTATGGGCCTGCAGTGAGTCTCCAGAAATAGTGCCTCGACGGCGGGGGAGCTGAGCGAACATCGCCCTGCCAGAGCCCTGGAAGCTCCACGTCTGTGTGCGCGTCCATGGTGACACACGGGGCCACTGTTCTACCATATGCTTAACACTGACCTATAAAACTCTGACAGGCTGTTCGCAGGCCGCCTTGGGTCTGCTGCTATGGCTAGCGCCTCAATCATACGTCTGGAATTGCTTTAAGCCAAGCTGCTCGTCTTGATGGGGGAAAAAAGGTTGTGCTCAATTGAATATTTACTGATTATTCAATTTTATTATTTTTTATTATTAAACATCTTTTAAGCGTTTGGGTGTAGTTGCAGCTTGTTTCGTATTTTGAAAAGGAGGATCCTGAAGACCAAACCACACCCATGAGAGTTTCATAGATGGTTTCAAATAATCAAAAGGTAGGTAGTGCGTTGGACAGTATGTTAGTTCATAATTCGTCATTAATTGGTTCATTAGCTTGGCAGAGAGAGCTTGTGCTAATTGAATGTATACCCTCCACTCTACAGTGAGGTACTTTGAATAAAAGTGTGCTAAATTACTTCACACACTGCAAACTGTTGAGCACCTGGGCATATTGTAGCCTGGCCATTACCAGCCTGTGACTCCATTTTTTTCCGTCAGTCAGTCTGGCCTAACCCCGTTCATTTTCGTTTCCGAGATGGGCGGGTGCTTAGCTTGAGGTTTAAAATCATTGGAGTTCCCTTAACCAATCAGCAACGTTTGGTAAGCATTCGGTAGATTAAACTCTTCCCAAAGCCAGTTGGGAGAAGAGCTACGACGTCCTTTCCATTCATAAAACTTACAAGACAATACTCTTGTTCTCCTTTTAATTTTCTGATGTTCTCGAGAGTTGAGACAACTTTCCCGATAGCTTTTCGTGTCTCTTCCTCCAAGGTGAGTTTTGCGTCACAGCTCTGAACTGTTCGCTGATTGGTGCGGTTGGATTTTGAGTCCTGGAGACGATTGTCAACGGGGTTGGGCCAGACTGAGTATGAGCTTGAAATCATTTCACGCGGAAATACGTAGGCTGGTGTCACCAGGCTAGGCATATTGTGCCCTTTTCACCAAATCCAGATGACTTGCCTGAGTGCTCGGGAACCAGTGTTTAATTAAGTTCAGCTGTCATTATGGTCTCGCAAAGAGGGAAATTAGTCAAAATTAATCCTAGGTGTTACATTTGTTAAAATATTTAAGAAGGTCTAAGAAGGCTCTGAGTTTGTACAAAAAAAAATGCCCTCAGGATGTAATACAGATCATGGCTACACAGGTGAATTATGACAGAAAATAGCCTGGGTAGGTTCTCCATTATGAGTAACTTTGTTTTGTTTAAAATCCTTGCAGATCTTTATGCTACCTCTAGGAATCTAGGTGTAATCAGCCCTGGCCTCCAGTTAGCGATCAGCAGACCTCTCTCTGAGGAAGGGTAGCCATGTAGCTTCAGTGGGTTTGATGTAATCTACACACAGTAGACTTATTGTGCCTCCACTATCTAAAACTAAATCTTTTTTTCTAGCCCTCTGACTTCTATCATACTCAATATATCCTCGTGATGGTATGAACTAGAAAACCAAAGAGAAGCGATCGGATGAAAGATAAACAAAAGAATGACGAAATCATTTTAAATATTTAATGTGATATCTGTCCAATACCTCTGGGTTTATAGGTATTCTTGGCCTTTCACTTGCAGGCATGAACCAATGGCAAATGTATATTAGAATCTGCCATTTTTCTCCACCGTATTTTAATATCGCTGTGTTTACACAACTTAATTAAATCATGCTGTCATGGTGGTCAAAAAAAACAAAGCAGGATTGTTACCAAGTTCAGCAAAAGGGTGAGCTGGCAGAAAAGAATGAAAAACCTCGGCAGATACCACATTATTTTCATCACCGTGAGGCTCCATTTTATATGCGTATCATTCCCCCTCAACTTGCACAAGACAAGAAAGCAGGAGCATGAACAGAGAGGAAACTGCAGTTTGGAGAAGAGCAGGGGCATTACCCAGAGTACACCGGGAGAGTTACGAGAAGAGCAGGGGCATTACCCAGAGTACACCGGGAGAGTTACGAGAAGAGCAGGGGAATTACCCAGAGTACACCGGGAGAGTTACGAGAAGAGCAGGGGCATTACCCAGAGTACACCGGGAGAGTTACGAGAAGAGCAGGGGCATTACCCAGAGTACACCGGGAGAGTTACGAGAAGAGCAGGGGCATTACCCAGAGTACACCGGGAGAGTTACGAGAAGAGCAGGGGCATTACCCAGAGTACACCGGGAGAGTTACGAGAAGAGCAGGGGCATTACCCAGAGTACACCGGGAGAGTTACGAGAAGAGCAGGGGCATTACCCAGAGTACACCGGGAGAGTTACGAGAAGAGCAGGGGCATTACCCAGAGTACACCGGGAGAGATACGAGCCCTTCAGTGTAGCATTACTGAAAAGGCTTAGGGGGTATTCAAATGGGGTGACCTCAAGACTCCGTGCACTTTTGAGAGTGCTTACCGATGATATGTGAGCTAGCTGCCCCGTTTCTTTACTCCCCCAGCAGCCTGCACAGTTCTTCTGCTAATGAACTGGTTTCATGTCTACTTCTCTGTTTTGCTACCCGGGTGGTGGAAGAAATCAACAGGCTTGACACGGCCGTGCCTGGAAGTGAAAGGAAAGGCAGGTCAGCAGGAACGGAGGGCTGGAGGGGGAGAGGAGGGGAGGGGAGTGGAGTGGAGGGGAGGGGAGGGGGGAGTTGAAACGCTAGCCCTGCAGTAAACCGGCTGACTCACCCCGATCCTTTCAGTGGCGGATAGCGACTGCTAATGCAGCCCATTCAGCGCAGGCTTACAGTATCACCTCATCATCGGTCAGGGGTGACTGGGTAGGTTGGAGGGGGTGGGTGGGTGGGTGTTGGTCCCGGGGCATTCTTCTCTGACAGCCCTCTCTCTGTCTTTGTCTTGGCGACAGCGCCAACTCCTATGTGTGGAGACCAGCCAGTCCACTCCACTGCTGTGTGTCCCCCCCATCACGTCACACTCACACACACAAAAGAAGCCTGGGATCAAGGGAAGCTTTGTGACGTTCTCGAGTGATGTAATTCATTTTGTTTTGGTTTCTTCTCTGTTTGGACAGTGTGATGCGTTCCCTCTCGCTCATGTCTTTGTCTTCGTTTGAACACCCGCATTGTCTTCTAGACCTCCTCAAGCCCTGAGAGACCCCTTGTCTGACACTGTTGTCCCATGCTGGCCTTTTCACCATCCTGGAAGGTGCATGTATGTATGTCGTCACTGCCACAGCAGAGGGCAAAAAAAAGTCTGTGTCCCGTTTCTATGGCAATGGTGGCTGGAGCGATGCGAGGAGAGGAGAGGAGAGGAAAGGAAAGGAAATGGCCCGCCACAGACAAGAGCTGCTGGCAGCGATGCCACAGATCTGCCTTGGCAGCAGAGAGATGGAGGAGGGGAGCATTCCATTTCACTGGCTGCCGATGTTTATTTGGAGTCAAATATTAATTTGAGAAATAAATTAGCCTGGTCTGGAGTAGGAGGGGGACCCAGAATGAAGGAGAGATAGAGAGAGAGAGATAGAGCGAGAGAGAGAGAGGGGAGGAAATCGATTGTAATCAAAGGAGCTGGTCTCATGTTCCTCTGACGCTCACGGTGAGGCTTGGGTGGAGATTGTTTGCCACAGTAATAATATTCTCTGCCTACTCCCCACTGGCCATACAGAAAGGAACTGGCATTCAGTGCCGATTACTCCCATACCCCAAAACAAACACTTCACACAGAGGACGGCATCAGTTTAAGACCCTGTGGCTATTTCCATCTTTTCATCCTGTCTCTTCTCTATGATACTAGGGGGTTAAAACCTTTTTAGTAGTAATTCCAGTTAGACAGCCTCTAATAGCCAGGAAGCTGTTGGCCTTTTGTGGGGCAATTGACAATGCAGAGGGTGTGTATGTGTGTGTAAGAATGTGTGTGTAAGAGTGTGTGTGTGTGTGTGTGTGTGTGTGTGTGTGTGTGTGTGTGTGTGTGTGTGTGTGTGTATGTATGTGTGTGTGTGTGTGATGGTGGACAACACAAACAGCGCGTGACGTCACTGGGTCAGTCTTTGTAAAAAAAACACTTTGTCAGTCGCTTTGGTACATTTCTCAGATGAGAATTAAAATTCTCAAAACGGTTTGTTCAACCTTCATATCATCAAGTCACTAGTGCACATCATGACAGCATTTTCTCAAATGCTTTTGCCCATTCATGCAAAAGGGTATGTACAATCGCTGTTTAGTGTTTTATTGTAAGTCATGACATGCAAATGTGTTAAACCATTTACCATTATGTGTCAGCCACATGCTTCATCAGTTTCAGCAGTTTTTTTTCAATGTCTGCTAAATTGCTTGTCAATTTAGCCTCCATTTTTAACATGTGATTGATGAGGATTTATTCCATTTGTTCAAAGGCTGAAAATGAGTATAAATCCTTATAGGCCTCCAAGCCAGCCAGAGGATGTGCCAGGCAAGAATGAGGGAAAATTTAGTAACAGATTGACACTATATCAGAAAGCGATGTGTTCAGTCATAAATTCACCACTGGGCTTTATAGAACTCAATATAGTTTATATAGATTATAGATTGTACCTTCTATATAACACCAATCCACAGGGATCTCCTTCATTAGAATGGGAGGGGTTTTGTAAGAAACAAATGGCATACTGTAGTCATAGTCATATTCAGTTAGTTGGAGACATGGAATAATCTGATATGTTGGTAAATGTACCCTGAGTGAAAGAATAAGGAGTACAATTCCAGGATACAATTTTATATCGACAACATGACTAAGTATTTTGACTGTCGTGGTGACAAACCCTGACAAAAGGACATGCATTTTGGTCACACTGACATTATTTTCTTTAGAGAGATAAAATAAACTAATCTTTGGCAAGTTATTTGTTGTGTGGTGCTGTTTTGTACAAATTGTCTTGAGAAATGCACTTACTGTTCTGATAATGTTAATAACAATATGGCAAATGTACTAAAGCGACTGAGAAAATCTGTAAGAGTAGATACCAGATTACAGGAACAAGGAAACAAAGATAATACGATAATGTGTGCTGACTGTTCTTTAGACAGACTGAACTGCTGTTTCCAATCAAACCACACATTTGAATAACATCATTTCTGTTAAAGAGACATGAGGTCATGACATGGGTGCTGAACAGAGGGAGAGGTGGCTCTTTGCAGAAAGCAGTGACAGTAACAGTGTTCACAGTCATTGGTATAAACAGGTTCATTCTCTGTAAAACATGAGGGCAAGCTCCGCCCTTCAAAGCCTCAGCCTCAGTGTCTACAGAGAAAAGATTTAATCTAATTAATCGAAATCTGGTTTAGTTGACTAAATTGATTGTAAAGCACAATTTCTTTGTGATTCCATCTAAAGCAGACATTAAACATACCCTTGGTCTCCTTGGTGCTTAGAAGGCTCCAGCTGTGTGTGCATAGCTTGGGGAGGAGGCTCCAAACTGGACTGAAAACGTAACTGCTGGTGCAATATTGATAATACTGTATTTGTAATTAATTGTAGTTAGTAATCTTGTTTAATTGTAGGCTGTATAGGGTTGGGTTATGCATTGTCTTCAATAATAAGTCATGCTTTATGTGGTTCTAGTATCTCAAATGCTTAACAGCATACATTTAGAGTAAACACCATAACAGAAGCCTACATTTGCCTTACACCCTAATGTTTATTTTTCCTGCCACAATAAAGAACAAATAAATAAATAATAATATTTCATCATTGAAGGCCAAGACGTAAAATCCACAGTTGTAAGATTTGTTTTGTCTGTCAAAACTAGCTGGCTTCATTGTTGTCGACTATGGGTGCTGAGCAGCACAAAAGGTCACTTTGGACTGCATTAAATTAGATACAAGGTGCAGTGTAAAATACAGTGTGATATCCTGGTAACACAGCTGCCTTTAGGCTTTTAATTTCTGTCTCAAATTTGGGGAGATGGTGCATTTAGCTGCCAGAATTAAGAACCCACTACTGGTCTGGGCTAACTCCATCTTTTTTCCCCCACCGCCAAGAGAGGTGAATGTGCTCCTTGGACGGCTGCAGTCCAGGGTGCCTACTGTATGCTCTACTTACTGCACCCCATCGGCTCAGTAATGTAGCGGAGATTACAGGCAGGCCTAGACAGGGAGAGTCTCAGTAATTTAACGGATATTACAGGCAGGCCTAGACAGGGAGAGTCTCAGAAGCATCTCCTGTAAGGGGAGGGGGGGGTGGGGGGTATGGTTATCCCTTAGAATAGGGATAATAGTACCTCCAATCCAAGGGGGACTGCCATAAATCCAGGGTTTACTAGAGATTTGTATAAATAAAAATATGTATTACACCAAACGATCCTACAGTCCCATGACACTTGTGTAGGAGGGGGAATGCCCAGAGGAGAGTTTTGGGGGATTGAAATAAAGTCACGTCAGAAACAGTTCTTTAGTGACATTTCTTTGAATATGAAACAAATTAGAATATAAGGACATCCGTGTGATAAATAAGACTATAAAGGCCAATCTGGCCAGACTACTCATCATGTTTTCGACAAAAATGAAAATGAACTGCACATACAGTATGTAGGAGCCGAAGAAAGAAAACCCTTTCAGAAGAGACTCCTCTGGTGTTTCAGTTCCTTGGCATGGGGAGAGACTGCGGATGAAAGTGTTACCATCTTTTCCACCAGGACTCATGAATTTATACTGCAGGGGTGAAAGTTTTCATTGATGTCTCTCGGTTTCTGTCTCTTTCCCTCACACAACCCAGAGACACCTCCACACGTCTAACACAGCCTTCCTCCTCTCCTGTGATGAAGTTTGGATGCCTGAAGTATTCTATTTATGGCTTTCTCTGAAATATTCATTGTTTTAATCAAATGTTTCTTTTGAAAAGTGTTAAATATTTCAAGCCAGAGTGAAATCCATTAGAGGCTTTTAAATGGTGGTGCGGGAGCATGTTGCCTGTCTCGGTGAGGTATCGATGCAATACCTGCTACCTAGGGGCTCAGCAGAATATAAGGATGTGGGATACTATGACTATGACCATGGCATGAGCTCAGAGACCCCTGGCACTGGGAGTGGGGTGGGAGAGGGAATGGTATACACATCCAGGGGTAAGGCAAGAACATGTCGTCTATGTCAAATGTAAGAGGCTGATTTGATTGAATGTGGGAGAATGAACTTTTGACAGATAGACAAATAGATAGATAGCATTAGTAGATTATATACTCCTTCAGTTACCAAAGAACCAAAGTAAAAAAAAAAACAATGGATCAATTTCAATAAAAGGGCAAAGAAAGTTCAAGTGAACTTTTGACAGACAGACAGACAGACATACTGTACATACAGACAGACAGATAGACACACAGATAGATGGATAGATAGATATATAGATAGATAGATAGATAGATAGATAGATAGATAGATAGTAGGGCTGTAACGATATTGGATCGAACCGAGAAATCGCGACACTCTGGGCCACGAACCTGCATCGCGATGCGAGGAGGCAGAACCGCGACATGCCCTCAGCGGTCACTTGATATTATTGCTGTCAAATAAACAGTTCTGAGTTCTGATACAAAAAGTTTGGTTCGCTAGTAAAGGCGGCTGCTTGCTTCAGCGTTGGGGTTAATTGTTGCGCAAAATTTACTCAGTGCAGTTCATGCTCCCAAAGGTTGCGCGTGTTGTCATGAGCCTGCCATTTGCTTGGCAGATAGAAAGCTGTTTCCCTAACAGAAAGTCTGAAGCTTGAAGTTCTTTACAAACCTTTGCTTGGGTAGCACTGCTAAACTGAGCAGACATGCAGACTACATTTTAGTAATCTCATCACGTAACATTCGTTTTCTAAAAACAATCACATAGTATTGCATGTTTTACTGTGGTAGAAAATACGTTAGCTTAATGCTAACGTATATGGGAAATCCTATAGAGACCGCGCTAGGTATTAGCATCAATGAATTCACGTTAATGTTTTTATATGAGCCTGACATTTGCTCTGCAGATAGATAACAGGTTCCGAAGTTTGTTGAATGTTTTTCAACAGCATTGCTTTGAGTAATAAAAACCTCAATATTTGGTTATAAATTGTTTCTTCATTTTTTTATAGCTCATACTTATTCTAATGTGAATTAGAAAATATATTTTAAAAATCGCGAGGTAAAAAAAATAAATAATAATAATAATATCGTGGGGTGTATCGAACCGTGGGTCAAGAATCGTGATACGAATCGAATCGTGAGGTAGGTGTATCGTTACAGCCCTAATAGATAGATAGATAGATTAAAGGGCGAAGAGTGCCTCTTCAACAAAAGGGTCCGTCAGGTACACTCTGGTGACCTGAGTACCCAATGTTGACTTGTCTTTAAGTTATGACACAGTATGATGGAAGACCCCCCTGGTTGATACAGTAGACACACAGCTGCCTGGGTCAGGCTGCCTGGGGCTTTAATGGGGATGAAGAAGAGTACGCTCAGAGTGTGGCAGTAGGTACAATGGGGGACCGAGGAGGGGGTGAGTGCAGTACGCTCAGAGTGTGGCAGTAGGTACAGTGGCGGACCTAGGAGGAGGTGAGTGCAGTACACTCAGAGTGTGGCAGTAGGTACAGTGGGGAACCCAGGAGGAGGTGAGTGCTTGTGGAACGGTATTCTGCCATCTCAGGACAATTGATCCGTGGTCTAATGTTCCTGCCTGCCGAGTGCTCTTCCGATATTGACACACACACACACACACACACACACACACACAAACACTCTAGGTGCACAGGTCTTGCATGTTGAGAGGTTTGCATCAGTGTGTGATGGCCTGCTGGGCAAATCACACAACTACTACCTCAGAATTTATTATGAGATTGGCCCACTGTCAGATGGCTGAGTATGAACCTGTTTAATAACAGAGGCTGAAGTGGAACTGGATGACGTGTTAACAAAAAAGGGTTATTTTAAGAACCAGAGATGTCCGGTTTTCTGGTACACGGAACGATTCAAATGAGGAGAAGTGTCTGGCATAAAAACACACACACAATGTTATCTTCTCCTCCCCGTCTCAAAGGCTGAATGCACAGGGGGCCCCCATCACACACCCTCAGGATGAAGCAACAACCTTGTGACGCCCGGAGCTCTGTGCCTGTGGTGTTCGCCTCGACCCGGGCACTCTCTCTCTCGCTCTCTCTCTCTAGCTCTATCTCTCACTCTATCTCTCTCTCTTCTCTATCCTCTCTCCCTTTCCTTTCCTCTCTCCATCTCCTCTCTCTCGCTCTATCTCTTTTTCTCTTCTCTCTATCCTCTCTCTCTCTCTTTCCTCTCTCTCTTCTCTCTCTCTCTCTTCTCTCTCTCTCTCTCTCCTCTCTCTCTCTCTCTCTCCTTCCTCTCTCTCCTCTCTCCTTTCTCTCTCTATCGCTCTCTTTCTCTCTCTCTCTCACAGAAATGAGCGTCTGGGATCAGTGGATTTCACCTGTTTGTTCTCCGGTGGCCAGCTTTCATGTCTGCTTACAACAGGACTCTCCAGCCTGCTGTCCGACCGGCCCAAGGAAGGCCTGCTGTCTGTAGATTAGCCCCTGTTGTCCTCACCGGTCCCTCTTCACCTACACACACCCAAGCCAACATCAACCCCATCTCTGGTGGTCTCCCTCACCTACACACACCCAAGCCAACATCAGCCCCATCTCTGGTCTCCCTCACCTACACACACCCAAGCCAACATCAACCCTATCACTGGTCCCTCTTCACCTACACACACATCCAATCCAACATCAGCCCCATCTCTGGTCCCTACTCACCTACACACACATCCAAGCCAACATCAACCCCATCTCTGGTCATTCAGCCGGTCCTTAAAAAATAATACCATTAGCAATCACCCTCAAGCGCTATGCTGCATGTCAGACATTATCTTCACCATTTACAACCAGAGCATAAGAGGGAGGGCAGGGCAGCATGGTGGCACAAAATGAGTTCAACTCTCAGTGCCACCTGTGGGAACGAGACTCAATTTGGAACTCGTTCAGTTCTCAAGATTGTTTAGCTCCAAAAGGTGTTGTTTACCCCTGTGGTGCTCTCTGTTGGCGGGTTCAAAACATGTCCTGAAAAACAACCACAAGAGCCTCTACATTCATGCCTGGCTCCCGGTACCTGAGTGCCCACCGCCCTGAGTCGTGAGTATTCACCTCCATGTCTGTGCCACTCGACAGACAGTACGTGTGTCCTCTCTCCCTCCATCGCACCTCGGACCACACAGGAGCTCATATCCACCTCCATGTCTGTGCCACTCGACAGACAGCACGTATGTCCTCCCTCTCTCCCTCCCTCACACCTCGGGCCACACAGGAGATCATATTCATGGGCTGGGAGGAGCGCCCGCCGTCCGCTTATCCACTTAATGGATTCAGACTGACAAGCAGGAGAGGTAAACAAGGATCCTCTGTGTGTAATGTCCCCATTCCAAGATTTAAAAAAGATGAACAGCTGTTAAATATCAGATGTGCTGGCTGCAGTGAGGAATCAGAGCTTCACTCACGATCTTTTTCTCTATGCTTGATCATATTGAACACTTTGGCTCGTGTTCCCCCTACTCCACATGTGTATAGTGGGGACAAACCTGCATTCCTCCAAGTGATACTCTAAGGGGTCCTTATTTAAGCAATAAGGTTCGAGAGGCAGTACGGTATCGTCAATAATGTACTTGTTCGAGGGAGTTGTTAGGCCCGACGCGCAGTACCTTATTGCTCGAGTACCTTATTGCTTTTATAACACGGTTGCCAGCAACTTTATAAATATTAAGTACAATTAAAGTAAACAGTAAGCTGCCTTTCAGCACAAAAAAAGTTGTAGACACCAAACGTTGTGTATCGCATTTCAGTAGCCAAGAGAAAATAGTCCCCCTTTGTGTGGCTGTTGCTATGCAACAGACAAATAGCATTGGGAACTTCACGTCTGTTAGACCTAGCACAAAAGCTACGTGTGTTTCAATGGGTTTTTGGTGTAAGCGCTAAAAGTCACCTACAAATAATATTCGAGACTTTCAGTAAAGACTTACAATACTCTGCAACATTCGTGTAGCATAGAAACAACTAACCGAGTAAATTTAGACATATAAAAAGTCGTGTAGATAGCTTAATTCCCATGAAACATTCCCCACTACATTAGCCACAACACGCCGCCATCTTAGTTAGATATTTTCTTTTGAGTGCGCACTGATTTGGAACGCTCAGGTAGATGAAAACAGGTCGTACAGTTACTATACCGTTGAATATAGCACACCCCGGAACTCACTCTCAGACTGGTGGATTCCATCTACCCGTGTTATAATTCGATCTACCCGTGTTATAAATATTATTATAACACGGGTAGATGGAATTATAACACGGGTAGATGGATTCCACCATTCTGAGAGTGAGTTCCGGGGTGTGCCTTAATCAACGATATAGTAACTGTACGACCTGTTTTCATCTACCTGAGCGTTCCATATCAGTGCGCACTCAAAAAGAAATTTCTAACCGAGATGGCGGCGTGTTGTGGGGAATGTAGTGGGGAATGTTTCATGTGAATTAAGCTATCTACACAACTTTTTATATGTGTACATTGACTCGGTTAGTTGTTTCTGTGCTACACGAATGTTGCAGAGTATTGTAAGTCTTTACTGAAAGTCTCGAATATTATTTGTAGGTGACTGCTAGCGCTTAGACCAAAACTCCATTGAAACAGATAGTAGCTAGCTAGCTAGCCTCGCTAACGTAGCTCTCACACGCGAGTTAGTGGTGATATCGAAATCAATATAAACAAATATTAACAAAGTTGAAAGTGTCCCATTGTAGTTTTTGTTATTTTAATGGCAACTTTATAAAATGAGCAATGTGAATGAACTACACATTGCGCGTTGGGCCTAACAACTCCCTCGAACAAGTACATTATTGACGATACAGTACTGCCTCTCGAACCTTATTGCTTAAATACAACAGGTAATCTAACCAACCTTGGCCCTTATATATATATAACAGGTAACTTATAATAGATATAACAGGTAATCTAACCACCTTGGCCGCCCAAACCATTGTATGAACCCACTAACCAATCAACAAAAGGCTTACATTCCGAAAGCAGAACTGGGAACTGAACTGACCGTGTCAGATCTGACCCTACAGCAACGTTATTGTCTGTGTTACCATATTCTGCTCTCACACCTCAAACCATACGGAACACCTTACAGAACTTTTACTGCATTGTGAAACTGACCTCCCCAAGAATTTGACAGAATAATTTCTTTCATTCTTCTTTCCTCTGTGTTGTTTGTTTGATAGAGTTGATGGCAATCTAAAGCAGTGTGGTACCAACCACTTGCAAATACCAATCTGTTCTCCACATAGCTCTCTATTGACCCAGGGCAAAAGCCTAGCTGTAGCGCAGAATATCAGGCACCCAATGTCTCTGGCTGGAGATGGGCCTGGAAGAACTGCAGCCAAATGAGAAAAGCACCTCAATTTTCAGGATGGGGGCCAGACCACTTTGTTACTCGAGAACTTATTAGGCGCAGGTGGCTGGTCTAATTTCAAGAGTCGCAGGGAGGAATCTAGTCAATTATCTCTGCAACACAGGTTTATTTTGAAGGGGCTGCGGATATGCTGCGTCAACAGCTCTGATTCTCACGGCACACTCTTACTACAAAAGCCCCTGGAAACTTGCCTTTATCCGCCAGGCGAAGGCTATTTGGGGGAGAAAGGACACGAGGGTTTGCGCATTGGTCTGCTCAATCATTTATTCCTCAGGACGCCGCAGATAAAGCCAAAGTGAGCAGGGGGCTCTAAAAAAGACACTTAAACAGATCGGGGTGAATAATGCATAGAGCAGACTTTGAGAAAAAAGGGTAAGCATGCTGAGAAATATTTTATAAAGGCGAGATTTGAAAGTTTCTTTTTGCTGTGTAAATCCTATTAAGGGGGTCGTGAGCGAGCAGCAGGATTTGTAGCCCCGGGATCTCTCTATTGGCAAAAAGGCAGAGGAGGAGGAGGCCATTAGTGAACCAAGAGAGAAACTTCTACACGTCTTTGTTAGGACTCAGCCAAACACAAGGGATGCCGTTTTTTTTTTTTTTTTTTTTTTTTTTTTAATGGAAGGTTTTAATAACAGAAAATCTGCAGAAAATCATTCAAAGTACGGAGTCTGAACAGAGAGAGAAAGGAAAAGATCTCTCCACCAAACAGCTCAGGGCTCCTCTGTATTCATTCAGTCTGTCTTGTTCATTCCCCCCCTTTTTTGTTCTTCTATAAACACCCCGTCTGATGGAATTTAAAACATTTGAGAAATGTCACCGAGGTACTAATCCGGTGGTGAAGGGGTGGCTGGTGGAGCCGGCGGTGAAACCTGTAGATGGGATCACTGAGCCAGAGCTAACGTTTCTTAGGCTTTCTGCCAAGCCGACTACCACGAGATGAGAGCCATTTTTATGTGTGTTTCACCACTCATCTACACGACGTCATTCATCTTTTCTGCATCACAGACCCTACGAGGAGGGTGAGACTGGTATAGGTGTTGATTTATGATTCTAGGCGCATTGCCTTTACTATACTCTGTACACAAAAAAATATAATTACGTAATAGTTGCGGTGAATTTCCATGTTCGGACACATGATGTGCCAGAGGTCTCTGACTAAGAGCACAAGGACTAAGCTGAACTCCCCTTGTGTGGAATGCCGTTTGGCAGCAGGTCCAACAGCTTTCATGACTTCAGGTCAGTAGAGATCAAGCTGAGGGCAAGAACCAACAATACCACTTTACCGCTCATGCTTGTGAAACACATTCACTTTAATGGGATACCTAAAGAGAGGAACGAACCCGGAGTAAATTCTATCTCTTGAAGCACATCAACTTAGTAATGAACTAATCAATTCTCATTAGGTTCAAAAACTTGCATCTCTTATGGCGGCAAGTTATCAGTGTGCAGCCATGACCTCAGTAGTGAGCAGAAGCTGAGCTCCAGATGTGCCCTCTTCCACGGAGTATCCGACTCTCTCCGCCCGGCATGTGGAAGTGGTTTGGACCCACAGACTGCACCGCTCCGAGCCCCCGGAGATGAAAGTGTCAAACTAAGAATTCCTGTTAGTGCCGATAAAAGCTCACCAGCGTATCAGGAGACCGAATTACCAAGTCTAAGCAGTTTACATCTCGAGCCTTTTCTTCCCCTGTCAACAGCGTGGGGTGGAAGGGCCAGCCGTTATCGCATTTTAAAGCAGAATAATGCATACACAATATGTTTGGTGGCACCATTCACAAACCCATGATTTTCCCACTGTGCGTGGGATGGGATGGATGGATGGGCTTTTAACATCCCACACAGCAGAGACCCCGGGTCAGACACAACGCCACTGAACACAATAACTGAATATGAATTTCACTGATTTATTTGACTCTTCTGACCATAAACAGATTGATTTGGCCTAAAAAACTTCTAACATTGCAACAGGAGTGTACTTTCTCCATGGCTTCACTGCTCCTGTAGTCTTGTGTGAGGATCAATAGTTAATTTCAGTGTGTCTGTGGCTGCTGTGAATGACAGGCCTATTCAAACCAACATGCTGTTCACCACTGCCTCTATCACTAGAACAGCTCTTAGTGTGTGTGTGTGTGTATGTGTGTGTGTGATAGTGTGAGTGCTATATGAAGTATCTGCTCATGGGAATTGAATGTACCCTTTGATTGTAGGTCCTCACTACATGTGTCAGCAGAGCAGGGTTACATCTTTCTTCTCTTCACCACACCACAGTGACCACAGCTCAAATAGTGATCACTTACAACACAGTTTATATGACTTATTCTTGTTCTTTGACCCTAATCTGGATCGTCTTAACAGCAATATTATGTTATATCATGACATATACAGTATGATAAATGACCTATGTAAGCAAGTGGGTTAACTTTGGAATGATAATAGTGTGTGTACTCTATTGTCTATATATTAGACAATACAAAACACATTATATTCTGCCATAACCATCTGTTACTGGTTGTATATTTCAACAGATTTCAACAGAGGTCAACAGATCTCTGCATTGTTCATGGCTCATCTTCCATTCCTGTACTGCTAAACATGTCCAACCGGTCACAAAACTGAAAGTATGCTGCCATGTTCAGCCGGTCGCAAAGCTCAAAGTATGCTGCCATGTTCAGCCGGTCACAAAGCTCAAAGTATGCTGCCATGCAACTCCTGAATCAAGTGGCTTGAGGCTTCTGCAAGTCCCACTCTGTTTCAGTCTTAGCCACTGACAAGTTGTCCAGCACAACAGACATTATGTATTCTCTGGACAACCGCGGATCCTGCAGCTGAACTGCTACAGCAAAGGGCTTGCAGTGCCAAGGCAACAGAGCACATAAACTGCTAGATAGTTTACCTTGCCTGTTGCTTTGACAAAAAGTATCAGCTAAGAAAAAATTGGGGGAAAATATTGAAAAATCTGACTGAAAACCCATGAAGTGCAACTGGTGAACAGATTAGCGGTGTAAAAGATTAAAAACCTGAGAATTATTACATTTGTTGGTGCCAGGCAGATATCTCTTCACCCTGCTTTGGAAACAATCCCACTGCAGGGGAATTCCTCACGTCACATTTGATGGTGGATTATAAGCTTCATGTAAATCAGACTGATCTGCTTAAATGACTTTGAATCCAGCTTGGTCTTTGTTAGACTCTTGAGGAATGCGGGGTTGATGGCAAGATAACTCATCCTTGTAAAAGTCCATTGTTCAATACGGTACGCACCCGTTCTGACCCAGCAGATTGTACGTGTGTGTATAGGGCGGGCATCAAACCGGAAGTTATGAATTTTTGTTTACTTAAAGATGCTTTCTACAGTCTAGCTTGTGCTTCATCCATTTCACAAAACCTGCTACTCATCACAGATTGAAACTGACCACAATTTATCACTTTCTTGTAATGTGGAACACTGCAACATGGATTCACCAACAAGTTCAGAGAGAAACAAAGACTTCAAACAAGATGTCTACAAGTACTGCAGCAGTACTAGGAGTGTATAATACCAGCAACAGTGGTGTTGTTAGAACTTGTTCGGTGATTACAAAGGTTGCCATTGTTTATGGAGGGATTCCTCAACACCCCACTGTAAATGTAGTAGGCCCTGAACATGGAGGGGAGTATATGTGTGACCAGTGGGAACTGTAAATGTATCTGAACATGGAGGGGAGTATATCTGTGACCAGTGGGAACTGGAACTGTATCTGTACATGAAGGGGAGTATATGTGTGACCAGTGGGAACTGGAACTGTATCTGTATATAGTGGAGGAAGCTCCTGAGAGGAGATACTAAGTCTAAGTTTGTGTGGTACAGTGTCGATGTGAGCTCCTCAGTGCCTCACATAACTGACTAAAGATCTCTTCCTCAAGGCCACAACGAAGAGAGCAAAAGTCCTAATCAATGAAGAAAGATTGAGAAAGATGCTTTTGTTTAAATATTTAAATTTTTCATCCATTTTTTTATTTTATGTAGCCAGTCGAGTGCCTGGTGGCTGGTGTCCAGGGTTATGTTCAAGCACTGATGCAGGACTATTATGGTAATTTAGACACCGGCTCATCAGGAAAGGGGGCTCAGACCATTTCAACATCAATGCAATCCAATAAGCCATAAATTAACTAAGCAATTATGTGCCTGGAAATTATAATGTTGGTCAATTATGAGTAACCCTGTTAACGGCTACAATCTATTGCAATCAGTGGGGAAAACAATAACAACTGTTGGGCTTTTACTAAATGTTAAAAACTATGATCAACCCCCCCCCCCCCCCCCCCTCCACACACACTCACACATACACACAAATAGTCTTTGATGGTTCTAAAAATGGCCCTGAATATGGATGCCAGCCCTCCCTATTCACTCCTGCTCCACTGCTACTGTTCATGCACAGAGGGACAAAGGGCAGTCTGTGTGTGCTGCCAGGAACACAGAGACCAGAGCCTGACCCCTTTTCCCCCTGGCCGAGGCACTCTGTTCTGACCCCCACTGATTGCTACGCAGGGAGACCACCCTCTCTCCATCAACAAGCCCTACGAGCCTCACCACCCTCTTTCCATCAACAAGCTCTACGAGCCTCAGCACTGGACGGGGAAAGAATGGATAAATGGAGTAAACAAATGGAAGGACGTTAATAGAAGGACACGGTTGTGAAGCATAGAGAGAGAATGCATCTCACTCCTGACGAAGAGGAGAGCGAAGTGTCTGCGTTCTGCTGCATTAATATGAACGTGACTTAAGACTAATGAGCATGAGAGCCGTAAGCCGTTTATGTGTCATGAAGGGCCACTCTATTAGCGTAACACAAGATGGAGGGTATTAAGAGGCATCAGGGGCGGGGGGGGGGGTTGTTTTTATATAAGCAGTTTAATGTTCTAATAATAGGGATGGACCACACAGTGGGAGTGGGAGGCCTGCATGATGTCTGTTGAGCGGCCCCGACCCTCATGCTGGGAGCTACAGGTACTGCTGCACACCCAGACAAGCACGTATGGAGACTCAGTACAGCCCATAAACCTAAAACTGCACCTCTGTGCCTGCGCTCCACAAATAAGCAATCTGTTTGTGTCCGTACAAATGGGATTACATCTTTCCTCAGCAATTTCTGGATTATGTGTGTTTGCATGCATTTTCAACTGAATTACCAATATAATTCCATTATACATTCTGACATGAATTGCAGAAAACATATTGGCATTGAGAAGACATTTTTCAGTATTTCTTAGTTCTCATTCTATACATCCTGCACTTAGAGGGAAGTTGAACCTGCATGTCTGAGTTTCTCAGATATATAAATGTGTACACACACACACACATGGCCCTCTTCAGTGAACACACATAGTTACTGGGTTGTGAGGAGAGTTTCTCTATTCTCCTTTCACTGTGGGAACCTTGCTTGTTAAGATGAGGGTCACTTCTAATTACCGCCTCTGCACTTGAAAACCTATGGCCTCTGTCCAGCAATATGAAAGTCCAGCATCCCTGTAGAGGGGAACTGAGGGGCAGGGAAAGCTCCTTTAATGATGGGGCCGTCTCACAGACACTTCAAATCAAGCACCAACCATTCGAAACAGTTCCATTATAGTCTATTCTGGTATTTTTCCATATTGCCCATAAGTAATTTTTCAGTCCAGGAGCGACTGATTGCTGCACAGTTTTTCTTAATTGCTTATTCTCATTTTAATTTAATGTGATATGTCTAATGACTGTCTCTCAGTCTTGAGTAAGAAAATCTCATCATTACAATAGATGACTATTACTGTGAAAAACTGGATACCATTTGAAGAGATATAATACTGTTGTAGTAGTCTAGTATACTATAGCAGTGCAGTAGTACTATAATATAAGTCTTCTACTCTCATAAAATAGAAATGCAATGATAAGAACTTCCCTATACTACTACTACTACAACTACTACTACAAAGATGGCATTAATAATAGCATCACCAACACGCTAACAAAGGTCTATCACCAGAGAGGCTAGGTCAAATACTGAAGTGCTAGGATCACATAAACATATCTTAAAAACAATAAGCTTTCTTGAATTAGACATTCTAGTAGGTAATTATACGTAGGAGGTAAAGGGCTGACTGGTTTACACCACACTGAGTGGGACAGAGGAGATCACATAGCTTGTTCTACACCTAAAGTTAAATAAGGACAACAGGCTTTACTTTTTTATAGCAGGTACACTGCAAGTGCAAATTGTTTTCTTTTCGATAAATATAATGAATTGGGGTGATTTAATTTAATTTTGGAATGTTAATGACCTCCGCCAAGGAGGTTATGTTTTTGTTATCGTTTGTTTGTCTGTCTGTCTGTCAGCAGGGTTTACACAAAAAACTACCAGGCAATTTTCATTAAATGTGGTGGAGGGGTGTAGCACGAGCCAAGGAGGAACCCATTAAAGTCTGGAGGGGATCTGAATCACAGGGCGGATCCACAAATGACATCTGAGATAGGGCATTTCACCTTGGCAGAGGTATGCACTCTCCCAGTGCCCTTCTAGTTGAAAATAGTTTGGGGACACCATGACCCAAGGAGGGTTCAAAACATTAAAGGATTAAGAAACAGTAAGTATTCTCAGATGTATTTCCTACCATAGCAGGGGCTTTGGTCTTGCTGTTGTTGTTGTTGGGGGTGGGGTTGGCATCCTCATGCACTCGGTCCAGGAGCCAGAGCAGAAACTCCAGGGCGTCGTGCTGAGAGTTCCCCCGGAACTGGGTGCCATACTTGGATACGATGCTCTGGGGGAAGACATGTAGAGGTAAGGATCAACCACAGAGAGAGGGCAATTAACAAAACACCACTGCTAAAATGGAGGTAATGATAGCTAACTTTTATAGCATTTAGTACTTTTATAATTATCTGATGGAATAACAAAGAGAGCTGGCTGAAGATATTTAGTTTGGCTGTACACTGTAGGTCTAATGTCTTGAAAAAAACACTTTATTTAATGAATCAGGTTAGGCAACAATCACATTCTAAGTTATGACTACGGCTGATAGTAAAAACATTTCGCAACCTGCGGTTTGCCTTGCTGGTGCAGCAGCCAGTCAAAATCTAAAGTGAGAACATTCTGTTAATGTTAACAAAATCTCCTTGCGTAGCCAGACTGTGCAAGTGTTTTGACAAATGAAATGTGGACGTCAAAGTGACATTCAAAACTCTGTCTGACTGTGTTAACACTACACTATTGTTAGAGGGTCTGTTGACGTCTGAGCTTGAGCCATAAAACACACTGTCCTCTACTGCAACTATTCTTTCACACTCACATGCCAGCTCCTTCGGCCTGATCGACCAGCGCTTACACAAAACACAAGAACTTCCAGTGCTAACACAAAACACACAAACCTTTTCTAAACCATAAGAAGACAGTGATGCTATGCATTATGATGCCTTGTCACTATTTGAAATGTGTTTCGATTGACTGACGCCCAGACGTGCTTTAAAAACTGCAGGTTCACGCAGGCAGAATCTAAATATAAATGCTGGGGATCATTAATTATCCTAATCGCAATTAGAGGGATGTTACAGGAGAGGAAGGATAAGATAAATGTGCCTTTACCACTCAGCATCTATCTCCCTCCTAACTTTGTTCAGGGCATGATGTTCTAGTAGTTGTGAGTTTCTTGGGGGAGGAACCCAGGATCAAATAGGAGCTCAAATGAACACCACAGGCTGCAGTGGAGAGGGTGTGAGACAGAGAGAGAGAGAGACAGAGAGAGAGACAGAGAGAGAGACAGGGAGAGAGACAGAGAGAGAGACAGGGAGAGAGACAGGGAGAGAGGGAGGGGGAGAGAGAGAGGAGAGGGAGAGAGAGAGAGCGGGAGAGAGAAAGAAAGAGCGATAAAGAGAAAGAAAGAGCGAGAGAGAGAGACAGACAGGCATTCCTCTCTGTGATCCTGTCTGTGTATCCAAGGTTATAGGGGGCCCCGCTGACTGGGAGAAGGAATCCGAGGGCATCACTGCCAGGATGAATGTGTTCACAATACCGTTATGTAGATGATTACTGAAGGACAGGCGTGTCTCTGCTGTGAAACACTGCTGCTTTTTTGGCCTTGAATAGCAAAGTGGAAGTGTGGAAGTTTGCAAGGGAAAGCGAAACGAGGACAAGGAGCACACAAAATGGACAACTCAATTTCTCATTAGTCTCATCTTCTCTGGATGCCCTCTCTTTGAGTGTTCTTTGGTCGGTTCTCTTTAATGACGCAGACTGCAACCACACACGAGACTCTCTTTAACTCTGCAGTGTAAAAGCAGCTGTGCACATCATGTTGTGCTTGAAGCTACTCAATGTGTGGTTTGAGCCCAACAGTGGACACATTACTCATAGTGTCGGTTCCAGGTCACCCTTCATATTTCAGTCTGACACAAAGCGCACGCCACTAGCACAATGACTCAGGTGACTCTGAGAGTAACTACAGAGATGCCACAAATAATAACCAACAACTGAAATTAAACCGCAAACAGAAACTAAACCTGGTGAAGGAATCATCCTTATTCGTCAAACTCTCGTCCTATCAGAAAACACTTGTCCTTTTACTCCACAATCCTGATCAGGGGAGGAGAGAGAGAGAGAGAGAAAAGGAAGATAGGATAAGTCCATGTCTGAGAACAACATATTAGGAACTGAAAGACAGTAGACCTGTCAATTAATTTGCACAACTGAAATGAAAATATATTAATATAAATTGTTTCTTTGTTTTCTCACCTTGAAGGTGGAGTACACAATTATAATCCCATACAAATTAAACTAAATTAAAGTGCTCCTCACGGTCCTCTAGCTGTCTATTCAGTGTTAGCACTCAGGAGTTCATACACAGTCTTGGCTCTGTAAATGGGAAACAAATATAGTGGCTCAATCACGGAGGGGAGGGGTGTGATTTCATTTTCTCTTGAGCTGTGTCTTTAATGTTGCATGGTGCATGCAACTCACAGCCCTATGAAATAATGAGAGCGTCTGCCAGCAGTGTGAAAATGTTCAAAGATGTTTTTCCCCTTGATTACCCTTTCTGACACTGGTCAGAGCTGCCTTTTGGTCTGCATGGTGAGACCACACCAAAGTTGGTCACAGAGGTGTGTGTCATTTACTGTGCCCTTCACTCTGATTGGCAGTCTGACCTGTGAGTCAGTCAGGGAGGAGGGGAGAGACAGGGAGGGTTCCGTCTGCCCCATCAGGTAAATTAGAACCTTGGGTTTATTTCTGAGATCTTCCCCTTAAATTCCAGCAGATGATAAGAAAGATTGTTGTCTGAACGAGCACAGGGTTAAACAAAATGTAATTCAAATATAAGCCTGAAAGACTCAACTGTCAGAAAACATGACTGTTAACCTCTTGGAGGAGGAGGAGGAGGCGGCGTGCTTGAGTGATAACTCCACACATTTCCTCCTCCTCCTCGTCTTCCAGACTGAGCTGCCCTTTAAGTGCTCCTACTCTGACCTTGTCTGCCGCCCCTTTCGCAAAACCTCCCAATGCAAACAGTGATGAATACCTCCAGTGGTGCTCGGAAATAAGCTATACATCAAGAACATGGCCGCCCTGCCTCCCACAATGCACTAACGCCAAGCCTGGCTAGCGCGTCAAATGGACCTTGTTAGATTCCAGGGTGACAGAATGAAAGCCTTGACAAATGATGACTTTTACATAACCGCACCACCACAGACAGGACTTTGTTCACGGGCACTCTTCATTCCAGTTCCTCAAGCAGGTGCTGGTGTTTGGTGGAGCACTTCAAAAGCAGTCACATTGGTTTTCTCTATGGGCGCACCCCATCACTCTCTGTCTCCATTTTTGTACTCTTAAAGGTACAGTGTGTAGTTTTAGTGTCATCTATTAGTAGAAATGGAATATAGTTTTCATAATTATGTTTTCATTAGTGTATACTGTAACTACTATACGACTTGTTGTGTTTTCGCTTTAGAGACAGGGCAGAAAGACAGAGAGACAGCGAAAGAGAGAGAGAGAGAGAGAACATACAGACAAATCATCACTCTTCTCTCCTCCATTTTAGCCAGCCATTGGACTCTCATCAACTTCCAGCTGAGCACAGGCGCATCGTCTCCCCAGAGAGGACGCTTCTGATCCAGATGAACCCAACCCATGGTGCCTCCTCCGCCGGCAGATGCCCCCCTTCCTGCCTCCACACTCCATCATCATTCTGACCCCTGAGCACCAAAAAGCCCCAGATCTTCTCCACAGTAATCCCAGCTCCGGGCTCGGAGATCTGAATAACATCATGTTGGATGGCAGGCTCACACATGCATTTGGACATCAAATACATACCTTTTCATCGCCCTGCTACCATGCCAGTGAGTCCAACGGATAAAGCCTTATTTATGTAACATGCTTAACTCACGATTTACCACTATCGGAAACTAAAGGGATGAAATACATCCATCATGATCACCATGGAGAATTTGATGGTGTGGCGAAAGGCTCGATATCCTTGTAATTGAAACTTGAATGGTTTATCCCCGACTGACTTAAACTGAGGCTGTAAATAAGCAGCTGTGTGTGGGAACTCGGGCCTTCAGCCATGTCTTGATGGTTTCGTTGCTGCTGGTTTTTATAAAGATAAATTGAAAGGCCACTCCAGCCTCATCTCCACAGGACAGTCTTATGGTCTGGTGCGGCATTAAGGATTTATCATACTCTGCAGTCGTGCCAGAAACATAAATCACGTGCGGCATAAATCTGGTGGCGATGTACTCAAATGATGCTGCTTACGCAAAAGATGTCACGGCCATCTTTCTCAACTGTGCGTTTTAGTATCTGCTCAGCTCACATAAAATGATGGTTATTACATTTTGTGAAAAAGGCCTGCTGTGTAAACTAGTCGGTTATTCATTAAGTGAGATATACCAAGCAAATGCATGCATGGTGTATGAAGACATAGAGTCTGAGTCTGTGTCTATATCAGGAAGACTGAACTGCTGACATTGGCATCCAGTTCCTATGAAGGCATTAAGGCTGAGCCTATGGGTCTCTTTTAGGAACACTGTACTGCTGCTAACGTAGGCATCCAGTCCCTTGCTCTTTCCTCATTCCTTACACTACGCCATACTCTTGATATATAATATACTGAGACTTTTGTTTACTGCCAACACCTCAGAGACATTCCCAGGGTCTGAAACCTGAAGGCAAAAAGAGATGGCTGGCAATTATTTTGCATTTACCACGGACACTATGAGGAAGGGGCGGAGGATGCTGAAATGATTACACTAACTTCAAGATTACTTGTTGTTTTCCCAACAGTCACCTATTTCCTGATATGAGGCATGTTTTCTCTGCATTGAATATTGCATAAAAACATCTTGTATTCATTTATAATTGTTTGCGGGTATGCTTATACATTATGCTGTATGGCATACAGTAAGGCATACACATTTTAGTACATACCATCTGTATCTATCTACACAAGTAATGCAATCAGTCACTACTCTAAAAATTGCTAGGAAACAAACAAAGACCTGAACAGGTTTGTAGAGAGAACAATAGTATCTTAAGTTTAAAGAGAGTTTTAAGGCCATTCAGACACAATAAAGGGGCATCAAGAGTAGAGGAAACATGAATACATGAATACATCAGGGTGGTGATGAACAATAATCTCTCATTATGCCACTTAGTGGGCTGACATAAGTGGCAGAAGAGACCAAGGGAGGTGTTTGGAGGAGAAAAGGGGTCAAAGCCATCTGCGCAGGAGGAGAGAGGAGGAGGAGAGAGGATAGAGCGTGAACATGCCCAGTGTGCTCAAGATGGTGCCCATCAACAACCACCGAGTGTGTGTCACCTCCGAGGCAAGCGACACATGTAAAGACACACACACACACGCACTCACACATGATCTCACACACACAGAGGGCAAGCTGCCTTTCACTTTGCTCTCTTCCACGTACATGACTTGTCTTGGCTTATCCACCCTCAAAGAGGCTTAGAGTTCACTCAAAAGTGGTCGAAGCTTCCAATATTTTCTCATAAATTATAAATGTTTTATCCTGAGACAAAGTTTCAGTGCAGTGATTTTCTGGCAGGGAGCAAGTAGTTTAAATGATGATGATGATGATCAGAGTAAATCTGAGGGCTCCGGTGCATCTAAAACACAGAGCATGAGTGTGCGTGTGTGCAAAGGGCTGGCTGATTTCATAACACAAAGTGATATGAAGGAGCCTATCACACTGCATCCAACACATGGCCAATGCAATGGTACTTTCCACAGATTTCAAAATCAACCTCTGTGAACCCTGTGTAGAATCTTCATCTGCACAAACCCTTCTTTAAGTTTAGAAACCACTGCCTACCATTTGTTTTAACAGGCTTTACAAGGTTAATACTAACAGTAGTCTTCAATATATTGGCTCACTCAAGCCCAGACACACCTGCGTCTGACCTGTCGCTGTGGCACGCCATTGAGAGCGCCATCCTGTCTGACATAATTACCATCTACTAACTGCCCAAGCACACAGGGCATGCTGGAACTTCGTTGTCGTTTCCTCAAGGCTCGAATTAAATTAATTTAACGTTTGCACTTGCAGACAATCTTTTCAAGCAAAACTGGTTTCAACTTCTTAGTATTGCTCTTGTTATGTGATGAGATACAATACATTGCAAGGTGACGAGGGAGAAAACCGGACACAAGAGGAGCCCAGAGGCAGGTGCAGCAATTATGGTGCTAATATCTCACCTACTTACCCACAACTAAGTTAATATTACATGAACAAATGTTCAAACAACCCACCTTCCTTTCAGTCAACATCGGTTTTTTGAGAGGGGGAGTAGGCAAGGGATAACCTACAAAAAACTACGCACAATGTTATTCACCTGTCGGTTGACCCCTCCCACCGAAACCCTACCTGCACCACTCGCGGAACCAGTGTCGGATTCTGAATGTTTTACGTCGGTTACAACGCAACCAAAACTGCAGTCAGCCAAAGCAAATGAATGCATTTTCGGATAGTAAGAGGTGTCGAATAGGCTGTTACGTTAAAATTGTTTAGACTTTATCGTTCACTGTAGACAGGACACAAAAACATGTAAAGGCACCGCTTTAGTAAAGATTATTCAGATGAGGGCAAATGTGAGGTAACCATTTGTGATAGCCTACATCTACAATTTAACTAAACTAAACATTTAGAAACCCACCTTGAATTCGACTGACAGAGGTGGCGTGTATTCCAGCGTCCAAAGCGCTCGCACCAGAGCCGCCAGTTGCTCAGTCACCTCACCTCTGACGGAAACAAGCTCCTCATTTTTTACTATTCCATTGACCCTCCTTTGACACAAATCCGATTTGTACTGTTCCAAACCAAGATATTCCGCCAAGAGATCAGTGTTGCTCAGGCACTGAACTACAGCGTTCATGAAACAAGTGTTGCCATGATTCTTCAAACCCAAGACGCCAGGAGTTTTGTCGCCATAGCACCACGACAATCGATCTTTCACTGACCCATGGGATGACAACGTAGAGCTCTTTTTCAAAGTATTCCCCCTGGCGCCCTGAAAATCCTCTTTAAAATTCCCTGAGTTGGCGCTCAAAGTGCACGCCGCACTGTCTCGAAACCCACCATCATCATCCTCTCCGTCAACGGGGTCTACGTCGCCAAAGTGTGCTAAAGTGCCCAAAGTTTTCAAAATCCGGTTCATAAAATTCCCAAGTGACTTCAAAGATTTCCGTCTGAAGACCTTTCCTGATTTGTATTTCTTGTCTTTACGTTTTGTTGATTTCGATTTAATAGCTTGTTTCTTCACTTTATCCCTCGGCGTATCCATGGTTGTTAAAACACCGGCGGTAAAGCGTTAAATTTAAATTTACAGCAGAAAACAACAATCCTACCTGTCTGTGTCAAACACCTCTTTTTAAAAACGCACTGTGCAAAATACACAGTGGCACCGTTGCGGTGCGAAGGCACATGACTAATGTCCCCCAGACATTCCGATTACTTCACCCCGCCTTTGTGAATTCGCTTGTCTAGGACTGTCTCAGGCACCTGCAGTTGCTAGCTGGCCGAGTTGTCCTCAACTCCATGCTTTCACTACGACACACTTCCTCCTTTCTGGCTCTACTCGTGCGCACGTTATCATTGGCGGTCTTTTCCCCGCGGTTGGTAGTATTTACGGATCAGTGAGTCCTCGGTCTAACCCTCGCCTTATGAATTGTATTGGTCAAGTCTGCTTTCATTCTACTGTCGCGCTGTTTCTGGTTCATGTCCTGACAGAAGACCAGATAGTTACCTGTGACTTCACCTGCTTCCCACAACCGTTAATGCAAGTCATTTTCAACATTAGACGAATTATCCCTGGGGTATGTTTTTTGTTGTTGTCCAAATGTAATGTGCAGCTACACAATTTTGAGTGTGCGTAGCTTGTTACACTTTTGTTTGTGTTCGTCTTTGTACGTGAAGGTTTTCCTAGGCGCATCTTTCAAAGGAGTCTCATTTTCGATGTATTTAAGAGCCCCCTGCTGTTGATATTGTGGTTGTTGCCACCACAAACTGTTTTTTAAATAGTGCTCGGATAGCTTACTTTCTTCTATGGAGACCATCGACATGCGAGTAGCCTATCGGCAATAAAAATATGTCATGACCATTACATGAACTTCCTGGAGTATGGACATTGTGGTTAATCAGTAACAAGAAACGGGTTTAAAAAGGTCCCAGAATACATAAGAAAAGGCGCCACTTTTTGTGAATTATTTATCTATACCATATTGCCAAATAGACTAACACAGTGTAATAAATAATAACATTGCTTTAAATAGACAGTTATAATCTGCATTACAACTTGCGTTTTATTATTAAATCACGCAAATCATATGCTATACCTAGTAAGATAAGGTGTCCATGACGTCATACGTAGTACAAACGTTTCCCATGTTATTACACATACATTTCATCATTAGAAAAAAAAATAGCTAACAGCAATGTTCCTCTGCGGGGTCTTCTATCATGAATGCTAATATAAAAACATGGTCAAGTAAATGTAAAGTCTTTTAACATAATGAGTGTAGAAAAGATATAACACTCTATATAACCTGTTGACCCCAAACACAACATATTGATCACCATGTTTGTGGTTAAAAGTGCTGAGGTGTGGGTTTCATTACAGTCTACTGGCTACCTCTACTTTTAAGTGGCGTGCCTGGGCTACTCTCCCATGCCACTGAAATAGGGCATTTGAGATGTAACTTTGTATTACTTGTGGCTGTTGTTACCAGGACAAAATATATGAACTTTGAAAAAGTAGTTTTGCCAATATTAATGGAGTCGGGTAGCCTGGTGACACCAGCCTACGTATTTCCGCCTGAATTGATTTCAAGCTCATACTCAGTCTGGCCTAACCCCGTTGACAATCGTCTCCAGGACTCAACATTTTGTAGGACCAATCAGCGAACAGTTCAGAGCTGTGACGCAAAACTCGCCTTGGAGGAAAAGACACGAAAAGCTATCGGAAAAGTTGTCTCAACTCTCGAGAACATCAGAAAATTAAAAGGAGAACAAGAGTATTTTCTTGTAAGTTTTATGATTGGAAAGGACGTCGTAGCTTTTCTCCCAACTGGCTTTGGGAAGAGTTTAATCTACCGAATGCTTACTAAACGTTGCTGATTGGTTAAGGGAACTCCAATGATTTTAAACCTCAAGATAAGCACCCGCCCATCTCGGAAACCAAAATGCATTGGGTTGGCCCAGACTGAAAGACGGAATGAAATGGAGTCACAGGCTGGTAATGGCCAGGCTAGGAGTCGGGTGTTGATCTGTAAATCAAGTGAAATAGGTTTAGGGCTAGACAACATATTTGATAATAAGGGATATGTGCAAATGCAAGTTTGTAATTTTTGTAATTCGATTTTTGGAGTAGACATTTCAATTACCTTTCCATATGGTAAATGAATAAGTTTGCCGAAATTGTGTTGGCTTATTGCTATGCATGGTCTACTTCCATGGTGGTTATTTCAGATTTGGTGGACAACCTTCATCACTTTGGAACAAATGATTTATGCTAATAAAAAAATACAAATCGAAATGCACTGGGAATACACTGAACGATTTAGTAAAATATTTCAACTTCATATATACTCTCTCCAGAACTTAGATATCAGTTGATTTAAAACGTATATTTTCTGTCAATATGTCCACTGGATAAAGACATGCAAGATAATAATTTGATACACAAAATGTTCTGCTGTCATATTGTAATGATCTTTTAATACAGCATCAGGTATTTATGGACAAACTAAAATGTATTGTCTAATTTATGGATAACGTCAGACTAATAAGTCTATAAATGGGGCACATATGGCAATATGAGGGTATGAGTAAGTGTGACGACTCAGAATAGGGTTCTGGGCTCTGGCTGTTTGTTCTAACTGGAGCGGTGAGGGAACCTCCAGCGAAGCACAGCTCCGTCTGCACTGGTGCTGATGATGTGCTTGTTGTTGGGGCATATCTGCACGCTGGTGATGCTGCCACTGTGCCCGATGCCCACATGGCTCACCACACCGTCAGAGTAGTGCCACACCTTCACCAGCTTCTCATCGCCGCCTGAGTCGATACAAGGAACACAGGAAAACAAGTATTTGAGGTGGGGCTCAACACTTTGAAGTACCATGTCACATTTAACAGTTCACATTAAGCAACAGTTTGCTTGCTAAAAATGTCAAATGTGGCTTTCGTGAGCCTGAGTAAATAAAAATCTTGGGTGGCATGATGAATGTCTTGCTTTCAGAAGTCATAAGAAAGAAGAAGATAAAAGCAGCTCAAAGGTATACATTTGGGCTCCAAGATATCACATTACATAAAGCAGCAAATGGGCTCAGTATTTTACTGATGGAGAGGGCAGCAGACAGGTTTGTTTTGAAACATTGGGATGGCGTTATTTTGATTAGTTGCATTTACATGTAGCTTTCAGTGAACCATTCTTGTGGAGATCAGTCTTTAGACTTTGTCATATCAGACTATGAATCTGCTCCAGCTCTATAGCTAGTGATTAGCTCATTAGGCTCTTCAAGACAGTCTATTAGCCATGTTCCCAAAGAAAGACAATGAGTGCCTACCAGTAACAAAATGGTCGCCCTCCTGTGTGATATGCATTCCATTGTTGGCTCCTGAGAGGGATCCTTCCAGCTCTCTAATGGCTGATCCATCATACACTTCCCAGTAGCCAATCTGTCAATCAAAATGAAAACAATCATCATACAATACACAACCTACTGCAAAACCATAGCTGCTTTTTCTGCAAGCATTTTAAACAGACAGCCTTTGGGCCATTGCGATACTGTTTTGCCCTAAATTATCACTAAAGCATTTGGTGATCTACGTTAGTATTCAGATCTCTAGAGTCAATTACATTCACAAGAACTCCTGTCATCACATCATTGTCGTTCTTTTATCTGGAATGCTGTTCTTTAAGGAAATTGAAACCGCATAATTTCTGTGTATCAAATGATAATCTGCTGGAGTTAAACCCGCGCTTGTGTTTATAAATGTAAGCTAATCAGCGCCAGGGTTGGCAGCTGTCTTGGGCAATACGATTGTTGAAGATATTTATAGATCAGAAATGGCACTGTCACACGTCACATCGTTTCTGGTTATTTTTACATCGAATCTAATTACAACTTCAAACTAGCCGAGTTTGTGAGGAAGGGGGAGGATGCTTCATCATTACAATATGGAGCTCTGAGTCATGCTTCTGTGTTTGTGTCTCACTTCAAGGTCCATTGCCAACACAGAGGCAATGAACATGAAGTTGCAAGGATGGGGTTAGGGGAGGGCGGAGAGGGGTGGTGGTGGTGGGGGACTGGGAGGCTTTGAGGAACTGAGACTGCCTTCACCATGCCTGGGTCTGGAAGGACTCCTTTTAATGACAAAGCAAATATAGTGGTGTCTGTTGGCCTGTTCCTTGTTTTTATTTTAAATTAAATTATACTTTTTATTTTTCATCAGTTTTTTCATTTTTAGAAAGTATTGCAATTACTGAATAAAACATTTTAGTCAAGGGTTAGATAGTAGATGGTATTTAGCCTGGACAATTACACTAATGTTGCACAGTTTAGTTAGCAGTTTTGCCAATTTGTCCTAATTCCACTATCATGTTGATTATTGTCAGCTTTTTGGGGGACCTCTGATAACGGCTGTAGCATTTTAACCAGTGCTGCTGAGAAATTGCATGCTATGAACCAAGTAGTCGTTTCAAGACACTTGCCTCACCTGACTAATCTGTATACACTATAGAAGCCTGTAAAATCAAATGAAATTAGCGATGCAATGCGATGCAATTTGTAACCATAAAACTTGAATATAACTATAAGTCATCAATCAATATAATACAACTATAACTTTGTCCTACCCAACATTGAAGTAATGTAAAGAGATGGTGTAGTTTTTAATGATTAGTCAGATCCCTTCTACTGAAGGGGAGAAACTCAGTACAGTAAATCACGATACACTAAACCACAACACAAAGCCTGCCTGCGAATGATGGTCCAAGCCATACAAATTTACTGAAAGCACAAGTCTATTCTCCGTTTCAAAAGATTTCTTATTCTTCGTAATTCTTATTTTCATCATTATTTACTGCACTACAGTCTGACCAAGAAGCGGAGGTCTGCCTCCACTGAGGACTGATGGCTAATCTCAGGGAGGTAGCTCGCTCCGCCATGGTTTAGTCCTCACTGTTGTAGAGCCATCATGACCTCATGTTTCAGCGTACCCTGCTACTGCTGCTGTTTGTGTATAAATGTAAGTGCGTGTGTGCGTGTGTTTGTAGTAGAAGCAGTGACAGAAATCGAATATCTGGTGTTGTAGAACACGATTCATATTACATCTATGGTGGTAGAAACTGAAATCTTACTGCTATGTAAATAACCTTGCAGATTCTCTACAATGATAGCGTTTTAACTCCACTTTACCATTCTCAAACACATAGCTCACAACAGATAAACAAGAGAGGAAATCATTCATATCCAGGACATCACGGCATTAGCGACAATGCATTATGCACTTTCTCATATTTTTACTTTCCTTCAACCTACATAGTACAAATTTAACATTATGTCCAATAACCTTATTTACAATGATGAATGATGAACCCTCTACTGCCTCACTGTACACCATGAGGATTGACACTACTATAGACCATAAGGATTGACACTACAATCCTGGAGTGGTGGCAAAGCAGGGGCAGCAGACTGTGGTGGTCTTAGTCAAACATACAGACAAACATTAGGCCCTTAAGCTAAGCTAGCTAACCTTCCAACCCCCAAATTAGAAATTCATTAGAAATTCATCAACCTTACCCCCTTGATCCCACAGTGAGGTACCAAAGTGCCCTCCCCACACCCACCCATCTCTATTTGAGGTCTTGTGAATGAAGGAATGAGAGCAGAGGAGGCTGGTGCCTAACCAAACACTGCGGCAGCATGTTGGAGCTAGCAGATGGTGTGGCTGGCAAAGTTACGGGCACGGATGGCGTGGGCACACCGAATCCACATGAGAGCTGGACTGCTGTCTCTCTCTCTGTCTAACTCACTCGCACTATAATATCTGTTCCTCATTCCTCAACACACTATGCCACTGAAGACTAAACCAAGGGAATGAGGCATGCAGTTTTGTTTCCTAATGTATTCCAGACATCGGAGTTGCCAAAGAGCCCTTGAATTTATATCATTCTTTGAATGAATGTAATCTAATCCTAGACTTCGCTCAGCCTTTGCCATCATCTGTATGGCGTACTGTCGCTGTAGTGGAAGATGTGATACCTTGCGGTCCGTGCCACTGGTGATAATCTGATACTCCTCCGGGTGGTAGCAGACACTTCGGAAGAGAGTGTTGGCCAGGACCATCTGATTCCTCACGTAACGCCTAAGGGCAGAAGAGGGGCTCATAAAGTCACTGAGTCACAAACGTTACCAAGCAGCCAAAAAGAATGATGATATCTATCAGCCCCGAGAGGAAGAGGCAAGTATGAGCAAATTAAATATTTTTTTTTAATTTTTAATATGGTTTCTCAAATAGACTCAGATAAAGGTTTATGCAATCAAGCATCTTTAATCCAAATTACAAATATTGCAAATGAAAGAGTATAATTCCCTCAGGATGAGTAGTTACTATAAGTGTGTTAAAGGATGCTCATCAGCTGTACTTACACGAGGTCCCATATGATACAGGCTCCGTCTGAGCTGGCACTGACGCACTCTTTATCATTGCTCTTGATCTTGACACAGGTCACCTCAGCCTTGTGCTCCTTCATGGTCTCAAGAAGCCTGGAGGATCCCTTGAGGATCTCCCACACACGGATCTGAACAAAACCAGAATAATATCACTGCTGTGTTTTTACGACCGGAAAATACTTTGCACATTTTGGTGGCTTGCACAGCATTCAGCCAATGTCAAGCCAGGGGTTAAGCATGGGGGTTACTTAAGGGTACCTGTCCCTCTCCGCCCCCACTGACAATCTTCTGGCAGTCCTTGGTGCAGGCGATGGCCGTCACTCCCATACTGTGGGCGTTGTTGAGGACCAGCATCAGGCGACCGGTCTCCGGGGTGAAGATGCGGATCTTCCCATCGTTCCAGGCTGTGACAGACCATAACCAATCACATCTATGGGTGGCCAAGTGATGTTCATTCAGATATTCATTACTTCATTTTGCTTTCTATGATTTGACCTGAATACTATGGGCCAAGTAGGATCACAGCAAACAAAAACTTATCGAGGAATGAACTATATTACCTATAATGCCATGTGACTGAAAAGAGGACAGACCTTGAGCACAGGTCTGGTGTTTGCTTACTAAGACCCACCACTGACAATGCTTCGGCCATCCCGCATGAATTCCAGTGCATTGCAAGTCATATTGGGAACAGAGATCCGCAGCACCTCTCTGGATGTGTTGGCGTGCCATACCCTAATGTCATCCTTTGAGCAGGTGGCGAAGAGCTCTGACGACCCGCTAAGAGAGTGGCAGGCAGAGACAGAAAGAGTGATGAGACATGGAAAATGCTGCCCTCTAGTGTTCTCAACCGGTACATGCTCAAGACAAGCTCTTCAAAGATGCATCTTCAAAAGCAAGCTAGATAAATGGCACCTTTGAAAATATCTGATATATCTAAATGAGTCTCTCAACTTCTGTGTGTCTTTTCTCCCTGCTGTGTTACTCACAAAGGAAAAGACACACCATTCACTGCGTTGTTATGATTGGAGGAAAAGAGCTCTGGTTTGAAATCTGTGTAGCCAAAGCGGTAGATCTGCCCGGCATCGGTGCCGATGAAGAACTGGTGTCCCTCTCCACGCAGGGAAACAGATGTCACACCTCCCTCCAGCTGCGCGTTCCTGTGAGGGTAACCATGACGAGCATGTCAATAAGGATGCAGTCAGGGCTGCCTACGGCATGAATGAGGCCTCTTTTGTGTACTATGATTTTGGGTACTATAATTTAGCTGCATAAATACTTTTCCTTCATGTAACTTTGATATGTTGTTAGTATGTTTTTGCCTGTGATCAAAAGAAGCTGCAGAAGTCAACTAGCCAAAACTGCTCTTGTTTTAATTCTATTACAGTTTGGGCTATTTTTGTTGAAATGGTTTCAAACAGTGCATTTTCCACTCACTTTATTATTTTAAAATTGGTCCCATTGCACAGAGTGAGCATGCCGTCCCCTGAGCCCACCAGCAGATCTCCTGTCTTCAGCATCCTCATAGCTATCACACCCTGATGACACAGAGCAGCAACATTAAAACCAGCGACACTTACATTGCAAGCAGGAGACAAAGGATACAAACATAGCGTTTCGTACAGGTCAGAGACAGAAAACAGGGGGATGTACTGTCTCGGTCTGTGCACCTTTAACTGCCTATATCACTAATGACTATATGTTTTTGCACTTTTTAGATATGCTAAAAAACTGCACAGAATTGTCAGCTACCATTCTGCAAGAGTTGTGTTCCTGAGCTCAGCTCGATATATGTATGAAAGGGGGAGGTTGTTCCATACTAAGATGTCTATTAATAGCTGTCTGATGGGAAATGAATTTCAATTAAAGTCCACCGTATGCATCCCACCCAGAGATATGACTCGTGTAATTGGAATGGGCAAGTGAAAGCGCCCGTAAAAACTCAATCAGCACTCTAATGGCCCTGCCTGCTCTGCCTACCTGACTGAACTTGTGCTTGACAGGCCCGCAGCCACTCAGCAGCAGCGTCTGGAAGTTGACTTTGAGAATGTCTCCGCTGGTTGTTCCACAGTAGAAGAAACTATCATCCTCAGGGATCTAATAAGTGTCAGAGGCAAAGAAAATCAGTCCGTATGCATGTTACTTAACAGCACTAATAATGAGAAGCTACTAAAACATTTTTTTTTCTCAAAATGAATGCAGGTGTGTTGTCAGTTCACCTCGATGCATTTCACAATGCGCTTCAGTTGCCGAGTCTGACATTCAGAGGGACGGATCTTTCTGTTGGGGAGGTCAAGCTCCCAAACACGAATGGTGCCACTGCCAGGAACACAAGGGAATGACATGACAGAGAGATTCTCAAAACAGTTCCATGTAACTAACAGACAATATGGTTAGCCTTTGTTTGCACAAAAAACATGTTGTCAACATCACTTTTCCAGAACTGTGTTCATGCGGGAATAAGGACGTGACATACTTTCCAGCGGAGACAAACACGTTGTCGTTCAGGTTGGAGTACTGGACGGTCAGGCAGTGACCCGCACTGTGGGCTGAGGCTGGGCTTCCACAGATAGCCTCACCAGTCTTAACGTTCCATACCACAACACTGCAATGGGTCATAAACAGGATTTAACAGTGTAACTTCAGTTCACATACAACAGTCAATGCTTGTTCTTCCCTACAAACAGAGGCACTTTAGTACTATTCATCATTACTGTAATGTTTACATTCAACACTTCACTATAGATCACCTGCCATCATCTTGGCCACCAAGGGTAACAAGATATTTGTCGTTGGGGGAGAATGCAAGGGCCTCCACCTTGGCTTTGTGGAGCTGTAGCCTTGCAAACACCTCTTTCTTGGCAAAATCCCAGATGATGGCATCAGCCTAGAATTCAAATTCAGTCAGGTAAATTCTTTTGTTTATAATCACAAATCAATCATGTTTGTTCGTATGGCCAATATATAATGATTAGACCATCATTTCTACATGCTTAGTTTGGTCTTGTTTGTCAGTTCATGATGGGAAGGGGAAGGAGGGCAATTATTATATGATGCAAGATTAGGCCTGGAGTCTGCAATAGGGTACAACCAAGCTAGGGTTGAGCAGGTGAGTACAGTAGGAACACAACATAATCTCATCAAAGGCTAACATATAGACCCAAAAACCCACGGGCAAACGACTTGGCATATATGACAATAGGACAACTTTACTGATACAAGCTTACTCATTTACCTTGAAGCCCATGAAAGTGACTTGACCAGATGCGATGAAATTTCCGCTTTTGGAAACGCTGACACAGGAAACATTGTTGGTATGTCCGTGAAGAAAAGTTTGCTTATTGTTTTTGAGACTTTTTAGAATGACGGTACAGCCCAGAGGATATATCAAATGTTCTCTATCGGGATGCACTATCAGTCCGGAGAATACATGCCCTGTGAAATCAAAATCAATATGCATTGAGCATTTACATCAAACGTGATATAATTATTAAAGAGCCCAAACGCACCTCATGCAATTTACGCATGCATCAGATACTTGTCCATAGCGACTAACAAAATATTAGATAAAACCAGTTAGATTTTGAAATAAATAATCATGATGTGAAATAACAGCAATACATTTATATTATCATTCAATGTGGGATCCTAGCCCTGGCCTACCATTGAAGCCTATGACCGCCTCCAGCTCAAGCTGACAAACGTCTTGCGCTTCGCTTCCCATTTTTGTGTCCAACCAAATTTTAACCTTATTTCCGTGTACCAAACAATCCCCGGCTAGCAAGAGTCAAATATGTGGACAGTTCGAACTTTATATTGGTCATTCCAACGAGTAGCAACAGTGATCTATGTTGCTAAGAGTTTGTTTGGATCCGTTGCTGAGAGACCTTCTATGACGTCAAGTCACCATGCGAGTCCCATTGAGATACCCTGCTAGCTAGGGTGTCCTGTCCCAGCAGTTCTGACTATGATCCAGAGAACGTTTTCAATGAAACGTATTTACTACGTAATGAGACAATGATGAGATCGTGAAAAATGTCTCTTTTATTGAGAAAATGTTGTCATAGAAACACACACACTTTATGAATAGTAAAAATAATGTTGGCTATATACATTGATTATGGTAACATCAGCCTGAAGAACTGATTTAGAATCACAACGAATATATATTAATATAATGTATTGCACTGCAAACAATGACACCATGATTATGACAGCAGATATTGGCATACAAGTGTTGACAAACGTGTCACATCTGGGCAAATCAGGTACAGCTGACATGGCTACAACTATCACAGACACTTATAATAATAACAATAATCTATAGACTGAAAATAACACAGAATCGAAGTATTCAAAATGGCATGGTTCATGAGGGTGGATATGTATTCCACAAGTATGAAGATGCTATATGTTCACTATATAATTCATTTCAAAATCTCTCCCTCGTAAGTCCTGAGGGGTCGCAAAGGGTGACTAGGGGTACTGAATACCCCACACCTCAAGAGACTGGATCTTGAACTTGCCCCTGCAGAGTGGAGGACTCTCAAAAGTGTTACAGCGCTCCGTGTAGCCCTCTGTTAGGTCAGCTCGCAGACAAAGTGCTGATCCCCCATTGCCACCTGCAAGTGCAAGCAGAAACACTGACGTCAGACAGATGTATAGTGTAAATAACCACACTCCAAGTGCCACCCAGCATCGAGAGGCAATTCTCTGAATTCCCTGAGTTGTTCCCCTATGGTGCAGTCCCTGAGTGATTCATGGAGGTAAGACTGTGACGGTCGTGGTGTGACCGCACATGAACGCCTGACTCCTACCCCATATTTGCGACCATATAAACACACATGGTTTAGCACACACGCACACAAACAAGCATACAACTGATTACACAAACTTAAACAAAGTTTAAAACCATTTAGACCAGAAAAATCTGAAACATCTCACCAACGATAAATTTCTCCTCATCCCCAGCCATAAACATCAAAGTGGACCTTTGTCCGTCAGGGTGTCCTGTTGGACACGGGTGATTCTGTTGGGTCCCCAAAGGACACTCTGTAGATGGGATGTCTGACAGGCTGTCTTCAAATGAAATGGATTTGGAAGATGGCGACTGGTGGACATCTTGCTGCTTCTTGAGGGACTCATTCTTGTTCAGAGTCCCCGAGATTTGGGTCACAGCACACTGGTAGCGTTCCATGCCTGGCCTTAACTGAGAGGGAAGTTTGTGTTATAAATGTTTTCACTTCTTCTTCAAGCTTAGTCAGTGCAATAGCTATGTGACAGATATGTGAAGGTATGACTACATTAAGGTAAATTGGTTGAGGTTCAAAATATTAAATTCAGCATTTTTTTTTAAGTGACCGTAATGATTAGGTATAATACTCACTGTGAAAACAAAGCATTCTCCAGTTCCGTAGAACGAGAGTTCCTCCCCACTGTGCTTCTTCTGTCCCATCCATTGAGATGATAAGAAGGCACCACAGACCTTAGTGGTTTCAAATGAAATTAAGTATGAAATTGTGCAAGACTGAAAATAATTGACTGCACGAAGAACATAAATATTGCTCTCACCTCCTCATCAGCAGTTCTAAGAAGTAAAACAGTTGGCTCTTGGCCCACGACCTGGGAATACAACCTTCCCAAAAGAAATGTATTTAGTGCCATACAAGTATTGCAAAGCTGTGTGAGTTACTATGGTTTAATATAAACACAAAGTCTACTCATGGAACAAAACACAAATTAGCTGTTGTGTTGTTTGACTTTAACAAGAGTTTGAGCACTGTTAAAGTATGTTTAATTTTATAATCAAATCAATAATGTGTAATATTTTGACCTGTCAATCATTCATACTCATATTCATATGGCAGAATGATTTCAATATAGACTCTCTGTGATAGGTTATAGTCAGGCTGGGATGATAGTATATCACTACTGTGTTTCCAACTGTTGACACTGCAATCTGTTGACATTTTTTTGGGCTGTATTTAAGGGATACAAATGTAATATCTTTTTTTATTGAATTATTCCAAGTCTAAACTCACTGTCCAAAAGACATAATTTGGAGACCCAAGTGCTGAGAGAATTAACTATGCATGCATCATATAACGTGAAGCCGCAGTCAAATTTCATCCATTTCTTTGAAATGTTTTCAACATGTAGTGAGGTTCACAGTCAGGTCATTGATACAACATGGGAAAACAAGTTGACACCAATAACAACGACTGTGTTATGCAACTGACATATTCTGACTGCTCAGGTGAAGCATTTATGAGGGAAAATAGTGGTATGTGGCTCAGTTTTAGTCGTGAGTACTGTATATCTAAAGCTCAAACAGTGCTGACTAAACATAACATAAACACAGACATACAAATGCCTGAAGAGAACTTACAAGGACAGGCTCCTGCCATGTTCCTTAATGCTGAACAGCCGTGTGGGATTGAACAGGGCAAAACGCTCAGGTATCCAAGCCCAGACTACCCTCATCTCTGTCTCAGTCACCAGATTAGAGTTGAACTTCCCCAGGTCCATGGTCTGATATGAATGCCTGTGTGCAAAGTAACAAGGGGTGATTGATGGGGTCGCCGCCTGAGCCAGAAGGAGATGAGTTATACATCTGCAGTTACATGCACATGCAGCTCAACTCTTTGAGTGATTATGCAGAAAGTTTTCTAGTAATAACTTATGTGGTATTTCTGTTTCAGTTGAATGAATTTGCAAGCAAGCACTGTCTGACAAAATGAACATCTGCCTTTGTGCATTCATCCGCTACCTCGGTCTCAAAGGCTTATCACCCAAGGAGCTCATGTCTTCACCATGCTGGAAGCAGGGGCACCTCCACTAGTGTTGCCACCATGTCCTCGTGGACCCATTGGGTGATACGCCCTTGTGACAGAGGTAGCGCATGACTGCAAAGGCTGATGTTTGTCTATTTTCTGTTACAGTGCTGACTTTTTGAAATTTTTAATGATCTGAAACAGAAATTCAACAGAAGTTATTAACTGCAGAGAGTTGAACAGTTGTATAGCTCATCTCTTTATACCTTAGATTACCCCCATATGACTATTTGCAGAAAAGGTATTGTAGATTTTATTGTGTATAGTTCAATGCACGACAGGTAAAGTTTATTTATACAGTCTGTTTCACACACAGAGGCAAATAACACAGTAGGAATTACAAAACATATAACTATACATATAACTAACAACAATAACAATATAATAATGTTGAATTGCAAAAACATTGCCCCAACAGTAATGAATCACCTTACCTCTGATGGATCCCTCTGTGGATAAGCGCGTCCTTATTTGCATTGAAGAGGTAGTGAAGCTCCTTACGTGAGGGAAGCTGAATTCCAAATGCCTTCTTCAGCAGGTTCTCAACAGTGATGTGTCTAGACACGTTCTCCACAAAGCTTTTCATGTCCCTCCGAAAATCATCCACATGGGCCACTCGAGAGGCCACGGACACCTTGTACAGGCTGAGCAGAGCCAGGGCCACCCTGTACAGCACCTTGTAGCCCTCCAGCAGGTACACGTCCAGCACTCTGATGGCATAGGTGAAGGGCAGGTCTGCAAAGATCCACATGATCCAGTCTGAGTAGAACTCAAAGAGGTTCTGGTGGGAGCTAGCGATGAGCTTACGGATTCCGCGGCAGTATCTGTTGGCCAAGTCCCCAAAGGTCATGCATGAGGCCCTGGATGTGTGGAAAGTTTGGTCGATGTAGCGCTTGGCCGGATCGGTGTAATTCACCAGGCTGCAGATACTGTGGAAGCACTGAGCCTCGTCCTCGCTGAAGTGGAGCAGGAGGGAGACCAGGGCCGGGAGGATGGGGCAGAACGTGACCTCAGGGAACTGCTTGTTGATGCACACCAGAATCTTTTTGACTGAGTTCAGGCCGGCCTTGTTGAGGCAATACCTGGGGATTTCACCGTCCTCCATGAACACTGGAAATGGATGCGTGCTGATCTTGTGCTCTCCAAAAAGCTGCCTGGTTGATTGGTGGTAGAGGTCGACGTCTTGGTGGGTGCTAATGCTGCTGATGATGTGGTCGTACGCTTTAGCCCTAAGGGTGTGTGGCATGGCCCAGAATCCTGTGCGACCCATGGACTTGAGCTCGTGAAGGTCGCTCTCCAGCATCTTCCCATAACGCAAAGCAGCCTCAGGATCAATTTTCTCCCATTCCACATACTGACCATACTTCATACCTGAACATGAACTAATCTCCCAGTTGTCTGGCTCTGTGATAGTCATCATTGGCACACTTTTCAAACTGCCTTTGCTCCCTATAAATGAAAGATGGAGACTATTTGCACTGGCTCACATTTGGATAATAAATAAATGTTAAAGTTCTTAATCCTTTTTTAGAATTAAAAATAAATTATTCACAACTAATTAAACAAAATAACTTACCATGCAGGTCTTTATTTGGCCCTGCCTTTTGCCTTTTGGAGGGAGGTCTGGTTGGACTGTCTACATTTTTTTCTTTCTGTCCCTTATCATTTAGCAAAAGGGACCTAGCCCTCGGCCTCAAGGCATCAGACCGTGTAAAACTTCCTGCTCTGTAGTCCTCAGATGTCTCAAAGCTGTAAAAGGATCTTGAGCGAGGTCTGCCCCGGTTGCCGACTGGATGAGTCTGCTGGGAAGCGTGCTTGGGCTCCTCTGCATCGTAAAGAGAGTGCGTTCGCCTTCTGCTGCCCAATAGAGACGATGCATCCACAGCCAAGCTTGATGGCCCCAAACTGGCAAAGTCTGACTTAGAAGAAACATTGATCATAACTTCTTTAGACCGCTTTGGAAATGTATAATCAGAATAATTGCTGTTTCCTTCAGGTTTGGCAGCAGGTGTGTGTTTCAACAGGAGAGGCCCGTGGCAAAGGGTTTTGTTCACTGTGGAAACTTGAAGTCAGGTGGTACATTGCAAATGGTGGGGGTGTGGCATCTGTTTATGTGTTCAATTGTTCTGGAAATTTACTCAGTTTAGTTGTAACCAGCATACGCATCATACACTGTTTCCCCAACATACTATTCCTCAACTTCAAACAACAGTTTTATGAGTGACTTTTACCCCACAGAGGAGAGCAGTTCCACTTTTGATGTACTGAGGAGCACAAGTTTGTGTGGTTGGATAGCCTCTACTTTGGGTCTGTATTGTGAAAAACAGTGAAAGAAGTTTTGTAAAAGTAAACTGAGATTGTGAACAAATTCTCATGAGAATCTTACTTTTTTTCCGTCTTTTATAAAACATTTTACAGTCAGTAAATGTGCAGTAATTACAACAAGAATTGATACCTCACTATGCATATCACTGCAATTTTATTAGAGAAGTTAACCAACCAATGCTCATTAGAGTAGCCATGTATGAAATGAATTCATAATTCAGTCTAATTTGATTCAAAATGTTTTGTTGCATATTTTTAAATGCATAGTTTGTGTTGCATACTTTAAAATTTATATTTTGTTGTGTTCTGAACACTGAGCGGTCATTAAATAAAACAATAATTAGCATGGCCATATTTCAGACAGTGTTTATTGCAAAACACTGAAATGTCAGTGGTGCGTTTGAGTTCCAAGAATAAGCCAGATTTATGGGGCTACTGTTTTTTTCTAAACAGAAATGGTTTGATTAGGAAACATAAGATATCAACATTCACTCAAGCAAAATATGAAAAAATACAGGATGAGGACACAGTTTAAAGCATACGGGCAAACTATCAATATGATAATACATATGGAAAAATAGTCATCTACAGTATAATCCTTTATTTCAAAATTTCAGGTATGGATTAAAGCATTTACTGTCAACCTTTGATTTAGTGCGGTTTGATTTAGTGCTGTTCTCAACTCAACTTTTCAACAAACAACTATTTATTAACAAATTTAATAAATAGTTGTTTGAAGTAATTTTAATTTATTAACAATGCAAAGTAACATGCACGAGTGTGTGATCTATGATAGCAGGCTATGATTAACAAACTTGATTAATACAGCCGAAGTAGGCTAGACTGAGGGTCTTGTGTTTTTCAGGCTATCTTTGTAAATGTCTGGAAACTCCCGAAAGGTAGGCTACTACTTCATCATAGAGTTAGGGCAGACAGATTATGTGAAATAATTAGTATATCTCTGCGTGGATGGAGCAGTAAGTGGTGGTTTGATAGACAAAATTGCATCTAGTCAGAAAAAAGACACTAGTATTTTACACCTGATCACTAGCTAACGAAAAGGGTGTGTTGCCTCTTTAAGAAAATGTCCTTAACCACCCACTGACGTTTTACCCAAACAGGAAGTTGGCTGTATTGTGATTTTTGCAAGGGGCTAATCCAAAAACAGAGTAGACCGATCTGGCAAGTGACACTGACATATTGGTTCCAGCACTGTATCTCCATTATTCGAATCAATAATGTCTCAAGATCCTTGGTAAGCATTTCAAGACTGAACGCGAAAACACAAAGTTACTGTCAACCAAAATTGCCCTTTAGCTTTTAAATGCGCGGTCAAGTGCACGTTAGCTTGTCATGGGCAGCTTGATAGCTAGCTTACAAACTAAGGAGCCCGTTTAGTTCACCCAATGATATGACTAGCTGGGTGACACAAACCATCCGTTCGTAGTTTGTCAGTTTTTCGTCAAGTAGATACTCATTCGAAATATTTTAGGAAACACTTACTCCTTTTCTGTGTTCTCCATCATAGCTAGTGTGAAAGTACCGGGCATACTTTGTATTAGCATACTAACTAACTAGGTACGTATTTGGGCCAGTTAGTAGTGCCTATTTACCCAACTGATACCAACTCAGGGACGTGCACATTAATGATGAGAGATTTTCGAAGAATTTAAACGAGACGAAGGCTATAGCAGCGCATGTTTCTGGTAAAACAGTTCTGATCACATGACACTGCCGTAGCATGACAACCTTGTGATCTTGATTGAAATCTCGAGGAACTGTGAGTTGAGGCAATGAATTGTCTGAGAACACATTGTATTTGAGAACATGGGGAGTATGTGCTCTTCTTCTCAGGGGCTGGGATGTAACTAAATATTCTCACAATATGCCAATACATTGTATAGATGGACGATATGGCTAGAACCATGCGAAGCCTATTTTAGGCATACTCAATATTACAAATGGTCATTTTTGGTCACAAATGTTGTATAAAAAAAAAAAGCATAGAATAAATGTCGATTTTTAAAAGCAACGCCTAGCTCATACATTGAGCTTTTAATTAAGGTCTGATAGGAAGTCATTATCTCGAAAGCTGGTAACCAAACTTAACCTATTTCTGCAGGATACAGAACTATGATGCTACATGCCGTCTGGCTCAAGAAATTGCTGAAAATATTCATGAACGTAATAGACAACAGAGGACTGGGGGGAACCCGGCTAAGGTTTGCATCTCAAATAAAGATGTCTGCTTATATTATTTCCTGTTCTTACATTTGTAACGTAGTACAAACACCTAGAAATGTACATTAAAAAAGGTCATCTTTTTTCCTTCTGAAGATGCACTTTATGTACTGTCTTTTGCTATGTGCATCTGGTACTATTACAGCTGACCTACAGAAAAGATAACTTACCATGTAGACCTTTATTTGGGCCTGCCCTTGGGCGATTTGGATGGGAGGTCTGTTTGCACTATCCACATTTTTTTCTTTCTGTCTCATTTGATTTTGTCATAGGGACTTAGCCCTTGTAAAACTTCCCTCTCTGTACTCGTCAGATGTCTCAAAGCTGCAGAAGGATCTTGAGCGAGGTACCATACCACCTGTCTCTTAACTAACTGTGATAACCGGGTTTTCTTCACTGTTTGGTCTAGATAAACATGACCCTGCGAGCGTCCTTACAGAAGCTGAAGCAGAACATCACACAACTGAGGGAGACTCTCATCCGTGCCTCATCCCAACGTCGCATGTATCCTTTTGCCAGTCCAGTGAATTCTTTTGGAGGTCGGCTGTTTAAGTTTTCCCGCTCATTACCCATTTTAAAAGCATTGCTTTTCAAGATGTGTGTACAGCTTAATAGATTTGGTGTATGTTTTTCACAACCAATCCGTTTCGGGCTTGTCTGCATTTCTCCCAGTCTTAATATAACATGAGTGTTTTTTATATGTAGTAGATGTACATGTGTTGGAATCTTCTCGTAGAATGCCATGACAAAACTGTTCAAGTACGGATATAGGAAAAAGCCTAGAGCTAGCCTGCAGCAGGTCATTGGACAGTCTGTTGATTACCACTAGAGGGCACTCCACCTCTAAAAATCAGATTAATTTACAACCGGCAGTTAATAAATGGATCTTTCCCCTGGAAGAAGGCTGTATTAGTGCTGAGTTTAAACTGACATTTTCTGGTCCAGAAAACAAAATAGAGGAAACGATGCTTCTATGCTTGGTTAAATATGTGCTTGAGGTTTTATGAAGCATAGTGGTTATGTCCAGCACCTGCCATTGTCTCAGGAATGTGCATTATGGAGAGAGAACAGCGTGAGAGTTTACACCTCTGCAGCAGGTGTATGTAGTTTGTGGTTTTGACATGTGCAGTAAATACTATTTTTGAGAGAAACATACCAGTATAGTGGCCAAGATATCACTGATTACAATAGAGAATAATGATTGAATAACAGCACCTTTTCTTATAAGAAGCGTAAATTAGATAATTAAATTGATGGAACAATTTTTTAACAAAATGTGTAGGCTAATAGTAAGCAATATTCTTCTCTGGACTTTGTGGTGTGTTTGTAAGGTTGCCATGTGTGATTGTATCACTTCAGATTAAAAAAGAAATGGGCAAGTGACTCTATGAATAATTATTAAATTGTGATTGAGCCGGAGAAAAAAAGGTCTGAATACAACAAAAATGGAGGAAGCAGAGTTCTCTTAAATTGCTCACATGAGTCATTTTAGAAGAAATCCATTCATACAAGCTGTTCTCGCCAAAGTCTCATCAATTGCTCCTCGGGAAACTTTGTGGTCCATTCAAGCTCAATTGGCCAATTAAATCAGAGCTTTATGTTTTGAGAGGGTGATTGGAACCTGATTAGACTATGGGACATTCTATTAATGGAGTCCTCACTAGGGTCTCCCCTGCTCTTTGTGTTTTTATATTTGTATGTATAGTAGAGTCTGTTTATTCTTAATTCAAAGTATATAGAGAGGTATTGATTAAGTGTGCTACATCAATAGTAAGTGAAAGTATTTGTTCCAAACATAGGAAAAAAGTAGACAGCTACACTTTATAAAATAAATCTATGAAACAAGTGAAAATCTCCCTCTCTGGCTTAATTTATACACATACACACAAAAGGCTACTGCTACAATAGAAGGCCTTTATTCTGGAAGGCATGACAAAATTAAACCACTACTTAATATGAACTCGCCCAATCGTCACTAGGTAAGGGACACAGAGCGCTGCTGCCCAATGTTTAGCGTTAGTCTTTGAGGCGTCGATAAGTCAGCAGTGGAATAGATTCAGTGGAATAGAGTACTCTGTTGGGAATTCTGTTAACTAACGTAAATTTGACTTCTGAGACTACTAACTGAGATTTTCCTAAATTACTCCCCCTTGTTTGTGTCAGCAATCCTTGACGTGCACCTCTCAGAATCCAGTCAGAAGCAGACCGAAGGCAGAGCCTGCTGGACAGCCTGGTGACCAAGGAGAGGCAGCTCCTCGCTTCATTCAAAGGAGACATCACCGAGTCGGAGCCAGCCAGGTGAGACCCTGGCATGTGCCTCCCGCTGTCTCTGCCTCTACAGACAACTGTTGTTGGTAGGGTTTTCTGTGGTAGCCTATGCCAGTGGTATCCCAGTGGGCCACTATGACATTGTTTTAATAAATAACCCAGCAGAAGACGTTCGGTGCTTCACATGACCCCTGTTCAGCCGTGCAGGCCAACCCCTGCTGGGCGACTCGGAAGTCTCTGTGCCATTTCCAAGCGGCTGCCTCTCCAACCACCCACTTCATTAGGGGTGCCGGGGCGGTGATCACACGCTTGGCACCTCCCAAACCGAGCATGGGGTGTCTGTTTAGTGCATGGAGACACACACACACACACACACACACACACACACGCACACACGTACACCAGTACACCCGTCACACATGGTCAGATCAGTTTACAGTTTATCACTCTCCATTGAGCCTACTTCCTCTTCCAAAAAGGGGGAATCAAAGAGCGGCACGCCACCAGCTATATCCTGAGCGCGTTTATTATTCCTAATCTAAGTGACAGCTCGGCCCAGGGTCCGGGAGCATAAACCCGCTCGTTCTCTTGTGTCGAGCTTGACCTGCCCACCTCAGGTGCTGTGTGTTTGGATGGCCCAGGGGAAATTGCCGGTCTCCTACCAGTGACATGGACTTCCTGTGCCTAGTGAAGTTCCTGTCTCCTCTTTTTTTATTTAAAGTAGGAGAGGATCTAAACCCGGGCAATCTGGCAGGATCATGCTCTGTTAATAACTCTCGGGCCAAGAGGTTAATGCAGTGCTTTCACATGGTGGGGAAGGCCGAACCGCACTCCTTGTGATCCTGCTGCTTTGCTTTTAATGCTCAGCAGAAATGAGGATCAATCACTGGCTGATCAAATGGGGGAAATTCAAAGGCATCTTTTTTACTGGGCTTATCCACGCCTGCTCCTTTTGTACATTTTTACAAAAGGAAACCTGCACCGCTTCGCTCCGCTCAATTCATCCCCTTGGCTCTTTAAAGTGTGTGTGTGTGTGGATGTGTGTGTGGATGTGTGTGTGTGTGGGTGGGTGGGTGGGTGTGTGTGTGTGTGTGGGTGTGTGTGTGTGTGTGTGTGTGTGGGTGGGTGGGTGTGGGTGTGTGTGTGTGGCGGGCTCTTTAATCTTTTTTATAGATGGAATACCAGTTGTGCCGGGAGTTCTGTAACTGAATCAGATGGCAGCTAATGAATTACATGGCCAAGCTTCATCATGTGATCCAACTGTTTAAAATTGGTGTGATTGAGGTGAAATTGTCTTAGCTAACTATGTAAGGAAAAGAAAGAAAAAAAAACTTTGTTGTTGAGGTTGAGGGGTAGGGGGATGGTAAGGAGGTTAGGAGATGGGGCTCAGTGTGTGGTCTTTGTCTGGGAGTTGGGGGGTATTAGCCTTGCTTGAATAACCTGAACTATTTCTGCCCCCTCCCACCTCTCCCCCCTGGATGAATGGTGGAAAGGTGTGTGTGGTGTGCAGGGAGTTATCACATTCATGAAACAATACGCTTGTGAAAGATTAGCCACTAATCAAGCACCAAAAAAAACATGGCGCCAATGTTCGAGGGCTCCGGACTGCCCTGGCCGACCCCCGTCCACGGCATCCTCTCTTTTTGTATTTGATCATGATGCAAGAAGTCGTAATTAGTTAAATCGCTGAGGGGCCCCCCCTCGGAAACCGCAGCCTTTTTGTCCGGCCACGCTCTGGTGTGACGCCTCGCCGAGATCTGTCTGATTAACTTGGCAGACACAGTGGGAGGTTAATTGGATAAAACTTTAATCTTCACACCGGCGCAACCTCGGCGAGGAGGAAGTGGAGCGCCGGCGCACAGCGCGAGAGTTACCAAACATGTCAGAGAGATTAGTGCCGAGGGACGACCTCGCCATCCCGTCCAGCCGGCCCGCCTGGGATTAATAGCACCTCTGAGCGGGAGAGAGACAGCGCTCCAAATAGCCTGGAATTGCCTCCGAGCCCCACATGACGGGGAAAGAGAGAGGAGAGGAGCTCCCTTGAACTGCTTTGTGGATTAGCCAGTCCCAAAATTGCCAGGGAACCTTTCAGAGGTGGAAGGTGGAAGGTTCATTTATGCCCTGATTTCTTAACCTGGATGTTTGAACCTTTGGCTTGTCACTGTGAAGGAAAAGAAAGATACTAGGAGGGGATCCCACTAACTTGTCCCAAAACGAGAAGAAAAATATTTCATATTTAATTTAAAAGAGATGTGAGTGGAAGACAAAACGTTGAAAGGTCACTTATTTTTTTAGATTGTGTCGTGTTCGTGACCCAAACACTTGCCACGTTACCAGAAACCCCACACCCCTGTTTACAACTGTTGACCACTTGTCCTATTAGAAACGGTCATTCTTCCCTCCGTCTCCGTGGGGACCTCTCGGGTCTGACCAGCAGATGACACTGCTCAGACGGTTGCAGCTGACAGCGGCTCGCTCCGAGGAGACCCGGAGCCCTTGACGCAGCGTGGCCTTGGGGTCCGACGGCACAGCTTGTTTTCGTTAGAAACAAGAATAGCGCAAAACCGCAGAACAGTCTTTTAGTGCGCAAGCCTTGTCAGCCCAGAGCCCAGAGCCCAGAGCCTCTGGGGCCTGAGGCTGATTAGGCGTGCTGTTTACATGTGTGTGTGTGTTTGTGTGTGTGTTTTTGTGTGTGTGTGTGTGTGTGTCTGTCTGTGTGTGTGTGTGTGTGTGTGTGTGTGTGTGTGTGTGTGTGTCTGTCTGTGTGTGTGTGTGTGTGTGTGTGTGTGTGTGTGTGTGTGTGTGTGTGTAGATGTTCTATTTACATGCGGCCAGCCCTCTGCTTGTTTGGTGTGTGTAACAGCGCTCGCCTCAACCTTGTCTTGTGGATCACAGCCCCAGTCGAGTAAATAAACATGCTCTCTCTGATCCCAAACACCATTGGACAACTGTGTCTGTGTGTCTGTGTGTTTGTGTTTGTGGGTGTGTGTGTGTGTGTGTGTGTGTGTGTGTGTGTGTGTGTGTGTGTGTGTGTGTGTGTGGGGGTGTGATTGTAGAAAATGTGCTAGGATTTATACTCTAGAGAACATACGTGTTACAGATGTGATTGCTTGCGTTCCATCAAGTGGCAAGTGATTGATTGCTCCAATGAAGTTCATGATCAGTGTCAATGCTGCTGTTTGTGTCTGTGCATGTGTATGTGAGTTGGTAGCACGTTGCTTAATCTGTGTGTGTGTGTCGGCCCCGTCCCACCCTTGTGTCTATCACCAGGTCAACTCTGATGTCGAGTGGAGGAGGTGGGCAGGGAGGCGCAGTGAACCCATGGCTGGTGGACGAGTCGGAGGAGACGCGTGGCCTCTCCTTCGGGGAGATCAAGACGCAGCAGCAGCAGATCATCGAAGGTTGGTTTCGACCAATCACACGGATGGAACGTTGATCATCTCTTCGATATATCAAATTTACTTGTTTACAGCACAGCTTCAAGACATATAATCAACATTTCAATGAATATTGTTCATCTGACGGTAGTAGTCTATAGGCTTTAACAAGGGTTAATGCTTGAGTTTATATTACATCATTCATGTCACTAGAATTTAAGTCTCTCAAGTGTTCGGTCCAAATGTAATGGTTTTTTTTAAGTCGAGTTATCTGCACTTACTCACTTAAGTTTAATCCTGGCAGAAGTCTGTCAATAAAAGTCTGTGTTTGAGATTAATCTGGATTCACTTGAGTTTGACACTAAGATATGAAGGTCACACTCAGTAATGTACTAAAAGCCTTCAGATGGCTGTAATATTGTAAGTGTATGTGTATATTAGGCCATCATGCATGCGCATGGGCGCACGCTCACTCACACACACACACACACACACACACACCGAACACACACACACACACACACACACCGAACACACACACACACCGAACACACACACACACCGAACACACACACACCGAACACACACACACACTCAAATAACTGGACCTGGCAGCTAGAATAATTGCCACAGTTAGCATCATGGGGGGTAAAGTGCAGAATGACTCATGGGTGCTCCGCTGCTCCATAGTGTCACAAGTCCAGCCCAGTGCCCTGCCATCCCCAAATGGTTTCCTTGTGAAATCACCCAAATTGCAAAAGGCTTATTTTAGTAGGAATTTGTATACTTTTCTAGTGTTTTTCAAGACCCCTTCGAGCAGAGACCCCACATTTCTGAGCGCTTGTGTGTGGGTGGATTTGCATGCTGATACAACAGGCCTTTGGGTCAATTAAAAGTGTGGCCACACGGTACTTATTTAGCAAAGGCACATTTTGTTCCAGTTGTATGCTTTGTAAGAAGTCATCTTAAATCTTTTTGTCATTATGTGGATAGCTCAAAAGGTGTCGGTGGTAAGGCCTTCTTCTCCCTTGTCTGTTTTACAGTACAAGACGCAGGTCTGGATGCCCTGGCTGCCGTCATCAGCAGACAGAAACAGATGGGTCAAGAGATTGGCAATGAGCTGGAAACACAGAATGGTAAGGACATGATGACGCTGTTCCTCTCATACTCACTCTAAGAAATGCCTACTTGTCTGAAAACATCTTGAAACCTACATGAAGTGAGTTGGATGGTTTGTGAATACGGCTAGAAGTTTACCAGAAGCCACCTTTCCCTCACACAGGAAGCGTTTGAGAGTGCAAATACAAGTCAAGCAATGTTCTATTTATGGGGAAGGGACAGTCATGTTAGTGGAAATGAAGAGCCACGAGATGCAAGAAGTCTGTGGTTAGCGTCAGCAAAGTTGAGGTCAGCAAAGAAAGCAGATCTCTGCCGTTATGAGGGGAAAAGAACGAGAGGAGAGAAGAATGACAGCGAGTGTGTCATCCTCCCTCCCATACTGGCCTGAGTCCCATACATGCAGGAGGCTTGTGCTGCTGTTTTCAGACTGGTCACCTGTCTGATGTGGTCAGAGCTGGGGCTGGGTCAGGAGAGTCACCCCCAAGCTAAGACTGCAAAGACAGGACAGACACCACAGTCACATGGCACGGACAGCACTTACTTTGCATCCTTTTGAAAAAAAAAATGATAATATTTTAGGCCCTGTTATCAGTAGTTCCCCAGTGTGAAATGGAATTTAGGAGCACAAGGATTTCTCCAGCTTCAAAAATGTTCCTGTCGTATTAATTGCCCTCTGGACTGTAGTGTAAAAAGGTTCCTGCCATATTAATTGCCCTCTGGACTGCTGTGTAAAAAGGTTCCTGTCGTATTAATTGCCCTCTGGACTGCTGTGTAAAAAGGTTCCTGCCGTATTAATTGCCCTCTGGACTACTTTGTAAAAAGGTTCCGACTGTATTAATTGCCCTCTGGACTGCTGTGTAAAAAGGTTCCTGCCGTATTAATTGCCCTCTGGACTGCTGTATCTTGCTGTATTTGGCCCTACTATTACCAAAGCTGACTACAATTTATTATTACTGGTAAATTATTTTTTAATTATCGTTTTTCTTGTTGGAATATCATTTTCATTATTTCTCACACCTATCATAAAAGTAACAGCAGATTGCGTGATAATTTTGGAGGAACCCCCCCCCCCAAAAAAAAATCTATATATAAGAAATCATTATCCATTAAACCATTATCATTCTTTTAAGATGTGGAAACTCTGTTGGCTGTTTTCAACAGTCAGTGATTTCACATTGAACTTTCATTGTAAGTGAGGTGACAGAAGACACACACACACACACACACACACACACACACCCACCCACAGGCAAAGAAAATAGGAATTAAGCAGCACAGAAGAGAACAGCCAATGAGAGAATACAGTGTGGAGTTCATAAGTTCCCTGTTGCTTTTCTTGGCATTGCGCAGGTGCACTACAATGCCCCAACCCTGGGGACCAGCATAATTACAGTGGCCTATTCATCTAAACGGTGCTTTTCTTTCTCCTCCGAGTGCAAAAGTGATGACATGATTGGTGTTCTCCCTAAAGAGCTGTGACTTGGGCCCAATGGAGGTCCCAGGACCGGCCAGAGGGCCGGGCAGCAGTGTCTCTCTCTGCAGCGTCTGCGCTTTGAACCCAAGCCTTAAAAAGTCTGTATAAATGTCAGTGCAGTGAACAGAGATTGAACCTGATGGTCATCTGCCTTTTCGGGGGCCTCTGTTAGACATAGTTGTTGTTTTTCCAGCCATCAAATCAAATCTTGTGTTCCCGAAATCATGACCTTGGGAATAGAAATTAAATGCGTTTCTCCGCTGCTGGGAAAAGGAGAGGCTTTCAGCTTCCAGAAGCATCCACTGATCCACCTTTGGGATACAAAAAAAATGGGGATTGTTTTAGCGGGCTCTCCTTTTACCCCTTATTGAGCGAGGAGGGGGGAGTCATTTACTTTAATGCTTCAACGCGTGTCTATCCTCTCGGCAGCAGCACATGGCGTCAGTGTTTCCAATAACAAGACATAACGGCAGAATGGGACGATGGGAGTGCTGTAACTGAGAACGCACCGGTCCCGCCGCAAATGAACACTTCAGGCTTGATCGAAAGTGGCTTTGCTGTTCTACCATGCAGTCCCACAAGTGCCCTCTGGCTCGTAAGACTTTCGGAGGCAGGAGCCTTTCCGAAGTGCCGCCCATCGGTGTATCATAATCCTATTGGAGCTATGAAAACCTATATGTGAAGAAAAAAAAAGAAAAGATTTTAGTCAGGGATTTTGAAAATACATTCTTTCGTGTGTTTTTTTTGATGAGCCTGTTTCCAGAACTGTCCGTCTCCCCTGTTTAAAGTGGGATAGAAACCCAAGGAAGGGTCACTGAGTGTTATTTGGCTGGTCACTTCGCAGCATCTTGCCTTGCTGACCCCCCTGCCACCACAGCTTGAAATGTACATGGCAGCGAGGAGTTCACAAAGTGCAGTGATGCAAAGAACATTACTCATCAGACCCAGAGTTGCCTCACCCCACCCTACACAACTCTCCCCCCCCCCCCAGCTTCGCCCTATCCCCGCATGTTCCCTGTGAATTATGGGAAAGATGTTGGCTCCTTGAAGCATGAACACAGGTGGAAACAGGGGGATATATCATAGCGGTGGCGGAGGCGAGTTCAAACGGCAGGGTCCTGCTGCATGCTGTCGGCTGTGGGGAGTGATTTAGAAGAGGGGTGGCCCAGCGCCCCTGGATGGAGCAAGGGAGGATGGGGGTGGGCTTCAGAGCCCTGAAACGGGTGCCTGTTCTTCCACCATGCCAGTTGTGTGGCACACTCTTGTTGAAACTCAGTGAGTCAGATTGACCTACAGGGAGGTATTGTAGCAAAACTGTGAAAATATTAGCCTGTATTTGAAATTAGTTCACAGAAAATTATTGGCCAGATGTTTACGCTGACATTTTACCATTCAGTGATTGGTGCAGCTCCTAATTGGCCTGATGAAGTGGTTAAGTCTGAACGGTGTGCACTATGATGCAGCCTAGTGGATGGAAGGACACGTTTCAGATGCACCTGAAACTGAATTCTTCTGTTTCTTGGGTAATGGCTTCAGACAGCTCTGGCTGATGCAGAGTTTCAGACTTTGTATTAAGTGACGGAGTCAACAATGTAAAAAAGAAACTGGATAGCATAATGCTTCGGGAGAGAGGAGGGGGAATGGATTTAAGTTATATAAAGATGGAACGGCTAGACGCTGGTTTTGATGTGACAGATGCCGGTAACCTCTTCGTCCTTTTACTGCATCCCATCCACCCAAACACCCCATCTCTCACAAGATATTTTTTTTTCGTGTGTTTTCTGTTTTTCGTCTGTAGTGCTGCTGTTTCCCTATAAATAGATTAAGTTGTGTGCAGCAGCCCCTGACTGAAGCTGAGCGGAGTTTGGCTGCGCTCGGTGTGCTGCGCTCCTTTTTTGGGAAGGGACCTGAGTTGAGGTGCGAGGTTAAGGTGACCAGCCAAGCAGAGAGAGAGCGAGAGAGAGAGAGAGAGAGAGCGAGAGCGAGAGAGAGAGAAAGAGAAAGAGAGAGAGAGAGAGAGAGAGAGAGAGAGAGATAAAGAGAGAGGGCATTGCCTTACTCCAGGGACCCTCTTCATTTTTCTGTTCCTCTCTTGTACAGAGGAAATTTTGATTTATTTATTGTTTTATTGACTTGAGTTGAACTACATGTGTTTTATCAACAACAGTGTACAAGTACACGGTCACAGTGGCAAGGGGAAAAACTTCCGTTGAACTGGAAGAAACCGTCACAGCACCCAGCTGTAAAAAGTGGCGATCCTGGGGCTGGCCTAAGAGAGCGTGATTAGAGGGGAACAAGGTGAGGGATGGAGAGAGGGCATGAGGGAGAGAAGAGATGGATAGAAAGAACAGGGAGATTAAACTGAAGCAAAATTGGCTTCTATTGGTATTGAGAATTTTAAGTTTATCCAAACAGGAGACAAAAGAATTTGTTTATCCAATCATACAAGAAATAATTTGTTTATCCAAACATCAGAAAAGGATTCGTAAACATACTTCACCTGTGCTGGGGGATGTTTTTTTCAAAGCTGGTCAAGTTTACAGCTGTAATGAAATCATTCAAAAGTGTTGCCTGAAACTTATAATGACTCACATTGCACACTATCTACAGCTTCACTTATGTTGCATAACAACGCTGTTTTGTTTTCATTTTTCTAAATTCAGTGTGGCAGAAAATAGTCCTCTGTGTATAACTAAAATGTCTTCTATCAACTCGGTGTAGCTTTTTAGCTGCTAAGATCAACATAGTTTCACTTTTATTAGTGTTGATGTTTCTCAGATTTTGGTCTGGAACAATGACATCAGCCCATGTCAGCACAGGGTGAAGTCCTCGAATTATTAGTGACTGACAGCCTTGTAAAAGTCCTCCTCATGGATGGAGGGAGAGAGGGAGGGAGAGAGGGAGGGAGGAAGGGGGGTATGCACAGCTTAGGTAAGCTAGGTCGTTAGAAGGTACAGCAACGTTTCCATGTCACAGGCTGAATTAGGCTGAAAGGTTACTTTGTGGGTAATTGCTAACACACACTTACACGTAGCTTTATAGATACGTGGCTAGATCGAGGGACTGTATGGTAGATCGCTTTACCAGGGTAAGAAAGGAACTTTAAGACCAGTTGTTGGCTATATTAAAACCGACGTCTTCGTAGGCGTTTCTTTGGTTTACTGATCGGTCGGTCTGGTTACCGTCGGCCTCATCGGTTGGCCTTTCATGGTAGATTTGGACCAATCAAACGGATAGATGAGTTCATGTATTTTTCCATACTCTTTCTCGAAGGTCGTTTGATGTTATTTAATCAACATGAGTTTCCATCTAAGCCCCGCTCCTCAAAACTTCCCTGACACATAAACCTTTCACAGGAATTAGTCACCGTTCTTTGGTCCGCGTTCCCCTCTCCAGTCCACTTCTTTCTCATATTTTATAAATAGACTTTGCTCCTACGGCTCCTCCAGAAAGTGCGCTCATGCATCAGTTATGCCTGTGATGACCTCTGTATATTCCGACACCTTCTCTGTCTGTTTTTCTGGAATTCATGTTACCACTGCCAGGCAATGGTATGTCCACGCAGAGATGTGTTTTTTTTCCGAGAGGGATGGAATAAGCTTATTTCATAATGCGAAGAGCAGAAACACTGTATGCGCATTGAGCCCTACTGCTTTCTCTCTTTGAGTGTCAACATTCAAAGATGACTGAGTCGTCGGGTGCCGGGCTGTCAGTGGGCCTCCGTAAGGATTGTTTATGTGGGATAGACACAGAGTGTTGGAGAACGCTCTAATGTTCCTGTGGCTTCATGCATGAATAGAAAGTGTATGTTTTCTCCTAACAGCTGCTTTCTGTGTTAATATTCAGGGCCCAGATCAGCATGTATAGAGTACTAATGAGCTGCAAATAAACACTGCCCAATGAATGTCATCAAAAGACAGTGACATCATCAGGGGGCGGTCCCAGAGAAAGGCCCTCTTCCTGAAACCGCCACCCGAACAAATAAACCATCGTAATGGTTGTGTTTAGCGCTCCCAAAAAGCCGCTGCATAGTTTCGACATTTATTTATTGGCGGCCCTCTTCGCTCCAGCTGTGGCAATGCATTAATGCTTCGCCTTCATTCAAAACATGGAAGCTGAGACGAGGTGTTACAGAGGGTGCTGTGAGCAAAACAATGATGGGGAAATAATCCAAATAAAAAAGATACAAATCAACTAGATGAAGACAAAGCAGTATAATGTTATTTTGAAAATGCTAGTAGACACGTGTATGAATGAGTGTATAAATGAACTACAGATTGAGTTGTAGTCTATTAATATTATTCATAATTCTAAATCTATGACATAATAATGATTTGGCTATCGTAAAGCATGTAATGTGAACCAATCATAGTTCAAAGTTATTGTAAATTAAGAATATCCTGTTCCTTTTTCAAATTTGATCAACTACATTAAAAATATTGTACACAGAACTCTAAAACCTATTTGATTGAATTCGATCAGAAGTAATCTAAAAGTAGTTTCTCTAGAAAATCGATACTTGTTAGGTCTGTTCTTAGGTCATCTATAATTGGTGCTAAATTCCTTTTTTGTGAACTTATCTTACACTAAAACCTGTGGGCTAGTGCTTTCAAACGCCTCGCTTGATTCACCTGTCACAATTAAAATTACATTCCTATGAATGAATTGTATCACCATTGTATCCTACATCTGATATATTCTGACTGGCGTCTCTGATCTAAACTTTACTTCCTCAAAGGAGACCACAAAGTACTGGCTCATTTAGTTCAGCACAGAGAGACAGAACCGCCAGGGCCATCATCCGTCCTTTAGTTCAGCACAGAGAGACAGAACCGCCTGGGCCATCATCCGTCCCTTTGACAATCCTCAAGCCTTCATGCACATATTTAGAAAGTCGAGTCTTCCTGGGTCAGTGGTAGTGCCACAGTTCCGTCTTGGCAACCTTGGCAGAGTTCATGCCTGACTTGAGATGGAAAAACAACAGAGAGCAGCACCGGGCCATATCCAGTGTCTCGTGGCCATGATGCAAGGCCGTGCGGTGGAAGCACGTCGGCAGTCGAGGGAGCAGATCTTTCCACAATTTTATTTTTATTGAAATATTGCCCTTGTGCTCCTCCATCTTAATCAGCCGTGAAAAGTCTTAATATCCGTGGTTTGACGGCATCCTGTGAATCCAGTGGAAATATTTCTGCCATTTTTCAAACTCATTTCACTTTCAGCTGGCATCCAATTGTTGTTTGCCGCCTTATTAAGACGTTAACTTTCTCAATGCTGAGAAACTGACGAGACTTGTTCGAGACGTATTTAGGAATTTGAGGAGGGTTTGGCTGCCGTGCCACTCCCCATTGACAACTCCCTGTGACGAAGTAACAAAAAACAAGTGCTGCGTACAACAGGGAGGATTCCCTGTTTCCATCTTAGGGGAGACCCACTATCCATCAAATCCCGTTCCCAAACGTTGTCTGCGCTGGCCTGGTATCTGTCTGGGTGAGGCGGTGTGTCACTTGCCGATGCCTGGCGCCAGCAGTGACACTGTGGGACCTCCGCTCTTTCAGCTAAACAGGAGGTGATGAATTGGCCGAGAGGGAGTCCCAGGGAGACGCATGTGAATGGAGCCGATTCAAAAGATCGGTGCGAAGGTGGCACCATCAATCACTTCCCCTAGTCGTCCAGCAGATGGATACTGCCCCTTTTTTGGCTGTGGCATTTCTTCACAATCATTCAGACTGGGGGGCGGAATGAAAGAAAAACTATGAATTTGCGAGCCGTTTGTAATTCTGAGACACAGTCGCACGTAGTCGCTCGCTGGGGCCATTTTGACAGAGACGTGCAAAGGTCAGGAGGAGATAACAATGAGACATTGCAGCTGGAAAGAAACAGCCATGGTGGCGCTCGATTCATGTGCTAAAGAGTTTACATTCTAATGTGATAAGTCACGACTGATTAAGTCATGTTCTTTTCATTGTCCTCCCGAATGCCAAAACGTCTTTCATTGCTCTTGCAGTTGTACCTCAACAAGTGAGTCGTGTCCATCAAGAAGATATTGAGATTGGAGTCTCGTGGGCGCTGCCAATAGTGGTTTTTGGACCCAAAAAGAAAAAAAAAGCTACATACCAAAATGGTTGTCTAAATGTTTCCGCATGTGGTCGGTCTGGCTAGATGCCTACTGACTGATTTTGAGTTGCTCTGATTTGGCAGCTTCAGCCGCTTCAGACAATGGAGCAAACCTGTTCATGCCTGGCACTGCCCTGGAGCATTGTCACTGGCTGGAGATTGCTGTGCAGCGATCTCAGTCTACAATGAGATCATCTCTGACGGGAGCCTTGGTACACCTTTCACTCGGATCATAAATCAAATTCTAATCCTGCCGTAATGTCGGCCCTGAACGGCTCCAAAGGCTGCCTTGCTTCCAGAACCAAAATGATATTTGGGAGCTGGACCACAGACTTTTTTTTTTACGTATCTTTGAGGTAGGAGGAAAGTGAACTTGCTGGATAGTTAATTGAGTTCCCATTGTGACCACAGGATGGAGGATTGATATGTTTGTTAAAGTGAGGTGGGTGGGAGGTTGAGGACCGTTTGCAGATTTCTGAATATCTCTTTTATTTAATTTTTATGGATACCATAAAGCATCTAGGAGGTATTCCCGCCGTCCAGGCCGCAGTCTGCTTCGGTGGATCTTGGCTTTGATTTGGCTGGCTACATCTGGAACAAATGTGTGCTTGTGACAGTTGTTAGCAGCGAGGCCCACATTAAAAGCTAGTGGCAGGAATTCCCAGACGCCAGGAAGGAGTGATCTACAACTCTGCAAACTATGTGACCACGGTGGGCGGAGCGCGGTACAGAATGAGACCCCTTCACACCTCTCTCTCACTCTCATTCTTCTCTCGCATGTTGAGACAAATGGCAGAAAAAATGGCTAAAGGGAAACAATCTTTTGCCTTGTTACCTTTTTTGGCACTGGGTGCCAGAAGTTCCAAGCAGCAGATGAAGGCAGGTGCTGGCACATTCATGGATGTGAGCGATAGAGGGACTCGCACATAAAAATACTTTTGTAATTTGCAGTGGAATATGAAAGAGATGACAGATTAAAACTAGGGTTGTTTTCATAACACACATCGAGGAATTGAACATGCAGAATCGTTGGCTGCTTAATCAAGCCCTTAATGGTAATTTACTGTTCTTAAACAACACACTTCATTTCACCGTGACCCTATTAAAAACTCCCTGCTGCCTGTTGTGTCTTCTGCAAGGACAGCAGGCAAGAGGGCCTAGATGGATGGAGTGGGTTAAGAATACTGCAGACTAACTTGATTTATTTCTCGTAGCATTAACGGGGTATTTTGGAAAACCGCAAGCAGAAGTTTGGAAGTAAAGACCCCAAAGCCTTTGTGTTCTCTCCTCTGTTTAGGGTTAGTGGGTGTCTCTCTGTGCTTAAATTGGCGAAATCCAGAGCTGTCTGTAATGACATGCTTAGCGAGAAACCACAAGCACAAATAGACTAAATGTTTGTGTTAAATGTGCTAAATTTCCACCAAGCGTTGCTCAGTGTGCTCTGTAATGCCCAGTGCTGAGTTCTGTGTATCGTCACAGAGGGACTCCTGACAGACCTGCACTACACCTTGATGGTTTTGTCTTCCTTGATGAGAGGGTCTTTTGTGTCCACTGTCAACCATCAACCAATTTGTAGACTTTTCACTCATTGGTTTTGACATGTGTCATTCAAGCAGATGAGGGTTAAGTTTCAACTTGCCACTTGATAAAGACCAAATGTTGATGTATCCCAGAAGAAAAAAGTGTACACATACCTTGGATTTTTGTGCCATTATTTATGTTAACCTGTAGACCACTGATAGGCCCATACATTATTGAACTGGAATTACATGTAAAATTCATCACCATATATATTTTTTTGAAAGATTGTCACCATTCCTGAGGCTGTGGTGTCATCACAATATCCTACCTCCAGAGTTTCTTCCCCCCACACACACACTTTGTCCCCCTCTTTCCTCCTCTCCCTCCTCCCCTGGACGCCCGCCCTCCCTCCCATCTATCGTGAGGAGCAGACGCTCGAGCTCGGCCAGTGCTGGACGTGGCGCTAAGCTGGGCGTTGGGGCCGAGGTGTCGCACTGCCTCAGCTCATCTGCACCTCGTCTTGAGTTTTTTCTTTCCTCTCCTCTTTCTGCTGGGCCTCCAGATCACATCCAGATGTCCCCACGCAGGGCTGGAGAGACACACACACACACACACACACACCCACACACACACACACACACACACACAGGCCTGCAGAGTGGGAGAGGTTCCCTCCCTCCCCAACCAAACAACCACATCCAGATTGCCTGGCAATGACGCGCTCTTTTGCAAACGATCAATTGTGCATTTTATCCAAGGGAAAGCACAAACTAATAAGCGGAGGGGGGGGGGGATGGAAAAGAAGAAAAATTGAAGCAGAACCATGATTTCACGCTGTAACCTCTCCCCCTCTCTCTGTCCCTTTCAGTTTCTATCTGTATTTTAGCGAGGAAAGATGTCAAACTATTAATGTTTTCAACAAAATGTAAATCCTGTGACAAGGAAAAAATTCAGTTATCTTGAGAAGTAGCAACTAACCGTGAAGCAGTTTCATTCAGTAATATTGTCATTCATCGCATATTGTGCACTACTCTTTAGAGATTTGATTACAATCTGATTATAGTTAAAATCATGTTGAACTCATTTACATTCCACTGCACACAAGATATTAACTACATTTTAGCAATATAAACAATTTAAATAAAAAAGACAAAAAGAAAATCACTTCACACACACACACACGTACTCACACTAAGGGAGTTTATGTACAACTCCGCTTCAGTGTTATATCTTTTAAAAAGGCTTGCCTAACCTTCAGCGTATGTGCTGGCTGGAGACATTAACGTGTTAATATAGGGTCTGTAACATTTCCCTGGAGGTGGCCCCAGATTGCACAGGGAGGTGGGGGGAGTGTGTTTGCCATGTGGTGAGGCTGCAGTTTCTGCTGGCAGGTCCCTCCTTGAGTGAGGGTGGAAAGGATTCCCCCACAGTTATGCGCTACCTTGGCCTCCTCTGGTTTGGCTCCAGGAGCCAAAGTGAGTGACAGCGGGAACAAACCCACCTTCCCCCTGTTTACTTAGTGCTAACCACTCCGGTTTGGAAGCCCACATCCAGCATGCCAGGGGCGAGTGGAGGAGGGAAGGCTCACTCCCAGCATGGCTAGTCTGTTGTCCCACAGACTACAGAGTGAGTGTAAAACCACCCGCCGGCCTCAGCCAGTTCTTCTCATTTGGTCCCGAAGAGGTTTCTCTCATTTGGTCCCGAAGAGGTTTCTCTCATTTGGTCCAGAGGAGGTTTCTCTCATTTGGTCCCGAAGAGGTTTCTATCATTTGGTCCAGAGGAGGTTTCTCTAGAAGGTTAAAGACACTCCTGCAGCATCTGCGTCTTTTACAGGATGTTGACATCTCAAACGTCTTGTGCTTGCATTATGTTGTGTGATGCATCCATTTGATTGAAAAACGTTTTAGAACAGTTTAGTTGTGCCACAAGTAGAAGGGGTCCAATCCTGTTTATGGCCCATCTACTCATGATTGTGGTCTCATCGAAAGGCTGCAGAAAACACACTTGTACTTCACTGCACTGAAAGCACCATACACATCCTGCACTTTATTTAGCTCTGGTCCCTAATATGCACCCTGATGCATAGTCTCATGTCCTTCTCCTTTGTGATCACGTGAAGGCCATTAAAGCCTAGAGATGGTCATTTTCCACTGATTTCATAGCCATTACCAAGAGTGTGAGCAAACGGGAGAGGGAGCGAACAGTTGTCTGGACAGCGGCAGCAGCCCTTTCGCTCGCTCACAGCAGGGAGTCATTACTGGCTATTCATCAGGGCTGACGGAGCAAGAGTGAGAGCGGAGAGAGCACCAAGAGAGTCTCTTAACGTTTCAATTGAGTAATGCCCCATTAGCGCTTGTGTCTTTGGTGAGTTCTTGAAGGGCGTTGCACCCGCGTGCGAGAGCAATGTGACGAAGGGGTTCCATCCGCCAGCTTGTTTGCCATCTCTCCCTCGACGGGATTCCCAGATTTTGTCTTGGCAGGCCGCTAGGCGTACACATGTTCTCTTAGCCTGGTTTGGAGTCATTTGTTTGTCAAGATCCCTTAATTTGGACATTCGCTTGTTGTGAAAGAGGCAAAAAGGGGGGAACGTATTGAGATTTATAGTAAATGGTAGCAGGTCTAGGCGAGGTTTGTTGCTGTAATTTAATTGGAGTGAATCTCTGCTTGTGAGTCGAAGCACACGCTAGCAGAATCGACAGTTGCGTTGAGCGCTATGAAAACCTGCCAGGGCAATCAGTACAGCTACAAATTGCTCAAGACACCGCCTCATTCGTTTTTGTACTCCTTTTTGTCCAAGTGTAACAGGCAGACCATGATTATTTTGACTTTCTTAAAACGGCAGTAGAGCCAGCAGAATGGGCGAGCTGCGCTATATGGGGGCGCCCCACAAGTGCTGCCAAAGTCAAGCAGTAAATCCTTTTCATCTCCCATTAAGATGACTCATATCAGCAGTCAGGTGATGCTCCGCTTACACAGCTGAGGAAACCTGCAGCGATGGCCAATGGCAATAGTGTTACCTACCAGCTCGCCAGTCATGGCTGATGTTAATCGCCCTCAAAGTGCAGGGGGCCCATGAGGGAGAGAATATGGAACCACCATCGCCCATCAATCCGGCATTTCTGAAAGTGCTTCAAGGGAGAGGAAACTCTTTGTCTCTCTGGTTGTTTGATCTTTTATTTGATGTGGCCGCCACATGCGTAAATCCATCGAGTAAACAGCACAAGCCCCACCAGCGCGCATGATAACCAGCGCCCTGCATCAAAAAGCCATCTTTGCCTCACAAATGAGCCTCTTTGCCATTAACATGGAGAACATACAAGCCAGCTGAGCAGACAGCACTGCTCAGAGCAGCTAAGCTCATGCAAACACCAGAGTCCTTTGATCTGCAGCACTTCACCACCAGTGTAGTGCTGCTGGTTCACCAACTCCAGCTCACCACAGACACAGACACAGACACAGACACAGACACAGACACAGACACAGACACAGACACAGACACAGACACAGACACAGACACAGACACAGACACAGACACAGACACAGACACAGACACAGACACAGACACAGACACAGACACAGACACAGACACAGACACAGACACAGACACAGACACAGACACAGACACAGACACAGACACAGACACAGACACAGACCATGTGTGTGAAGACTTGTTAATGCCCAGGAGGGTCCCAAGAGATTGTTCTCTCAGTAATGCAGTGAAGAGATATGGGATCTGTCCTGAAAATATATTTCTCATTCTTGCGAAATTTAAAGAATTTAAAGCACCCGTCCTATTGGCAGGAGGAAGTGTGGTTATCTTGGTATTATTCCGAGTTGTTCTACAGATGCAGGTAATAGGTTATTGTGGTGCTGTTATGCTGTTAGGGTACAGAGTCTGCTTAATCTGTGACCCTGTTTTTTGTGTACGTGTTCAAACTGTAAAACAGTGTGAGGTCATTATCAGCTGGGCCACATAACTAGTATGCGCCTGAGTGTGGTCAAGTGCATGCTTCGGATGCCCTTGGCTGATATTTGTGACTTTTGATGGTGAAGGCCTTGGCATACAGTAGCACGAAACTGATATCCTGGGCAGAGGACAGAGTTCAGGGAGATGGATATCTCATTTCGCCTTTCATCTTACCGCTCTTGCATGCGCCTATATGACTTTGCTTACCCATATTCTGTTTCATATCTGGGGAAAGGGGAAAACTAGAATATGCCAGCTTTTGGGGTTAAATTCCTTTCCCTGCTGCCATCTGTCTATGCTTTAGGACAGTTCAGATCACTTTGTTCGCCTCAGTTAATACGTTTTTTTTTTTTTATTGACAACATTATTTCCTGCAAGGTAGCAAACAAATGAGATTTAGCAGCTTTTGTAGGCTTTGGTAGAGGACCCTCTCTGCTGAGGTGTGATTGAAATGGCCACCAGTGGGCAGTAGAGGGAACAGCAGGACGCCTGGTCTGCCCTGGAGGTGGTTGTGGCTCTGGATTCTGTGTTGCGGTTTGGGGTATGTGCGGTGATTATGTGGATAGTCATATAATGTCATTTAGATTTTGTTAATTTGTTTTATACCTCAGTGGAGGCTCCTCTTTCAGTAAACGATCATGGCCCCCTCATTTTCCTCATCCGACGGCGAATCACACCATTATCTGAACTTCCAGTTGCGCAAACTGCTGCATATTCCCACATCATCTTCTCACATACTCACATATTGTAAATACTCAACCAGTTGCGTGCCATGAGGGTGAGCTTGTGTGTGCTTGTGTATATATAACTTCCTTTCTAATCCCCAATTAAGTCATTGTTTGAGAATTCCTAAACTAGGACAAGAATGAAGGTTATTTACCTTACTGACAACATTAACACATGTAATCCATCTCGGAATAAATGAGTGTACAGCAGAAACACATTAATAATTTAACTATTATGAATCATACACTTTGTATGTTTGTAGTAAGAAGTAAGTTTGTAGAGTGTAGTATCAATAGACTTTGATAGTCCCGGGAATTTTGTGGCTTTGAGCAAGACCTTTGTGTTGTGAAATATCATTGTCAATACCAGTAAGTTTCCTCTCTAAATACTAATGTGACATGGTGACTCATGGCCCCAGGGTCATGTGGGGGCCTGGACGGAGGTGAGTGATGGTCAAGGCTCTGACATGCAGGATGGTCGTTCCTCTCTGGAGGTCAAGGCAGCCCAGGCCAGAGATGAAAGTAGCCCCCCCATAACTCAGTGCAACGTCTGCATCATCCCAGGGTGTCTGATCGCACTCAGTTGGGGGAAGACAAATATGCCCAGATTTGTTTGGTTTGCGAGGAATCCAGAGCCCGTCATGTGTGGTGTGGTGGAGTGTGGAGTTAGCACAGCTCCAACACCTCAAGACTTTGTAATCCCCAATTTAAAAAAAAAGAACATTTCTATCTTCTGAAAACCATCTGTCGAGTCATAAGTATTTGAACACTCGAGAGTTACACTGAAACACTGAAAGAAAAACTAGTCATTTGAAAAAGACGAACAGCAAAACTTGTGTAGAAAGTATGAAAATGCATGGTGAGGTTGAGGTTTTTTAACGGCAGCTAAGCACATAAACTGGGATCTGACTGGAAATCCGACCAGTTCTTGAAACAGCAGGGTAGTAAAGTGTTGGTGGCTGGTGGTGGGTCCTGTAGGTTTTTGGTTCTCCAGCTTCCCCACTAAAACCCGTCCTATGTTGTGCGACAAGGCCCTGCATGCCTAACCACTCTGCTGGCACCCCCATCCCAATTACAGACTCATTGTTCAGTGGCACCTGGCCATGTGGTACTGGTGCTGAACTTGGCTTCTCCCGTGTCCCTCTACATGTCAGAAAGAGAGGGAGAGACAGGGAGAGAGAGAGAGAGAGAGAGGGCGAACAAGAGAGACGGGCTTTGGTTCAGAAAGAAACTGGCTGCAGTTTCCATCCCTCTCCGCCTCCTTCCCCCAACTGCTGGACTTTTGGACCTCATCCTTCCTCGTTTAAGAGGGGTCGTTTTCTTTTTATTGCGCATCGTGAGATTTGGGGGTTATTGTTTTAAATTGTATCAGGTGTTCCCCGGCACCTCCCTTTCACTCACCCATGGCAACAAAATGTGCAAAAGCATGAGCGTCAAAAGCAGTCTCCAGGGAGCAAAGTGCTCCAGGTCCCAGTTTAATAGTGTTTCATTGGATCGTGATTTTTTTTTCATTGGATTCCCTCATCGAAGTCAGAGCGAGGTGGAGCGAGTTGGGGTTTCAAGGCAGGCGTGACGTGACAGAAGGGTCCCACCGAGTCTGAACAGACACAGACAGATCCATCTCATCAGGGGCTCCGAGCTGACCAGCGAGGTTCGCAGCACCCCTGACCCCTCCTACCGTACATCTTCGCTCCTCTTACTCACTTCCTGCCTCACCGTGACAACCAGCAGGAACTGTGCACCGCTGTTGGTACGGTTTCGATTTGCGAATCGACTTTGAAGTAGAGGCTTTAAAGGAGGAGATCCCCCCTCCTCGGAGCTGGAGAGATGCTAAATCAGCCACCAACAATCCGTTTTCCAGGCACCTTCACAACACTGAATCTTCAAGAGACATGAGCACTCCCATCAGCAGTGGTTTTCAGAGATAGCACTGATAGAGAGCGCACCCAGAGTACAGGCCAGGTTCTCTCGGAAGTGAGTTTAAGGGCAACGGCTGCAGGATATGCTAATTGGTGAGAAAGTGTGATTTGGTATTGGAGGAGTGATTGCTGATTATTTAGCAGTTAGGGGAATCTGGGCAGATGTGAGACACGCAGGATGTTCTGGAAACGCAGGGTGTTCTGGCTGGAACTGCGTTTAGTCAGTGGGCTATTACTCACCGGCAGTGCAGAGTGGAGACACACAGACAGACAGACAGACACACACACACTCTCTCAAGCAGCTTGAGAGAGAGAGATACAGGCACATAGTTCTTAGAAGTGTTTTTTCCATCACCTCACTTTCAAAAGAAGTCCATGTTGTCATAGTTGTATTACTTCTATGGCTGTTTTCCCCAGTTCTCCTCATGTGCATCTGTCTTAAGTTGGTTTTAGTTTTTTTTTTTACTGAAGCTGCATTTTTTTCTTCTCATGTTCCTCTTGCCTTTTTAGTTTTACCTGTTCATAGTTGCGCGAGGTATAAGACCGCCAGAGTCTGTTTTCGACACCCCAACTGTGAGACAGACAGTCTGGCGAAGTGAGTGATGGTGGTTATTTTCGTGTCTGCTGGCAAAGGCCATGTCCCACGTCACACATCCTCTGATGCATGGGGGTCTAATGAACAGCAAATGTGGTCCGTGGTCCACACATGTGTGTCACACATGTCACAGGAGTTTGAAGAAACCTGCCAAAGCAGACACTGTACAGTTCCCAAGCACACATTATGTCAGTTTACAGATTCGGTGGAGATTCAGTCAAGTTCGGTTGTGGAATGTTCAATAAAGTGTATGGGTTTATAAACGCACTGTGTTACTTGACCTCAGAATAGTTGTTGATAGTCCCGTAACATGTTTCTCATACGAAATGTGAGTATTCCAAGCATTCCAATTGTTTTCTCACAGATCTCGAAAGTAAGGTTGTCAAAGACGCGCTCATTTTACGGGCAGATGTTTAATGTAGGAGAAGTGAATTTATGCGCCCTTTATTGTAAGGGTGCCAGCCACCTTGCTTAAGTGACCTGGCTTCTAGCCCCACTTTGACACTTAGACAATGACTGGCACGGGTAAAGCTGATCCACTCGCAAAGGCCAATCCATATCTGATGATAAAAATAAACCCATAGATGGGATTCTGACCACAGTGTTACATTTTCTCCTGCTATTATAAACCATTACACCTAAATAAATAACTGCCGATCTCCCATTTTTATGTTATCATTACTAGGTCGGAATCGTTCGAGCAGAGAGCAGTGTTTTTTATTTCACTCTCCTCAGCCCAGCTCACACAAACAATCTCAGCTCCGTCGCCGTTTTCTCCCTGCGCTGGGCAGGGCCCGAGTGTTGTTCCAGGGTATTGGCAGTGGATCATGGAGGCTCTCGGGGCTTACTGTCAGTTTACAAACTCATAAAGTCCTGACAGAAAGTACAGGCCTACTAATCCTCATTCGGCAGGCCCTCGGGGTGAGTTTGTTTACCGCATGCGCTGGCGATAAAACACTGATTTTAAAGGGGGCACGGGGTGAGGATGGGGGTTTGAAAGCTTCAACAGCAAAGCAGGACTTCTTGTAAATGTAGTAATTGCCCTGAATTATATCATCGCGTCAAGAGTGCGTCCATCGCACGCGGTCCAAGTGAAGTTCCAGGAACGACAGAGCGCCGGTGTGTTTTGGTTGGCATGGGCACCTTCTCCAGTCCCGGAGCCAACTGGTAACATTTGTGTGAGTCGCACAGCTCTTTCCCCTTGTTGCCTTTCCTCAGGCAAGATCCTTTGAATAAGTGCAACGGAATTAACGCAGGGCTAGTTTGTGTTTGAATCGGCAAGGAAAACAAACAGTGGACCAGGGGTCGGGCATGGGAAGACGTCCTGTAATAATATGCATGGTTAATATGGTATGTCCTGGAGCCAGAGGGGGTTTTGCTGTTTAGAAAAGTCCCCAAACCACAGCAGCCCATGCAGAACTGACTCAGCTGCCCTCCTTATTCGGGGGGTGTTTAAGGGGTGGGAAGTTCAGACAAGATTTGGTGGTGGTTAATAACCCGCCTCTTACCAAAACACCCATGCCATTCTCAGCGAAGATGGTTGTTGTAACTGATGAAGCTTGATTAAATGCTGCATCCTTTGAAGGTCCACATGTTTAATATACAGTCTGTATCATTCTAGGAGTTGCCATTACTAATGACTTGATTTCAGAGAGGCTTTTTGAGAAATGAAGGATCAGTGATAAAACATTTAGATTCTAACAGAGTGGACACATCTTACAAAACTCTGAACTGCTGAAAATTCCAAACTTGGGTGCTTACTTTCCTCCTAACTCATCTCCACAACACCCTTTTAAACACTTGCAGACGCTCTTCCACACAGCCTTGCTGTGCACCGCCACAGCTCTGTGTGGATTCCAGCTCTGGAAGCAAGGGATGTTGCCTGCAGTGTTGGCCTGATGACGCAGCCCGTGTGACCGGCACAGTGGCATGACGCCCGACACCACATCCAGAGGCTCCGTGGAGCAAGCGAGAGAGAAATCAATTGAGAGAGGGAGGGAGGAGAGGAAAAGAGAAGGAAATCCCTCCCAGGGCGCCGTGACGGATCCCAGCACCTGAACCAGCTGCTCCCCCACGCTTCACTCAGTCACACTTCCTTCCCCTGACACGAGCCACTCCTCTGCACTCATTCAGATCGGGGTGCGAGCCATGGCTTGGGCACCAATGCAGGTCCACTCCCCATCCAGAGCCGCTGTCTGGCACCCAGACCTGTTTTGATGGTGTTAGGAAATATGTAATTATGGACCGAGCCGGAGTCAAGGCTTGACAGAACGTGTGACATCAGTGAGTGCCATGGATACGGCCTCGTATTGGTATCAGTTTACAATCTGTTACAAAGTGTGTCACAATCATGTCTAGCGATATACTTGAAGGACCTGTAATCTAATATGATTGATTTAATCTCATCGGACCACGTTCTTCCTGAGTCACCCTCTTTTGATGTCGGTGAAACATCCTCGCAGTCAGACAGAACGTATTACAAGTTGTCATATCGCAGACGGATGACTTCATTATTTGGGAAATCATGTGGACTCTTTCAGGCAACAGTCGAGCCGATGTTTCTGGGCCGTCCGCACACCTCTCGCACAAACACGTTAAGCTGGAGACGACTATCGCGCGTGACGCAGTACCAGATAAGTGCAGCTGGCTAATAGGAACCAGAGGCGTGAGTGAGCCTTAATGTGTGACTCACGGTGGTTGGGGGGGAAATGGAATGGGAAACCCTGAGGATTCGCGTGTTAAGATCTCAAAGTGAGGGAGAAACAGAACCTGGCAGAGATGACAGGACATGGACAGTCAGCACCACCCTTCCTTTTGTGTGGCGTTCCCTCTCTACGGGGTTTGGAGCAAAAGCGGGCTTCCCAAAACGACTGGCAGCTTAATCCTGTGGAAAAGAAGAAAGAAAAAAAAGAAAAGCGGCTGCGCTCCAGACAGCCTCACAGCTCTCGTTACTCCCAGTCCGGGCGAGAGCAGGAAGAGCCTGTGTCCAGATCACAGGCCTCGGCCCCGGCCGCGGAAACGGACCAGTTTAACCAGCTCGTCCTCTAAAAGAAAGGGGGCTGGCGGCCAATGAAAGGCCATCAGAGAGCCCATGTTTAGAGGAGAGGGAGCCCAGGGATGGGCGCACTTAAGAGAGTGAAGGCGTCGGGTGATGATGTCATGTGGTTCGAACATCTGTGTCCCATTGCTGTCTTCCTGAACGCTCACGTTTCTCAGGGGTCACATGGCGTGGAAGGCACGTTCGTGCGTGTGAGGTGCAACCTGGAAACTGGTGTTGCGTTCAGGGCACACGATTCCATGATGGCTTCGCTCTGAGCCTCAAAGACATGTGCACCGCTCTCGGGCTGGAGGGGTTCACCTGGTTGTTGACGGGGTGAACGCCGTAAGGCACGGAACGCAGAACATGGGGCAAGCGCAGAACATTCCTCAGCGTTCCCGCTCGCTCCAGACCAAGGCCGTCAGGAAGGAAGTGAGGATGCCATGACTCCGTCAGTGGGGAAAAAGATCTCCCTGTTTATGTGGCTGCTTTGATGGAGAAAGAATGTCCTCTGCCAATGGATGCATCTGTATATCCTCTCTCTCCCTAACATTCAATCGGTCCCTTTCCCTGTCTCGTCCGTGATGAATAACAGCACTGTCTCACTCAACACAACAGTTTTCAGGAGTTATTTGGGCCCTTTAATTGTGCCTTAAAAGAAAATCCACAAAAGCAAGACCACAAAATCCATGTCTTTAGAGCACAAGATTAACCACCATACGTTCCAGAATGTCCGTCTACTCAGAGGGAGAGGGAACGGGAGAGAAGGCGAGCGAGAGAGAGAGCGAGAGAAAGAAAGCGAGAGCGAGAGAAAGCGAGAGCGAGAGAAAGCGAGAGAGAGAGAAAGCGAGAGAGAGAGAGCAAGACCCTAGAGCTGGCATTCTAGACAGCATTTATTAAGATGCTGATTGATTGTCGGCTCCTCCGTCGTAGAGGAAGCTGTGCATAATCCACGGGGTGATGGGTAAACAGTCTTGTTTGTTTTCACTCAAAGGTCTTCTTGCTTGAATCCACTTGTTCCACAATTGGACGTTTAGAGTCGGTTTCCCATCTTTCGTGAGAGTTTTTGTTTTTAGGCAGCAGGACCACCCTCCTTTGCAGAGAGCGATGAGAAGCTGTCGTTTGTGGCAAGGACGTTTTAATTGAGGAATGCATTCATTATCTGTGGATTTGCTGTGTACAGTAAACAAAGGTTTCTCTCGGTTAAATGACTATATTTATTGTCTGCTTCATCCTCCCCTCCCCGACACTCTGGGCTTTTAGCACCACATTTCAGCCCCGGTTCCTGGCTCTCTCGTCGGCCGCTGTCAGAGCTCTCATTTGTCAATGCCTCGCCTTGACCGAGGGGCTGCTCTGTTCCATGTCAGCGTTCGCAAGATGGTCCGCTCGCTGACAGCAAGACAAAAGACACGGTTTCCCCATGCGTGTTGATGAAGCTTTGTTCTTGTAACAAAGTGGTGGGGGGGCTCTTTGCTTGAGGGGCAAAGATGTGACAGTAACCTTTAGCACACACGTCTTGTTTTTCCGTGCGGCTCCTAACACGATGAGCTGCCCCTGTCTGCAGGCAGATAGGCGCGGCATTGTGTGCCTGTGTTTTGTGCCCATCCCTGGAAAAGTGCAGAGGAGGGATCCAGGGCCTCTTGGATTGTCCTCCCCTGTCACTTAGGCTGCAAGGGCCAGCCAAACTCAGATTAATGAGATCATTGTGTGTGTGTGTGTGTGTGTGTGTGTGTGTGAGTGTGTGTGTGTCTCTCTCTCTCTCTCTCTCTCTCTCTCTCTCTCTCTCTCTCTCTCTCTGTCACTCTCTCTGTGTTTGTGTATTGTCTCTGTGTGTGTAGTGTCTCTCTGTGTGTGTCTGTGTGTGTAGTGTCTTTGTGTGAATAAGAGAACAAGCCATTGATTCTGTGTGGGTTGGTTTGCGGATGTGTGCGGGATGGTCGGTGTTTGTGTACTTGCTCAAATTAGAGAGCGGTTGATTTAGTGTGAGTGTGAGTGTGCGTGTGCGAAAGTGAGTGATTTTGTGTGTCTGTGATCTCCGTGTTCTCTCCCACACTGCGGGTTTGGAGGTTTACGCAGCATAATAGCATTTAAAATAAACAACCCTTTTGGCCTGGAACGAGTGCGCTTGGTCGGCTCTGCTCGGCTCTGTGCTCTGCTGTGTGCTGATAGCTCAGGTCGGAGCCAGAAGAGGCAGCTGTCGTGTATCTGAAGCGAGTGCTGCGGGAGGAAATTAAGAATTATGACGCTGGAACCACCAAGGTTGGAGAGGCGATGTTTGTGAGAGAGAAGACAGAGAGAAGAGAGAGGAGAGAGAGAGGGGTAGCCAGGGTAGTGACCACTCTGAGACCCACACACACCTCTGCAGAGGGAAGCAGCTACTCTCCTCTCCTCTCCCTGCATCTTTTCTTTCCTTTCTTCTCCTCACCTCTTCCTCTCTTCAGTTCTCTCCTCTCCTCTGCTCCTCTCATCTCCTCTCTTCTCCTTTTCTTCTCCTCTCCTCCCTTCACATCTTTCCTTTCTTCTCCTCCTCTCCCCTGCTCCTCTCCATCTTCATGGAGTCCTTTTTCCTCTCATTATGTCTGTTTTTCTTCCTTCTCTGTCTCTCTCTCACTCTCTCACTCTCTCTCTCTCTCTCTCTCTCTCTCTGTCCTCACCCTCAGCTGAAATTGCTGCCGCATGCTGAAACTGAAGTGTGCTCTTCTCTAGGGAGTTATTTTTTTTACATTGCTTTGTCTTCCGTTTTTCCCCATCCCCATCTGTTCCTCAACCCCTCTCTTCCCTTCTCTCTCCCCCTTCATTGCAACACATGCACCTAACATCTGCAATATGTGATGCAACATGTTTACTTAGCTTCAAGATGGCCTCCCAGAGCGTGGAGAGGAAAAGGTTAATTGCAGAAGTGTTTCTCTTGGGCAGTCCGGCTGACAGCAGTCATCCGCGGGAAATACCACCGGTGACACAGCCTCGGCACCAGGGGGGGTTGCAATTACATTTCAGCTTACTACCATTCAAAGTGCTCTAGTATGCTCGCAGCACTTCTCTCCCCTACCAATCAACTGCAGCAGATTGTTTCTTAGGAGGCCCGAAAGAAACTTGTTTGAGTTGGCAGTGACTTGGGCCGCAGCAGAAGAAAGCCATGCTTCCCCGTTGCTGTTGAAAAGCCTCCAACGAGCTGGTGGTAGATATTGAAATTCTGTCAGTAGAGCGTCTCTTTTTTTATTTATTTATTTTGCGGTCCACCTCATTGTTCATGCTACCAGCAGTGAAACTTTTCCCTGTTCCCCCTCTTGAAAGAAGCTTTCAACAAGGTTAGTGTCAAGAGATAAAAACACCAAAGGAAAGAACACAGCATGGCTCAAGTCTACAGAGCTATGAAGGCGCTGCCCAAAATGGCCAATTAAAATGCGGTTTAACGATAAATATCTTTGTGCATCTCACAGAGAGAGTAATGAGGCGTGCTATTTTTACCATGTTTTCCATTTGTTCTGCATTTCTCCGGCGCTATCGGCCCAGTTCAGGGTCTGGTCATCTCCCTGTCCAAGTGAAGTAGAGGACCTTTTTCTCTTCAGACTCCCTGTCTGGTGTGCGTGGTGAATGTGAAGTAGAGTGAAAGCAGTGTGCACCACTTATCATTTGATTTATTCATCTATATTTAATGCACTGCAGTAGTGGCCCCACTCATGTCCAGATAGATGGACATGACTCTAAATCAGGATCATAACCACGGAGATAAGTGCCTGCTCAAGGGTACAGGAGCAGGAGCAGTAAGACCCCCGTGGGATTTAAACCAGGAAGCTTCCGCTAATGTGACCATCACAAGCAACAAGGCAGAGTTCTGTGGCTAAATTAACAGGCTTTCTCTTGTAAACTTGTTGAGTTTCACACAGGATAGTAATGATGGTTAATTATTGTTCTGGTTTGCCCCTTAGATGTGGTCAAACTTTTTTTTTTTTCCCCACTTGTCTCGTCTTTTTGGCTCTACAAAACGTGCCCATTTTCTTCCACATTGGGCAGTGGATTATTTAGTATCAGAGGTTGTTTATCAGCTTACGCTTCCACAGCCCTGTGAATGAGCGCGGTTAACTGCCACAGTCTCTGTGCCTTCCTGAGCACGCCGCACTGGTATAGGGCCTGTGCCACATGCCGTTGCCCTGTGTGTGTTCCTGCCTGCGCCGCCGCTGCTGCTGGCGCCCTGCCTGGGCCCGCTGCTCGGGTGGATGGAAGCGATGGGTACTGGTGGTTTGTGGCAGGCCTGACTGTGCATGGTGGTTCTGTCAGCCAATCAAGCGCTTCGGGCAAGCTGGTTGATGAGTCAGAGTTAAACCGCCACAAGGTCTCGTCCTCTCAGTTCATCATGACACACACACACACACACACACGCACACAATCACACACACACACACACACACACACACACACACACACACACACACACACACACACACACACACACACACACACACTCACACTCACAGATGAACAGACACTTCCACACACACACTTGTAGACACACACGGACAGCTCACATACACACTTTTACAAATGGCCTTGATTAAAGCCAGAGTGGATTCCGGAAGCAGTGAGAGATTCGGGGGGGGGGGGGGGGGGGGGGGGGCGTGGGCGAGTGCTTTCACACGTTGCCATTCATGTCTTTTGTCAGTGCGCTCTGCTCTGCTCTGCTCTGCTCTTGGCCTTTGAGGCTGCCAGCAACTCCAGTGTCATTTCCTGCCAGAGTCTGCAGTGTTTCTATTAGGGCTGACTTTATAGCACTTATGGGCTGCAGAGGTTCTTAAACAGTGACGAAAAGAAAGAAAAGAATAAAGAAAGAAAAAAGAAAGAAACTTAAGTTAAATGTTGGAGGGGTAGAAGATGTTGAAATCCAGGAACTGATACTGAGTGCTCCGAGGGTTCCAGAACCTGACAGTAAAAGGGAACCAAATTAACTCTGTTTCTGTCTCCTGTTACAGAGATCATCGATGACCTCACAAACCTGGTGGACAAGACTGACGGCAGGATCCGCAACGAGACACGGAGGGTTAAGCTGGTAGAGACCAAGTCTGCTTCCTGCGGTGAGCCAGAAACCCCCCCCCCCCCCCCACACCCTACCCTCCCTCCCCTCCCCACCCAGGAGCCTGTGTTGCTCCCCCAGGCTGTTTGATGTGCCCCGCGTTCAGCTATAATAAGTCTGTCTCTGCTCCAGATTTACGAGGGTCCCGCTTACCTATTTTCCTCCGTGCAGATCTCACGACTGTGTGCCGTCTGCTGGGAGGTTTATAGGCGGTACTCAGCCCTCAACACAGTAATGGCAAACCCAGACCCAAGCTCTAAATCCACCACTTCGCTCAGGGGTGTCCCAGGGCAGCCGTACGTACCTACATCCCCCCCCCCCCAAATTCATCCCTTCACTGCTCTGCCTGGAGACAAAGCCATCTGTGGGCTCCATGGTAACACGTGGTAATAGCCCAAGAAACGGTAAGACGGAGGTCTGAAATCAAAAGATGGCTCTGAATTATAGCGGCATCGTCGTAGCGCATCCTGTTTTGCACGGCTAGCAGATGGTGTAAACGACGACAGGGAGATGGATGGCCGGTGGCCGCCTCGGCCTGTGCCTCGACGCTCTCCGCTATGCATCAGACTGCCACCTGCTAATGGGGGAGCGGAGGTGGGGGATCCCGCAGTAGGGCCGTGATGCGAAGGGCAGCCAGGGAAGGACTGCTGTTTGCCAGAGACAGTTCATCATCCCAGCTGCCCCTTGGTCGTTTGGGAGCCCCCGGTCACGAGAAGTACGTCGAGTGCTACTTAATCGTCCAGAAAAGGTTGATGCTGATGTAGACGAGCACATTTGGCAGCGAAACAACATTAAGATCAATGGGGGAGGACTGGCACAGAGAGACAGCTACTAAAGCAGCCAGCTTTGGCTTTGTGGCCCCGCTACTCCAGGAACCTTGCTGTATACAGCGACACCCACCCACCCATCCCCACCCCCAACCAGGCCCCTAATTTCTACTTGCTACTGTGTCCAAACAAGGACCCTCCCTGACAATTAGCCTAGCCTGCTTCATCTGTTTGCTTCAGCGGTGTGACCTTCCGAAGCACAGTGCGGTCTGAGTTTGTTTATGTGGTGGCGAGGAGGAGGGAACAGGCCTCCAAAGGTGACCGTGTGGTTGTTTGCCCAGTAAACCATGACCTGCATTGCCTGGGAGACGACCGCATTTTCACTCCAGGAAGCCCCCTGGTAACAGGGCAGTCCCTGGTTAGCATCTATCAGGGGGCGGGGGGGGGGGCTTGTGTAGAGGGTTGTTGAAGAAATGTAGCAACATCGGCGAAGGTCAGCTAATTGAAAAGATAATTCCATTTGCTTGTCCCCCCCCCCCCCCCCCCCCCCCCCCCCCTGTGAAAGTTTGTTTGAGGATCCCAGAGCCTAGTCACTGTGCACATTGTGTAGGCTCTCCCCTCCCCACCCCTCTTTCTCTCTTTCTTTCCCCTCTCTTTCTCTATCTCTCACACTCTCTCTCACACTCTCTCTCTCACTCTCTCTCTCACTCATGCACACACACACACACACACACACACACACACACACACACACACACACATTCACATACACACACACACACACTCTCACACACACACACATACACACACACACACACTCTCACACACACACACACACACACACACACACACACACACACACACACACACTCAGACAAAGGTATTCATACATTCTCATCAATAGGAGATGGAGGCAGGCACCTTGGTGTTTTTCCCCCCACACTAATTTCTCTTCTCCTCTCTTCTCACTTTGTTTGACACTTGTCTTGGTTTAGTGCAGGGAAGGAATTGAAAATACAACATTCCACAAATCTCTCTGACAAGTATGCTTTTCTTCTTTGGTAGATGTTTATGATTCCTGAACTGAAAGCCTATTAAATTTAAGGCATTTTCTAACTTAAGCAGTGTGGAGCTGTTGCTTAAAGTGTTCTATCACACCCAAGGTCTTTACTTGATATATTTTTCTACACAAGTGGTTAAAGTTATATTTTAGTATCACAAACGTAACATGAGTCACTACATGCAAAGAGGTCCCAATGTTTACTCCAGGCAAATTTAAACCACCAACTCTTAACTGCAGTTAATTAAGGGGAAAGAATGCCAAACACAATAGTTAGAGATGTTTTTTCCCCTCAACTGTCCTGCTGTGTTAAATTCATCTGCTGCCTAATGGTTTTAGTGTGCCTAAGAACACACCTTTCACGGTGCTGTCTTCGGCAATCTCAGAAACTGATGGCACAGCAGTCCGCTCAAGTTCTTTTCAGTGTTTCTTTTAAGAGGAAACCCGTGACCGCAGTTTAGACGCTTTTGCCGTCGTTCACAGTAACTCACACTCACTTCATCAAGTAAATGAGCGTTTTCGGGGGGATGAATTGAGACCGTGCTGTTTCATCTTGAGTTGGGAGGTCTGAATGAGCCAGCCAGCCACCCCTCTCAAAGAATGGAAGCGGACTGAGGGATGGGATGAATCTCAATCTTTCAGAGTGAGACATTCAAGAGGACACCTTTTTTTTTCTCTTTCAGTCTCCCAATGCAGCCATTCAGAGAAGAAGCACTTTTTGGTGAAGAATAAAAAGGCAAGGAAAGGGATACAAAACAACATATTTAAATGTATTTAAATGTGTACATTTGTTCTATGTACTGGGGCTTGATCCTTACTTTTGTGGAATCTGTGGATCTGAATCTTTGAGATCAGACCCTTCTGCTTCTCAACCCCTTGGTATGTGTTTTTCTAAGCTTGTGTGTAAGTTGGCTCTTCGGATGGAGGAGGGGGTGTACAGGCTGGGAATTTCGGAGAGCCTTTGTGTTGCTAAACAGCAGACCTGAGCGTGGAGCGGGAAGGGAAGGGAAGGTCACGCCTAGCCAGGGGTCAGCTGGAGTGAAGGGGAGGAAGAGCCCGCATTCCCCCCGGGGAGCCCTGCGTCAAGGTGCAGACACGGCAGTGGCGTGACTGACTGCAGCCACGCCAGGCTCGCATGGCATCCCCATTCCTGCCCGACCCGAAAAAAAAAGAAAAAAGTTGAAGGAGAGAAAAACGATGAAAATGTACACAAGCTGCCCGAAGAAGCTTGTCTGATTCGTCACTTGAGACCCGGCCTGGAGGATTCCGCCACACACACACACACACATATGCACACGCACACGCACATACACACACACACACACACACACACACACACACACACACACACACAACCCCAATCAGGTCCTGGAATTCAACATTGTGTCTGCTGCTCAGACAGACACGCAATGCTCGCCGCCGTCAGGAATTCTGCAAGGATGAGCAGGCCTTGTTCTCAAACACACAAATCGTGTTTTTGGCGTTTGAGACAGAGCTATCATGCTGTGACACACACACACACACCACACACACACACCACACACACACACCACACACACACACACGCCCACACACCACACACACACACCACACACACACACCACACACACACACCAGACACACACACACACACACACACACACACACACACCAGACACACACACACACACACACACACACACCAGACACACACACACGTGTGAGAGAGAGCTATCATGCTGTGGCAGGACAGTCCAGTGTGTGCCAGCAAAAGCCCAGATGGTGTCTGGTTCAGCATCGAACAAAAAAAAGGAAAAAGTCCCAAACACGTAGACACAACTGGGCCACGGATTAACCTTTTTCAATGGCCCTTCTTTCAGCACTATACGGAATTCAAAAGTTGTTAAAAAAGCAAAAAAGTTTAAATGAGGTCCCTTTCACAAAGTCATTTGTGCTCACTTGAGAGGCGTGATAGAAATGGGGGTTTAGTCGGGGTGGATTTTTAGCGCCACAGATTAACTAGCCTCTCGCCCCAAAAAAAAGCCTCGGTTTGGCCGGCGCAGGGTTCCCAGGGCTTAAGCCACTCGGCGGGCTCGGCGGCTCGAGGCGGCGGCGGCGGCGATGGCGGCCCTTCGCTCCCCCAGCCACTAATCCTCTCCGTCTTTAGTGGGACTCCTGAACCCCCCAAGCCCCACTGGAGGCTTGCATGTAAAGTAGGCCAGAGGAGTCGCACTCCTTGAAGGAGCTGTCAAAGTTGGGGTGGCAGGGAGCTGGGAAAGGGCTTGTGTCTGTGATGGTGCTTGTCTCTTAATTGACCCGACTCTAATTTCCCAGAGAACTGTGGAGTTATGGGATATATATTGTGTTTAGTGCTGGTTTTGTGTGTGTGTGTGTGTGTGTGTGTGTGTGTGTGTGTGTGTTTCTTCATAACAGTGAATGGGGATGTGACGGTGTTAGGATTGAGAGGCCTTGTAATAATTATAAATGTAAAACATGTGTGAAGACACGCTGTCTCCATACACAGGTTGTTAGGGTAACCCCACTTACCCACATGCCGGTTGTACACACACACACACACACACACACACACACAACCCCACTTACCCACATGCCGGTTGTACACACACACACACACACACACACACACACACACACACACACACACACACACACACACACCTCAATTACCCACATGCCGGTTGTAGAGTGCCAAAAGTGTAGCACTGAAGCAAAAATGAATCACGAATCACTCCCTCTGATTTCTATTTATTTCTACCCTCTTGTGGTTTGGGGTTGTTTCCATTTTCTGCCAAACCAGCTTTACCAAGTCGTGGGCCTTTTGCCTGGTTTTCACCACATCAGGCCGAAAGGATTCTCAGGAATTCCCGTTTCAGTCAGTCAGTGATAATTTTTTTAAATGTTCTCTTGGATATCAATAAATATTGTGGGAATGGGCGTTTTGACCAGAACAGCTGAAACTCATGAACCATTTTCCACAATCCTCACCAACGTTTGGAAGGGTTTCTCTCTGCAGCTGTTATATGACCATTGCTAATATCTGGCTCTGCGACCAAGAAGTAGTCTAATCAAGAAAGCCTCTAACCCCTCCACTGTTTGACCAATTCAGCTCAAATTGTGCTCACTCTGTGTCTATGTAAGGCCCTGGCGGGATTTTTAAGTATGAAATTAAAAATAATCAAGTATGTCTAGCCATGGCTAGTCATTTTCCCACCGTGATTCTTTCCACTGATGTTTCAGGAAAAAGCGTGCAAGTTTGCTTTGTGCTTACCACACACCTAAGGAATATTGTTGGAAAAGCTATTTTTATCGCAAACAATCAAACTTCTATTGACACAGGGACTTCAGAATGCAGCGTTTCACAGATACCTGCTGTTAAATGTGCCAAGTTAAATGCTCAAAGAATTTTGATTATATAAATTGTAAAAATACAATGTTACAGAGAAACCTGCTGTCTTTTATCGTTCTACTTCAATGTTTTTACCCTGCCAAGGTTTAGTTCATTCATTCATTAACAGGCGTCTTTATTTTCGTCTATATAGCCCTGCTTACAGCGGTGCTTTAAAGCCGCCTGGTAGGACCTCTGGACGAATCCATACCCGTTCCTCTTGATCTCATACAGTCATACAACAACGAAAGCTATTGCATAACATTTAAAAACAACAAAAGATATATGGTAGCCATATACATGAATATTGACCTTCCGGGCATTCACCTTTTTTCAGATAAACAAGGCACTCAGGTTTCAATGGGCGTCATAAAGTATAGCATTTGAGTTGTTTTACTCATCGGCATGTCTTTACATCAGTGAAGGTGGCCTTTGCATTTAATGCACACAAAATGTTGTAAGAATAATTACAGCTCACTTAGATAAAAGAAAAAAAATACATCCAGCGCTAAATATTGTCTGTGCGTTGGAATTTGACCTTCGTCGCTTATTGTGTGGACACTAATAAGATTACAATTAGTGAAATGACGGCTAGCCACGTTAACATAAAACTTGACCTCTTTCTGTGAGGTCAGCTGAGCCCTTTGTGCCCGTCTGAAGGTTCTGAAGCCAGGCAGGGGTTGGAGGTGCCGTGGGGGAGATGGTGGGGGTGTGGGGGCTCAGTGCTCCAGCTCTCCCTTCAGCCCTCGCCCATTTAGCATCAATTATGATGAGGACAGATGAGGTGGAGGACACAGGGTGGAAGTCTGCAGTGCCCTGCTCGGGAGACCCTGGGTGGTCAGCTCCCCAGCCCCAAACACAGACCCCCACCCCCACCCAACCCCGCCTCCCTGTGCCCCAGTGCTGGCCCGAGCCCTTTCATCTGTGTGGCCAGCAAACATGATTATTGCCATTTGTCCACTGGGGCCAGGGTCAGGAGTCGCTTATTTAGTTACTTAGCTGGACTGTGACAGTCCCTCAGAGAGGGCGCTGTGGAGGGGGCAGTCGAGGTCTGAGGGGTGGGTCTGGAGGGTGTGAAAGCGGAGGCAGAGGTCTGCTGGGGTCTGCGGGGGCTCAAGGCCTTTGTCCAGGCCTGTCACAGCCTTCTCAATGCTAAAGACACAATTAGCCACTGGCGTGTCATTGCCCTGTGTGTGTGTGTGTGTGTGTGTGTGTGTGTGTGTGTGTGTGTGTGTGTGTGTGTGTGTGTGTGTGTGTGTGTGTGTGTGTGTGTGTGTGTGTGTGTGTGTGTGTGTGTGTGTGTGTGTGTGTGTGTGTGTGTGTGTGTGTGTGTGTGTGTGTGTGTGTGTGTGTGTGTGTGTGTGTGTGTGTGTGTGTGTGTGTGTGTGTGTGTGTGTGTGTGTGTGTGTGTGTGTGTGTGTGTGTGTGTGTGTGTGTGTGTGTGCGCGCGCGCGCGCGCTCTGGTCACTTTCTCTTGCATTATGTTTTAAAGACAAAGTTAGGCTGTTTAACCATCACATGCAAAGAGGCTTGCTTAACTCACATATATGATCAGTGGGACTGCCCGCATTGAGACTTGTTGTGGAAAGAAGGGTAAAAAGTGAATTTTCCCACTCTCCGACTGCTCCGAGAAGGTCCATCCTTTGGTTCCGTGTCCTCTCACCTCATGTTAATCCGCTGTCTCCTACCGTTCTCCTTCTCTGAGAAGTTTCCTTTAGGTGTTCTGACAGGTACCTCACCCTCGTTTCACAGTAGTCCTTTCAGACGTCTCGGATAGATTGGCACAACAAAAGAACCCCAATCTTTGAGTTGTCCCCCACCACCACCGCTGCCACTGGAGAGAGAGGCTGTGTTTCATAATAACACACACAATTAGTTCTGCATGGCTACGTCTAGCACCGCTGTCTCTCTCTCTCCCTGTGGGCCCGTTGGCAATTACGCCACAGCGGGGAACGCACAGCAAGAAAGCCAAAATATGAGAGAAATGTAAACCAGCGGATGGAACTGGGAAGAAAAATACCAGTCTGCTTGGGAATAACAAAGATCAACTTTAGAGGGTGAGGGACAGGGCCTACAGCCGCTGAGTTTAACAAGATGAAAGTTGTTTGAAATCTTTTCCTAATCACTGAAATTGAAAAAAGGGGCATGTGTGGCCTATTGTGACAGGTGCCAGGAGGGTTTGTGTGTGTGTGTGTGTGTGTGTGTGTGTGTGTGTGTGTGTGTGTGTGTGTGTGTGTGTGTGTGTGGTGTGTGTGTTGTGTGTGGTGTGTGTGTGTGTGAGAGAGAGGGAGAGAGAGTGAGAGAGTGTGAGAGAGTGTGAGAGGCAGAGTTGGTTTGAGCCACTTGTCACTTGTACTGGGGGTTCAGGAATTGTTAGCCTTAAAAAGTCTGTGACCTATGGAACACTGAGCATTCCTTTGATTTTCCAAACAACAGCTTCCAGGGACTTTCTTCCAAACAATCTGGAGCAGCTGCAGATGCTGATGGAAACCAAGCTTATTTTGCGAAATTTGACCAACGACACAGACACTGGCAGGAATGCTTTTCAGCGCCACACCCACATACATATTTAATTGGTCACTCTCACATTCAGTAAGTTTGGATGTAGAGCGAGTACTGATACTGGCACTCAGGCTTTAAAATGCCATCAGCATGGATCGCCCAAAACAGACATTGCTCTTTAATTATCGAAAAGAAAGCGTTTAACAGTCTTTCCCAAATGCTTTTTAATAAACGATTGGGTAGTTTGGCTAGAAAAAATTGGAAATGGTATTGATTGATTGACTGTTCATTTATCCGATCAATCTTGAATGGTAGTATGTCAGCTTGGTATTGCCATTTCACTAAAAGAAGTGTATAATTTTACCACTTAATTTGATCCACATTTATCACTTAATTTGATGAAACGTCTAGCAGCTCCATATCAGGGCAAAAAATTAAGCAAGGATACAAGAATACATCTGGTTTTCTACATATATTTGCAAAGAAAAAAGAATCCTATTTCCATAGGCAGTTGTCAATTGCCATGATTTAGTGATCATCAACGCTCAGACCAGACTAACACAGAAAATATTTTTCTTGAGGGTTCGAAGGTGAGCTGTTTATGTGTGCATGCTGTGCTTGATATTCTGTGCTCTTAAGAGTGTGTGTGAGGGAGAGAGAGAGAGAGAGAGAGTGAGTGAGTGTGTGAGGGAATGTGAGAGTCTGTGTGAGCGAGAGAGAGAGAGAGAGAATGTGTGTGTGTGTGTGAGAGAGAGAGAGAGAGAGAGAGAGTGTGTGTGTGTGTGGAGAGTGTGTGTGTGTGAGGGAGAGAGAGAAGTCTTTTAGCCGTGGCTAGCCTGCTGACACGCTGCAGGCCCTTTGCTCCACACGTGGCTATCAGGCCTGTCATTAAAAGCTCAGCAGTAAGTTTTACTCTCTTAGGACATGGTCCTACTCCAGCAAGTATTTTATGCTGTTATTGCCGTTGCGTCACGAGAATAATAGACCTCCCTGAAGTAGGAGTCGCTACTGAGGAATGAAACTACTTAATCTGTCGTTGTCTTCATACGTCTTCGTTGTGATAGAGGAAAACTGAAATATTACTTCTACTGTTTTAAGGTCTGTTTCCAGGAACTCCTACCCACCCACAGTTCACTTCTTTAATGTCCTCTCCTTCATACCCAATTCACTGTGAACATTTAGAAACCCCATGGTGTACTGATGTGGAAAAACGTAGTAGAACAGCACTAATGATTCGTAACTGCAGGTGGATAATTATTTAAAATATTTAATAACCTTTGCAATTAGATTAGCAGATTGTCACTGAATCAAATTGATATTCCTCTTTAGTTGCTCAAACAGTAGGCCTGGGTTTAATGAATGAGTCCAGATATCTATTTTTATAGGTAATGCTTTTGCTTCAAAGAATGAGTGAATGAATCAGGCATGTTGACCATCTGTGGGAGAAGAGGCACTATGGGATAGGCTTTATTCATTAGGCAGAAACAACATGAAGAAATGCTACATGACAGTCAGTATAACCTCCGAGGCCCCCATATTTTGAATCTCTGCTAACCTTTTTTATGGTCTCTCCCTACAGGAATGCTGGTGGTGATTGTGCTTCTGCTAATCGCTATAGTCGTGGTTGGTGTGTGGCCCACCGGCTAATGAAGATGTCATGGAAGACAACTGGATATGTTTTTTTTTTACCGCTGCTGCATCAGTACTCGTCAGCGAGGGACACCAGGGGTGTGGGGCTTTCATAGGTCAAATTGTGTCAGGTGGCCCCGGTCACACTTACCTCAGCTCCTCTTCCTTCATATAAACTTTTTGCCCTTCGTTTGCCCTCCCTGTGAAAATGAAGGAAAAGTGCAGCTGGCCAAACCTGATGCCAAGGAGTGGAGGGGACTGAAGGGGATGCCAACACAGCAAGGTTTTGATTCCTTAAACGGCTGTTGTTTGGTTTTGAGGGCGGCAGCAGCGGCTCTTGTGACTGCCCAAGCAATACAATATCCTAACCAGTTCTGTCTGCTTTTCCGAGAGCACAGGTTGGTTACTGTAATTCCACGTGCTTAGCAATACTGGTCTCATGTGGTATGCTATGTTAAATCGTTTGTCCTGAAATTTTATAATGTTTTTTGGAGAAACATTCAATCAAAACAAACCAAGCTGGTTTTTGTTGCTAACCAGACTGTTTCACTTTCTGTAAATCAATTTAGCTTGGTGGTTCTAATTTCTAATAAACACATTTTACAGTTACACTAACACTGTACCCTGACTCCAGCTTACTGTTATTATAAGTCCCCATTCATTTAATTAAGCTATGAAGAAAAATAATTATGCGGAGGAAAGTGCAAGAACGTGTTATTTTGTATATAAAGTTGGATATAAAGAAATGGATACTTTTCCATGTGCGTAGTCACAGCGATGACATGGCTACAGGAACACTCGAGCCCCGTCATTCAGCTCGATCTCAGGTGAGCCACATATGAGACTGTGGATGGACGTCTGCTCCCCCCCCCCCCCCCCCAGACCGAGCCCATGCTAGCACAATCAACACTCTGTCTACCAGACAATGACCACAGAGCAGGTTGAGGCCCCTAGTGACATGAAAGGGTTTATTTTCAACCGAATCGCCGAATTTAGTTCTACCAGGTTGATGCTCAGTAGTTATCATTTCCAACACCCACCCAATCCTACCCCCTTAATCTGGTTTTGAATCACAACCATCTAACAACCATGAAAGGTAATAAAAAAGGCAAATAACAAAATCCACACTGTCTTGTCATTAAATATTTCCATACATAAGAACCATAATATATTAGTACACATCAAACAACATGGCAGACTTTCTTGCATTGGCCACAGCTACATTTACAAGTCAGTATGAAACAAAAAAAAGCAACTGCTGGTTTTCTGGAGAACCAGGACACTGTCATCTCATTGCTTGAAAGAAAGACTCTAAAATGTACATCGTGGTATTACAGGTACAAAAATGAGTTTGTGATTTTGATTACATATCTAGTGTCAAACATGAATACAGTTACATGTGATATTTTAGTTGATGAATATAAGATGAGGACAGTAACATGTCAGTGTTTGTATAAATATTACATCTTATAGCTTTGTGATTCATCATGAAAATGACAGCAGTACATAGCGTGTGTGCGCGCTTGTGTGTGTGTGTGTGTGTGTGTGTGTGTGTGTGTGTGAGAATGATCTGTACAAGTCAAATGTCCTATTCAAAGTCGTTCTGCTCATGCTTGCCTATATCATTGTATCCCATCTTGGTGCATCTCCAGCTGAAGTGGAAGTGTGTTATTTTAATAAGATCCAGCTAGTTGACATGTCTGACATATTGTAATTACTACCTGACAAGTGGACAACTGACAACTGGAAATCAATATGGGGCATTAAGAACTCATCGTGTTTTACTGGCAAATGGGTGGATAGTGTATGATTGATTAGTATGATTTTATCTCATCAAGACAAAAATGTGTAGGATTGGTTAGCTCATTCTAGAGGTTTAAGAAATCCATGGTAGTAAAAGAATGCCCTTGAGGACTCCAGAGATGTTTATGTCACCTAGAATATCCAAAATGCTTTCTAGCAATTTATATGCTTTTCCCCAAAATTGTCATGCCAGATTACAGTGTTCATATGCTGAAAACTGTTATATAATTCTAATTCATGCTATTTACCAAAAAGAAACGCTATCTATACAAATTACATTTGGACTGGAAAATCATTTTTTTGTACCCTCAGGAAAGCTTATACTACCTCGCACATGGAACAAATGGTCTTATTTTTTATTGGCAAAATAGACAAAAATATATATAAATATAAACGGATCAAGCAAGCTTAATAGTACTCAAACAATCTTTAGAAACGTTCTTCACAGTGGCAGCTCAAATAAATATGTGCACTGTGTTTTTTATTTATGGTTTGAAATAACTCCAAATTGTTTGAAATGTATGCAAATATTTATGTTGCGGGAGAGAGAGAGAGCAGGAAGCATCACATAGTCTGCTTATTTAGACCAAGGGCCTGGGTGTGTTTCTGTTTCAAAGCTTTCTATAATATTATGAATATTATTTAACTAAATTGTTTGTAAAACAAATACCAGTGACACCAATGATGATTTCTAACTGTGACATGACACCCAGGAATAAAATAACACCCAATCAGATTAATCAGACATATTAATGGGTTCACTGTATCTAAGTACAATGAAATTATTTATAGGTACAAATATAAAATTGAGGATAATATTAGGGAGTTCCTCTGATATGTTGAGAATTGCTGCTCCATTGTCTTAATTTCATGGGCTTATTCTTGCCGGGCATCGCAGATCTCCTGTTGTGTGGCAACTGCAGAGTTTTTAAAATTATCTTACAGAATAGGTTACAACTGAAAATCCTCTGTGTGATTACACAATATAAACACCTTGAATATATACCAAAGCAAACTCCCCAAAATTGGTGGGACCAGAGCTGGCTTCAATTCCATCTGAGCTCCACAAATTCAGCAGTGAATCAACACTCTGATCCACAGGTGAGCTTCTGGAGCTGCCGCCGTGAAAACCAACTCCATTTTCGGTGGGGAGAAATGTTAAGCAATAGAGTGGGTTTGATGAACCTCTGACAATGTCCACAGGTCGTCTTTTTTCTCCCCCCCCCCCCCCCCAACCTTGAAATGGTTGCAACCATTTGAAACAAATGCACAGCAATATAAATACCTCATCAAAAGAAGAAAACAAAAAAGAAAGAAACTGAAGTTATGGTCTGTCTTTATCTTGCTGCTACTAAAAATCATAAGTGTCCATAGCAGTGGAAAAAAGAGTATCCTTGTCAGTCCTTTTTGTATGGAGAGTAATTAAAATGAATCCCAAACACTGTTGATTCTAGTGATCAAAGAGCAGCAACGGTAAAAAAAAAAAAAAAAAGAATCATGAACAAACACCTCTCTATAATGTGAGAATCTTACATGCAACTATGAACTATACATAAGGGCTTGAATGATCAGAATTAAACAACAATTTTAATTTGAACTTCTTGCCCTCATCTTACCCTAAATACTGCACTGACTCTCACCAGACAAAACAAACAAAACTGTGTATATGAATGTCCAATGTTTATGTCTAATAGAGACTAATGTTATGCTTCCAAAGGCCATGAACTTCTTAACTCTATTTGGCCTTTGTCATTATACCCATGTAGGTGGTAAATGTAGTTTGAAATGGCGAAGGACAAAACCTTTTGTATCCAAACATGGAGGTATTCTGGACTGTATCTGAATCTGGTTGATCAGTTTAATACTTAAACAGAAGATTTTTTTACCACCATATTTTGGATAAAATGATTCAGTGGTAAATTGTTTGGAATAATGAAATCTAACACCTCAAAAACTGGTGATAAAGTATATTGTGAATAAACACTGAACAGTTTGTGTTATCTGGCTATGAACAAAGATCAATCCCCTCCTGATTTTACATCTTCAATATGCTCACTTACTGGCCTGCTGTTGAAATATTTAGTTGCAATGGCTTGCTTTGTTTTTTCATTTGCAGTGGACAAAAAATGTTTCATTGCCATGTAGTCAAGACATAATGAAGCCATGAGAAAAACTACTCTCTAAACGGGTATAGGTGCAAACTCAGCAAAATCCACAAGAAATCAATCAATCTTGAAGAAACTGATAAACAAACGACAACAAAAATGCAAGGTGAGCTCCTTCACAAAAAAAAGTTCCTATTTCAAATATCTTCCTAATAAACTCTTCATGCCTCCGCTCAAAGCAGCACCGGTCGATCCTCCTCTCTCCTCCTCTCTCCCACTGTCCTTCTGTCTCTCCATTTTCTCCTCTTCCTTAATCCCTCCGTCCAGCTCTTGAGTTGTCCCCCCTTGTCTTGGCTCCTCACCCTAGGCCTTCTTGCACTTGCCTTTCTTCTCCCGCTGCTGGAACTTTCTGAGCCTCCGAGCCCACGTGTCTCTCCACTGGATGACCAGGCTGCCCTTGTCCGCCACCACCCCGCTCTGGCCCGGCGAGTCCTCATCGTTGCCCAGCAGCAGGTACTTCTTGCCTGGCTTGATCTTGGGGCATTTGCAGGCCACATCCTTGGCTCGCACCCACAGGAACTGGTCCCCGCGTCGGATGCGGCTCTCGCCCTGCTTGTAGACGGAGATGATGTTAACGGTGAACTTCCACCATTCGCCTGCCTTGTCCGCCTTCAGGATGTGGACCTGGACGGCTGTTGAGAGATAGAGAGAGAAGTGAGTGAGAATTCAGGAATAGTTTACATGATAAGGGCACATCCTTAGGAGGATGAAGAGTATTTAATCTAAATTATCCAGTTTATTTTTTTAAATAAACTGTTTTTATTGGCGTGACATTTGAAACAGACAGACTAGCGGTGGGATGATTAATAGTAATTATAAGAGAGCAGGTAATTCTAGTGATTATTTTTCCCAAAATAGACATTTGATTATTTAATGTCAGTGTGGATATCTGTATGCATAATTATAAGATGAAACCCGCATGTTTTTCGGAACCTGGAATGACACATCAAAGATAAAACTGCAGACAGCCAAACAGCAGTTCCACATCATTTAATTATTTCATGTTGATACAAAGCAATAAGCAGCATAAGGTAACTTTATCATGTGAATTAAATGTACAAGTATTTGGTGTCAAACTGTTCCTAACAAATGAGCATTCTTTCTTTGTGGTGACCTCTGTCCTGTCTGTGTGGCCCGACACATTCTTCTTCTCAGCTGCAGTTGCCATAGCCTTTACAGCTGGGCATATATCTGTCAACAATGGAAACTCTCAAACGCCTGTCCATGTCATAAATTTCCCCTGTAACAGCTTTCTTTCTTTCCGAAATCAAAGTTTCCTAAAACAATGACAAAAAAACACTGGAGATAGCAATGGAGCATATTGGAATAACTTGTAAGACATCCCAAATTTTTGAAATAGGAAAATGCTTTTTACAAAATGGTTTTCAGGAATGGAACAAAAAAATGCAGCATTAAAAACGTTAAGGTGTGGAAAGACATTGGCTTTTACAGTCCTTACTAAATGCCAAACAGAGTTCCTGATCATTGTTCCAGAGACCCCCAGACCCCCCTCCCCACCCAACCCCCCGGCCACACACACACACACACACACTCTCTCTATATGACCCTATATGAGGGCTTTATGTAAAAAAGAGCCTGTACAAGAGCTCTTCAAATCTGAATGGGGGTGGGGGGTGGATTTCCTGAATGAGAACAGTTACATGCACATCAGCAAAATAAAAATCACTGTCCATTCCCTTGTCTTTGGGGAGAATGAGCTAATGTGAGCTAACGGCTAACCATTGAGCAGAGACCTGTTGGCATCCTATCTAGTGCTCCTTCACAGCCTTGAAATGCAGCTATGCATCTGTCGGGCCTCTCCAGAGGCAAGCTGTTCATCTGCTAGACATGGAAAAGGGGATTGGGGATGGGGGGACGGGGGGCAGGGGGTGCGCTGGAAACTGTGTGCTTTATCTTCCCGGCATAGTTTGCTCTGTGCAGCGCCAGCCAACAGCCGAGCCGAGGAACCGTGCAAGCATTCCAGCTGATGTCCTTTTCTCCTTTTCTCTCCCCTCCTCTCTCTTGTCTCTCGGCGAACAAGAGCATCCTTTCAGAGCCAGACTCATGTGTTTTTGAGGCTCGTTTATGTACATTTAAACCCCTGTTTGTTCTCGTCCGCTGACAGAGACCCTAGCTGGCGCAGGTATGGCAAGAGCTACGGCTGTCTAAAAGGCCTGCTTGGATCATTACCGTCTGAGGTGGCACTCCTGGTATTTCACTCCACACTGATGAAACTTACCAACTCTGACTCGGAGCGGTTTGGTCTGACAACTATCAGAACTCTGCCTCTTGCACATTTCTTTAATTAGATGAGGAGTCGATGATTATGAATCTGGCCCAAAGCTCATTAACTTCCCTCATGAGAAAATAACATCCGTTATGCGTTTGCAGCCTGTGCTGTGGTTGTGTTCTCCTTTTAACTTTATGGTGGGAGAATTTGTGCACTGATACCGAGAGAGTTGACTCATGCCCTCTGTGTTCCCTCCAGGATCTGGCCGACCACCAACCCCAGGCTGTAACTGGAGATACACACTGAGCCTCTCGTGTCCTCTGCAGAAAGTGCTAGAAGCACTGCGTCGCCTCCATTATTTATGCTCCTGGAAGTGGTTTGTACTGTAATTTGAATAGGAGACAAGGGTAGCTGAAAAAGGAGGGTGGGTTAGGTGGGAGTGCGTGGTGAGAAAGCTGCTCTGTCGTACTTCACGATTAATAGGTCGCTTTACGCTCCGAGAAAGTGGCAGAGAAAGAGGGGAAGAGAGACGGATTGTGAGGTTGGGATACCCAGGGGCGTGAGAAAACAGAGCCTTACGTCTCTTTCCCTTGCAGAGAGTTGTGGGTGTCCACTTTTAACCTGGAGGGATAAATCTGGACAATTCCACTAGCTGTTCAGGTAGAAGTGGTGGGTCCTACTAGTTGTCTCTGTATCACTGTGTATATCTAATCATGTGGCTGTATTGGTCTACCGTCTGTCTTATCTCATTCTGTGCATATATAGATTTACTCGACAGCATTACGCGATAAGATAACGAGATATGGTAATACCATAAGAGACATAATTGGACATTGATGTATAACAATTTCTTGCCCATGTCCTAACAGTACTATAGTACACCACCACCAAGTGCTATTCTGCTCATCCAGCTTTAAGAGCAACGCACAAATCCAAATCTATATGTGTTTGACTGTAGCTAATGCTACACGGCATGTATTTACTGGCTTAGGTTGATTCATAGTTAAGAGCAGGACCTGCCAGATGGGTGCTCCAAGAAAGCATCCAGAGATGTCATCAGCTTCACATGGATCAGGCATGAAATAAACATAGAGTACGCCTCCATGAGTCATGGTAGAGAATCCTAATCACCCACTTTTCGGAGAGAGACCCTCGTCTTCCCCAAACAGCCATCGAGCAATTTAGCTGTAATCCTCCCGACCTGCGGGGCCCAGGCTTCAGATGAGCTTCTCTGGGCTCAGCTGTGGTCTTGGCGTCTCACTGCGCTTTGGTGGAACATATTGTGTCTTCCTCGCGCTGCCGCAGGCCGACCCCATCGGGTCACCGGCCTGGCGGAGGGATCGTTTACACTCGGGAGGGTCCTCTCTCTGGAGGAGCCCTCTCCCTGCTTAAGAAAAGACCCTCCTGAGGTTCAGCGAGGGGGCAGCACCGCTCCAAAGCTCTCCCCGTGGCGTGGAGGCCGAGGGGGAGGGGATTAGGGCCAGGCCCAGGCAGTGTGGCAGGCAGGCAGGCGCAGCTCAGGGCAGAGTGCCGGCCCACAGTAGGGGAGCCACTGAGGGAAATTGGAAGTAATTTGTAATTAAGGATGACTGTAAGACGGCCAGCAGTAGGGGGTTCCCCCCTCTCATGGCCATCTGATGCCAAGTTGTGTGTCTGTGTGTCTGTGTGTCTGTGTGTGTGTTTGGGCAACCCTACTGAAATCTGCAGGTGGTCTGACAGCCTGAAGGTGCTGAGATTACCGTGCAACATCAGGGGGCCCCCCTCTAGGCATGGGGTGCATGCCAGGTTCACAGTGAGACCCCACTCCCTGCCCTGCGTGCTCCGCATGAGGGAAACCATACCCTAGGAACACAGCCTTCCAAGGGCCTGGAGCTTTAATGATGTATGCCATAATAGCCACAAAGCTGCCCACAATAAGAAACACCTTTCCCATTTACCACATACCTTTCTTCTCACGTGTGAGACTTTTGATTGCTGCTGTTGTGTAATGGCTTTAAAGTTCACTTCACGCCAACCACTTTCCGTAAAGGAAAAGGATTAACTTTGATGTATTTCCTCAATTATTGTAATAAATTGTTATTAAGTGGAAGTATGGGCACAGCAAAGCAATCATCACTTAATTTGTGGTGTGTAGAGTCGAGAGACTGGCAGGTGTGGGGGTCTCTTCGCACCTTTGTGGGTCTGCTGAGCGAGAATAGGGGTTGGGTTCCACACAATTAGGGATGCATGGTCCATGTCATAGCGTGGCCTGCGCTGATGTCAAACTAATGGAAGGACTTAGCAACCATAACGGCTCCACATGTGGAACTCTACAGAGGAAACATATTTAGAGGAATGAGTCATCGACTCAATCACAGGTACGGATTTACAGACGTACGCTCGAGAAAAGGTGCTTGGAAAGATGTGTTCATAAGAACGTGAAGGCACATTCATGTGTGTGTTTATATGATCCATTTCAACACTGCAATGCTATCTGACAGGTCTTTCCTACTAAAGAAAAGACTCCTCATATTCATTTACATTTGTGTTGCATGAGAAATGAAGATTTGAATCAGGAATTTGACTGCTGATAGCTATATTCCCCAGCTCACTTGTTGAAGCCAGGAATGTTGAAGGGTTCAAGGGTTTTTGCTTCAGGACAAGCAATAATTAATAGTAAGACCTTGGGGACTTGTGCTAGTACACAGTGCAGTTAGGAACAACCGCATATCTTAAATCTGGCATCTGAGGATATCTTTAAAGACCCATCTGAAAAAAAAAATGGCTGGCGTTACCTCAAATCCAGATGTACCAACCACTGGCTGTAATAAAGTCTGTTGAACCGTTTGCGAGCACCCTGGCCACGGTTGAATGATTGCCCCCCACCCAACCCCCGGGGGGAAAGAGCCGAGGTCAGGAGAGCTCATCTGATGCTTATGTGCTCTTCAATGACATGAGAACGAACGCTGGATGGCCACAGGAATGCCTGACAGATCCAGGGTCTTCCCTTAATGAGGATCACGGAGACCATCGAGGTCCCCTCCGTCCGTCACAGTGTCATGGCTTGATCCGCTTTGTGCTTAACTACCTGCTGGGCTGTCCGTCACTGCAGCCCTCCCCTGCCCCCCCCCCCCCTCCCCAAGCCCAAATAAGCCCTTTTCTGATGGCCTTTCCTCCTGTTTGATCCTTTGACTTTCTTCTTGAAAGCCCAGAGTAAGCCGTCACTACAATAGCCCGAGAGCTGAGGACGCCCAGGGGAGCAGTTGGAGCTGAGGAAGAATAAAGATGTAGCACAGACACACATCCTCCTGTGTGTGTGTGTGTGTGTGTGTGTGTGTGTGTGTGTGTGTGTGTGTGTGTGTGTGTGTGTGTGTGTGTGTGTGTGTGTGTGTGTGTGTGTGTGTGTGTGTGTGTGTGTGTGTGTGTGTGCACGTGCATGTGTGTCTGTGCGTGTGCATGTGTATGCATGCCCACATTCAGGCATATGGTTCGACGGTGCAGACTGACTACTCACCATAATCTTTCTTGCAGTACTTCTTCATGTTGATCTTCAGCTTGCCTTTAGATGCCTTGCAGTAGGAGTCACAATCTGCGTGGAGGAACGGGTAATGGGGACAGAAGGAGAGGGAGAGGGAGGTGTTAGGGAGTTAAGGGAGTTAGAGCCACTTTCTTACAACCAGCAAAAGAACAACAGAAAAATGCAAAGTCTAATATGAGAATTCAGGACATTTCCTTGGATAGATACATGCCTCCCCTCAAATACCTTTGGCCTCTTGCAAGACCCATCTGCCCACTTCAATTGTGTTGTTCTAATAGGCTTTATGGGGCATTCAGTGGAGTGGGCCCCGGGCTATAGAAAAGAGGCAGACAAAGGCCCCCGCGTGCTCCAGCCTGTGTCCGTCTGTGGCCCTACGCTGCCCCTGGTGGGGGGACCTTTGTGCCTGGGCGCTTATTGTGCCCATCCAGATCTTTTCAATTTCACACAAAAAAGTACCTCTACATACACACTGTCCTAATGGCTTGACGGCGCTGATTAAGGCTTATTATACCCACGATCCCTTCTCCTCCCCCTTTGGCAACCCTCAATCTCCGGGTTTCTGTCAACGTGCTCAACAGCCCAGTTCCACACCAAAACTTTTCCATCACCATCACTGACACCCACCACCACCAGCGTCCATCCTTTAGTAGCCCACCTCCTGGGCCGTGTCAGCCTTTGGCATATATTACACTGGGAGTTGAGGGTGGTACTGGGTCGGCTGTAAGGGGAAGGGGGGGATTAGTCGAGGTTGTCTGCGGACAAAGGGAAGTCAGGGGAGAAATTAGCAGCCCATGAAGCATTACCAAAAAGTCCTTTTTGGTGTCCAGTCCGCCAGGGGCGAACAAATAAATACCTAACGCCGGGGGCCCCGCGCCAAACAGCTCAGTGACCCTCCTCCTACGAGCGCACCAAAGGAGCGCCAAGCGCCTGTTCCAGATCAGCGCTCCAGCCACACAGAGAGCACCACAGATTTATAATAAATGGCCCGGCCTGCTGTGGAGCTCACTGACACTCTCCACCCCAACCTTGTGCTGATTGACTGTAAAAAGAAAAAAAGCCAGATCCTGCTTTTCGCAATGCTAGAACCCGCGATACATTATTATGTATTATGAATTTTAAGAAAAAGGAAAAAAACAATTAATTTTCCTTTAGGAGATCCAAATTGGAACCAGAGTGTCTCCCTTTGTCTCTCCCCCCCCTTCCCACCTCACACATTGTCTTGGTTCCCTTTTTAAGAGTATGGCGAGACAAGAGGTGGGAGAGAGAGAGGAGAAAGGAGAAGCAGCTTGGGACAGGACAGGACCTTTCAGCTTGCCTGAATATGAACAAACTTCATTGTTTTTGGGCGACTCACGCTCCATGCCTGCCTTCTACTCTCCTTTTATATTCTGTGTGAATGAGGTTGCCTGGGCAACAGTTGAATGACAACAAAAATGCCCCCTCCCTTCCCCAAAAAGAGCATAGAAGTGGGGGGTACTTTGGGGCGGGTGGGGGCGGGTGGGGGGAGAGATAGAAGACTATTGAAGGGGAGGGTTGCTTTTCTAGTAAACCCCAAATCACTAAAAACTTGGGACATTGCATCAAATAAAAGCAGACAGAAAGAGAGAGGAACACTAGAGAGACAGAGATGGAGATGGAGAGGGAGAAAGAGAGAGAACAGTAAAGAGAGAGGGAGAGGGAGAAAGAGAGAGAACAGTAAAGGGAGAGGGAGAAAGAGAGAGAACAGTAAAGAGAGAGGGAGAGGGAGAAAGAGAGAGAACAGTAAAGAGAGAGGGAGAGGGAGAAAGAGAGAGAACAGTAAAGAGAGAGGGAGAGGGAGAAAGAGAGAGAACAGTAAAGGGAGAGGGAGAAAGAGAGAGAACAGTAAAGAGAGACAGAGACCGAGAGGGAGAAAGAGAGACCAGCACAGTAAAGGACACTGAAGAGTCCATATCGAGATGGCCTGATTTCCATGTAAATGAGGAGCACCATGGAAAAGGCTGCTTTTGTTTTCCTCATAACCCCCTTGATGCCGCCATGATACTTCCCTTTGCCACCGCTCATTTCCATTAGCTGGCCTTCTAAAGGAGAGCACCCCGAGATCCCCATTAAGGGTCTAGTTCTCCACCACAAGGACAAGCATACTCTGTGCAGGCCTGTTCAGTGAAAGCATTGGATTCACCCTACTCCTCTCTCCTAGAGGAAGAGAGTTTGCTGAAGCCCTGAAAAGAAATGTGAATTGCTCGCTGCCTGCCTTTGTGCGATAGTCTGGCTGCCAGCCTTTCTAACTCATGACGGATAGTGTGTGGAAACATCCGATCGATGCCTCAGCGCCTCATTCAAAGGCACTTCATCCTTGGCCGAGTAAAAAGACTCAGGGCTAGCAATTGCTTTGCCCTCTGTGTTTCGTGACAAAGCTCTTCCGCTGTTCTCTGCGGGTGACAGAGATACTAAACAGACCACCGCTGGGCTCGGCTGGACAGAAAGCCCTCGTACTGTAAGCACGCTCCCTCAGCACTTTCCAGCCCATTGTGCTACGCTGACTCCTAATGCACTGACAACCTACCATGCTGTGCTTTTCACGGCTAACTGAGTCCGTAAAACTATGGGGGGAAAAGAGAGTGTCAGAGAGCAACTGTACCCAACCGCTTAAACGACCCAGTGAGGACAAGCTGTGGCGGAGGCTGAGCTGGGGTCAGTGGAGCATCATCTGTATTAGACAAACTGTAGCCTCCGAGACACAGAGCTGGGAACTGCCACAATGAAGTGTGAATAACAGCACAGGGGGAAGGCTTTCTCCTCCCACAACGAGACTGATTGAGAAACAAATTGCTGCAAATAAAGCATGTAATTAGATTATAGCCAGAGCCTGGGGCTGGGGCTGCTGCCGCCTCTACTGCTGGGGATCCGACTGAATGGACTGGGCTCTTTCCAGAGAGGGAGGGGGGGGGGGAGGATAGCCTTTTCTTCCACCTTTTTAATTTCTCTCACATTTCAGTCCTCCGAAGCATAACACACAGCACATAGAGTTGGGTTGCATTGTGTGAGGGACAGAGTAAATGTTTTGGGCAAGCAGAATCTGCTTAAAGTTATAAAGGTAAAGGGCCAGTATTTAGAAGACACTTTTATCTAAAGCGACTTACAATGGCTTCCCGCAGTGGCCAGGAACTGAACCGAGGTCAACCAAGGTGGCGACGCAAAGCACTGCTAACCACCAACACCCAATGGATATGATCAGGGTTTGGTCTTCTTGTTCCAGGAAATAAGTCTTGTTTGAATCATCAGGCAAACAGTGCAGTTGGCCAGAGGCACAAGTGATATATAGTTTTATACAGTGAGAGAAGGCAGTCACAGCGACACAAGCAGTAACATCAAACAGCATTCATTATGCTGTTCTCATACCACCGCACCCTCTCTCTCTCCCTCCCTCTCTCTCTCTATCTCTCTCTTTCTCTCTTTTACTTCATCTATTTTTCTTTTAGGCAAAAAAAACTTGAGGACTTCTTGCGGGTCCAGTTGACCCAGCTCTTAAGGTCTCCAGAGGGGAAGATCATGCAAGGGTGTGAGGAGTGTGTTAATCACGGTGAAGACTTCCAGGGCGGGGCGCTTCACCAGCCGTGTGAACGCTTCCAGCTGGAGCCTGGAGCAGCCCTGAGGACTAAGGGGAAGAAAGAAAGAGGAGACTCCATGTTCTTATCACGGCTATCATCTCCAGATCATCACTGTGGTCTTCACCGTGGTCAGTGGCATCATCAGCAACTGCTAATCTCCACTGCATAGCATTCCTCTGAAGACATCTCTTTCACTGTGTGTGTGTGTGTGTGTGTGTGTGTGTGTGTGTGTGTGTGTGTGTGTGTGTGTGTGTGTGTGTGTGTGTGTGTGTGTGTGTGTGTGGGAGGGAAGGGGTTGGGATGGAGGAGGTGGGGGTGGGGCGACTCACACCATCCGTGACCTCCTGCACAATATGCGTTTTGTCTGGGCCTCGCAATCGGAGGTATTTGCCATGCATTCCACCCCTCTCTATGTGGTCAAGGGACCCATTGCTGAAGAGACAAATTAACATCCCCCCCGTCCTCTCCTCTATCCGCCCCATCCCCCCAACCCCCTCCCCTGTGTTTGGAGAGGCACCTGCTGCACAGCTGTCCGCCCCACCCCAACCCACCCCTCTCAACAAGGAGTCTGCAGGTTCTCCCCCTGTCTCCCGGGCACTGGGGGCATTGTGGTGGAGAGGGATGGGAGATGGAGGACGCTGATGGAGGACGCTGGGTCGGCGGGTGGGGGGGTGGGGGCTGGGCTAGATGCCACTGATAAGGAGGTCCACATCTGCTACTCATCATCTATTGGATGAGATCATACTTTTTTTCCAATAGCTTTGCTGTCCTAAGGTGGGCTTCAGGCGTCTGTGAAATGGGGTAATAAATGCACTCTCAGACTACAGTGTCTGGGTGGTCTAACAAGTCAATTCTGATTGGACTGCTTCAATGTGTCTGTCTCGGTGCCACGCCTACCAATCAGTTTGATTTGGGGGTTTTACCCCCAGTGTTCTGCCCCCTATACTTCCAAAACTGAGAATGTAGAATTTCAGCATAACTTAACGTAACATCATAACATTCTATTAAAATCTAGTTAATCGGTTCATAACATTTCGGAAACATTTACGATTCTTATTGAGACTAGCCTTCCCAAAGATTTTGAAAGCTCCGTTTTCATTGCATAATGTTACATGGCTTTTGTTGTAGGATAGTAAGATTTTATAAAAAAATGTAATGCATCTGAATTTCAAAATGAATTTTCTTGAACAATTTTTTACAGAACCAAAACAAAGCAAATACATTTGTCTAGTTAATGCAAAAACATTACTGGACTTTACTTAACGTCTACGTTGCCAGATAGTTATTCTATGGGTAGGCATTAGCTAAAATGTTTCAAGTTGGCTTTGTTGTCTCGAGCATTTTCATATCATTGCTAATTATGAATTTTATTTAAGGTTTTGCATAGGCCCCAGTGGGTCTGAGAAGGATTTTTAGTGGTAACAGGATCCAAGTTATTTGTTGGCTTAAATGGAGAGTTATGCCAAGCATCTCTGAAGGATTATTCTTTCCAATTGTTTTAAATAGCTACTCCATATGGAGATATTAAACACTGTAACAAAAGTACTATCCCCATTCTAAAAAAATTAAATGACAAATATTTTACAGAACTTGACGACATTGTAAGTTTCTAGTGATTGTACTACCTTTTAAATGATAATTTTTAATATCTGGTTACAATATTTGAGTTAAAATAGCTGAAAAGACCAGAAGCCGCAAACGCAAGTACTAGCTTCCCCAATAAAAGTGAAGCATTACAGACCAATGTTTCTTGGGGAAACTGTAGCTTAAAACCGCCATGTGTTTCTAGGGTCAAATCATGAAATGCAAAACCGCTGGGGGTAAATTGATGATTCCTTGTTTGTAAGGGGCCTTATTGTTTGTTTTAGGTGACCTGTAACACCCTCTCCCTCAATGTGCCTTACTGCTGTCTTAGGCAAAGACCATTTTCCAAACCCAGTGTAACCCATATCTGCCACCAACGCTTACACAGCCAGTCCAGAGCTCTGTATGAATTCCCAACACTGAGGAGCAAACTGGAAGCAAGAAAAAGATGGAGAAGAGAAAAAAAAGAGGATTGGAACAGAGTAAGGGTGAGAAAGAAGGAGAGAACACGAGCTGTGCTCCCAGACTCCACTCCACTGTCAATCTAATCTGTCAGTGAAGCATTAGAGGCCTCTGCGTCTGACGACAGCTGCAGGGCCTTTCCCACACGCAAGACTTAGTCGAAAGAGAATGATGAGCACTCCTTCTACAGGACAAGTGGAAGCATTTATGATCATTCTGCTTTATCCTACGCTTCTATCCCAGAGGGCTGTTTCACGCTGTTATTTATCTCTGTTCTTCTTAGTATTTCAGACATTAGAGCCATATTTCAACCATACCGAAACATCGCTCAGGGTATTGCGCAACGTTCTGTCTGCGGTACAATTTAACGTTATCTGACGGACTGGATGTTGTATGGATGGATAAAAATCACGTTCAAGGTTTGGCACATATTTTGCTTGCAAGGAAGTAAAAAAAAAAAATAACAAAGCTGAGTTCATGAAAGCTGAAGTGGTGGATATAAATTGTGTATCCTATGAAGATCTTCCACAGATGTAGTCACCATTAACTTGGATGCCTAAAAGTTCCATTTCTACTAAGGGGGGGAAAAAAATCAACAAATCAACAATAACAAGTCCCTGAGATCTCCTGCGTCAGCGCCCCGCTGCGAGCCAGTTAAGGCTGATTAATTGGCGGAAGAGTGGAAGATTAAAGGAGTCCCGTCCCAAGGCCAGGGGTAATTGATTTAATATTTATGAACTGCCAGCGAGGAGGAAAGGCAACAGGGATCCAATTTGAGTCTGTGCTCCTCCACGTGTGGTGGGGAGTATAGGGGAGGTGTTTGAGTCTGTGCTCCTCCACGTTTGGTGGGGAGTGTAGGGGAGGTGTTTGAGTCTGTGTTCCTCCACGTGTGGTGGAGAGTATAGGGGAGGTGTTTCGCTCAACATAGCCTTTAAATCTCATCTCTGGTGATGCTACTTAAAGCCAGGAAGCCGTTTGAGAATTCCCTCTGATATTTTCCCATAAATGAAGATGCATTTTGAGGTGAATATCTTTAATATAGCCTGGTGCATAGCCGGATGGATCAGACCTACCCTTACCTGCTGGTTCTTCCGTGCTGCTTGCGGTAGTTGTTGGTGGTGCTACTGGGATCTCTGTTACCAGCAAAGAAAAACAGACAAAAATCATGTTAAACATGTACTAAAACGGGGAGAATACATGATTTCTTACTTAACTGGTGATTTAGCAAAATATGTCACAATCATTTTAACCTGGAATTTATTTAAATTGGAAACATTTGCATTAAACCCTCACACATGCATGTAATTCAGTCCCAAATATAATTTGCCACAATGTAAGAATACCTTAAAGTAACCAGTACTGGGAATATAGAATGTCATGTTCTGATTTGAGATTGTAGAGGACTGGATAGTTTACAACTCATAGCGCTCCCGTTCCTCTCTGCTTTTGAAAGCCACCTCTAAGGCGTATGACCAAGACTTGATTCTTTCAACCCTCCTTCAGAGCAATCTAGTAGGAAGTAGAGTGTCTAGGTAAAAGGCAGTTCCAAAAAACTATGCAAAGACACCCTTGACACCGAAGTGTACAGATACCAAGTTGTAGATCACTACAATTAACACATTAACACAAAAACCAGAAGCAAGTGGAAAGCAAGGAACAGGCAAGATCAAAGGGACAACAGAAAAAAGGGGACTACAAACACAAATATTCATACAAAGTATGACAAGACTTTCTCCAGAGAGAGTGCACCAGAAAACAATTGAGCATGCTTTAAAGTGCCTGTGGAATGGAAGAAAGAATCAAGTCTTCTGACAAAAAATGCCCCTCAGGTTATGGCGAGTTGTCATCTTCTTTTCTTCAAATCTGGTTTTGTTGGAAGACCTGTGTTCAATCTACAGACTTGCAAGTAGAAATGTATATGGGCTGAAACGTTACTGGAAAGTCTTGATAGCTGGGGGCTGCTTGTAGGTCAAATCCACAGGGTGGGATTAACTGATTTGGGTGACCGCTAAATTCATTTTTGTCAGCATTCCTCATAAATTAAATGTAATGAATGGTCTTAAGTCCTTTGATGCTTTTGCCAGTGAACATGAAGCTCATAAATGTAGTATATAAATCTTTTAAATTTGACATTATTCCTATGGTTGAAGTTGCAAAAGAAAAATCACTATATTCAACTCTATTGGACGGTTTTGTAAAATGTTGTCCTCTTTAAAAGTCAGAAATGGTCAGAAATGGTAAATAAGCTTATTAATCAGAATGATTTGAACCTGTCTGAATCCCAGGGTGGTCTGAGACGCAAGCAAACCAAAACTCTGTGTCAAACAGCACCCTGTTACTGCCGCCATTAACGCACATCTATGGTCATTATGCATCTGTATTTATGGCCTCCAGCAGGATATAATAACATGGCTGTGTCTCATAATCAACAACTACTATGGATTTACAGTCATCTGCTTTGGACGGCATGAAGTAGGGACCTACACTCTTTGTTCCAATTCAACTTGGCACAGGATTGACAAGTGCTGGTTAGTGCGCACTGTTACAATCAAAACAGATCATTTCACTATTATAAGCGAAACGAAATAGTCAGTCAGTCTCTGGAACGTCTATCGGTCCAAGTTTCTCACATTCGTATGTGACTTTTTCCGAACTTTCCCAGGAAAAATCAAAGATATCCCATTCCAATTCGTTTATAGGTTTAATTGATCCCTTCTCTGCTCTTTGCCAGAGACTTGACTTGAGAGTGACTCACTCCCATGACAGCTTTGTCCCGTTTCCAAGCTTAGTTTAATTGACAAAAGCACCAAAGTAAAACAATTACAGAGAAATTAGGGGTGCCACAAAGGCAGTTGTGTTGTTATTTGATAGCAAAATGCCTTAATCTTTGGTCCTCACTTGGTATTCCTTCGAGCTTGGCATAGGAACCATTTATTACTTTGAATGTCCAGCATCGCCAAAATCTGATGTCTGGAGATACCGTTAAGAAATCACAGAGTCGGACTTGAGATTTATAAGGAGAGTGACTGTCAGCAGGTGGCAAGATCGTAACATTGTCCAATTGGGGATTGATTTAACGGTCTGTTTATGGTCGTTGTTCCATTCACTGTTCAAATAACTCAACATTCTGTCTGAAGGAATAACAGCAGAGGAACAAAGAGGAGATGAAATTGACTTCCATGAGACGCCTTGAGACGCCTTGCTGTCTGATAATAGCAGTAAAGCTCTTGGACGTCCCTCGTCCCGTGGACTGCAGGTATGTCTCTGTTAACCTCTGAGGTGGCTTAAGTGGAAGAGGAGTTTGGCTGAAAGACTGGTGCACGTACTTATGCATGGGGCAATGGGCGAGCGGCTCTGCTGGTAGCCTTTAGCACAACGGTTGCACGTGATACCCGTCACGCCGTCTTTACAGGGACATTGGCCCGTGGTTTGGTTACAGGTTTTGCCCGCAGCGCCCACGGGATGGCAATCGCATGCTGTGAGGAATAGAAGAGAAGAGGTAAGAGAACACACGTGTGGGGGACACTCTCACACATAAACATTTACACCCCCCCTTACACACACACACACACATATAGATACATATAAACACATGTTCACAGACATATAATAATACCTGCACACACAGAGACGACTACGCTTACATACCGCACACATACAACGAGAACAGATAAACAACAGCAGAAGTGAAGATCTGCAGACAAGACAGCAAAGCTAGCGTTAGCGTCAGGGGGAGACGAAGATAGCTTCAGGGGGAGCTGAAGGATGAAATGGAGCTCCTGTGATTTCCATTTTTGATTGGCACAACTTAAAGGATCCTGTTCTTTTTCCACTGGTCTTTAGAGGAGAGCATCTACCATGTGTGAACAATCCTGCACGGGTGTGTGGGAAGTCTCTCTCTTTTCTTTCTTTCATCAAAACCACTCATTCCATCTATTTGATCAATTACAGGGGCTCACTAAAACAAAGGCATTGTGTAAACCTGTACGTTCTGATTATTTAAACAGCAGCATCGTATAACTCTGGCCTTGAGTCACAGCCCATCTCCAGTATATATGTGTGTTTATAACAACAGGAAATCACAAAGATGAATCTGTTTGGGCGTCCTGAGCTTTGAGCTTGTGCCAAAAACCTGCATCTGTCGCATTTCCTCCGAATCTGGGAGGTCTCTCTGAGCCATATGGTTTAATTTTGCCTCCTATGTGGGAGAGCGTGCAATAACTTTACATCTCGGAGTAACTTTTTTATCTTGAGGGCAGCCCTCGTGTTGCTACAGATGCTATTGAAGGGAAAATTCTTGCTGGCTGCTCACAGTATCGATATTACGTCACAAGCAGAAAAGCCCCCTGCTCTAATAGGCTGCAGCCACACAACCACACAAATATTTCAACATGTCCTCCCATCAAACACGCAGATTTTCAAACAGCCCATTTATTTGAGTCAATATTGAGGGACCATATGGGTCGTTACAGTGGGGTGGGATATGGGTGCTTGTGTGTGATGCTTTATGTGTTAGGCCCTGTAAGCCTGTGTGAGACATGAGGGATGTCAGGTTCCAGCCTGCGGGGGTAGACCTGCCCAGCCCAGAGGAGCCACTCCCCTCCTCTCTGCCTTGTGTCACTTGTCACTACCCAGCCATCAAAGCCCTCTTTAAGCAGGCCCACTTGAAGGGCTGTTTGTGTGAGGTTTCGTTTAGCCACTAATGGGAATGCCACACTTTTATGCCGAATAAAAAGATTTTTCAAATCTCGGATTTGTATGTATGAAAATTGCAATTTGAACGAAGGTTAAAATACGTCGGGAAACCTTCTACCTTGAGTAACCTTTTAGGAAGTTTCAATGCTAAATGGAGTTCAATCTCACTTCAGCTTTGAAAGGTATAGTCTGGCAAATCTACTAAGCTCAACTTCTGTTTACTTTCCAATTCTGGACCCATAAAAATGATGGATCATCGATGTGATTTTAGTGTTGAATTTCTTGGTGGCGTTTCAGTGGTAAGTAGGACAAATTAACTGTTAAATGACTGCTACATGTGATCTATCAGGTGTGTGTTCACTACTTTATCATTTTTTCCAAATTTTGTTGCCCCAATTTTTCATGTGGAAAAATGGAAAACTACTTTGGATTATGACACAGTTCCTCCCTTAGCTCTCTCCTCGGAGCACACAATCTTACCCCCCTGACTCCCTCCCCCTCTCGGCGGAACACACGGTCTTACCCCCTGACTCCCCCTCTCCTCGGAACACACCGTCTCCATCTCCCTCGCCCTTCTCCTCCTGCTCTGCCCTCACAAGTCTGTATCTACAGTTAAGATTTATTGTTTCCCCTCTTATCTCCACCTGACAACAAAGTGGAATCAGTGGCCTTTCCACTCTTATCAGACCCAGGGTGTGCTGCCGAGGTGCTGAAGCACATGTAGTGATTAGCTCAATCTCCTCAATCTGTCACTCTCCTCATCGACTCGCTTTGTCTGGCACTCAGACAAAATAGATCACCAGGGCTCATGGGGGCTTACTGATGCTATCTTCAAGCACACAGATTTATCAGCGTGTCTGACAAGGCAAAAAAAAAGAAGAACTTCTAGTTGGCGGGGGGGCAGGATACTTCTGAGAACTAGATTAGTCTCAAAAACTGCATCAGCCCAATAACTGTCATGGCCAGACAGTTTGAGCTCAACAGTAAATCAAGGTGCACCACACATGGGTTCCAGGTGGACCAATCCCCCCTCTTGAGTCTGGTAGGGTCTTGAGAAGGGGCTTTAAGTGGGTGTCCAAGGGGGAAAGTGGTTGCACTCAGGCCTCCAGACGACTCGGAGGAGACGTGGAGCTTTTCAGATCTCACTCGAGGGCCACTCTTTCACACACATGCTGCACTCTCTCCCCCGGCTAAGAGGAACACGCTCCCATGTCGTCAGCTTTCACCTATCCTATAAAGCACCGCTTTTGGAGTGTCGTGCACTTTTTAACGCACGCCTGGTGAGCTGTGGCTTCTTGCTTGAGCGTGGAAACACCCCCTGAAGGTGAGGCTTTGGTCCCATGTAAACGTCCCTCTCTCTCCTCCCTCTCTCTATCCTCTCGCTGCTCAGATGCAAAGCGGGATTGGGTTTCTCACGTAAAAAGATCTTGGCGAGGGGAGATGCAAATAAAGGCTGAAAAATGTTCTCTGGTAATGGGAGTGTGGAACCCATTTCAAAGAGATCTGCCGCAGTGGCTTCAATGGAGCAGATTGCACAACGTGAGAAGTTTTGAACCCTGCCAATCGTTTACCATAAGGCTGGTGTTTGAAGTTTGAACTCCTCTCCCCCCATTAAATCTATGTGCTCCGAGCCAGTAGAATAATTTGTTGAGCGCTGGAGTTTGGCCAGCCCAGCTAAGGCTGCGTGTTGTTATAATTAGGTTTGAACTAGCCCTCAAAAATGTCTGAAGCCAATAAAGAGAGGGAAAAAATGATAGCAGCGTTACTTAAGCCTTGTCAGTGCAATGTTGCTCTTGGTGTCTCTTTTAAATTGTGGTTTCCCAACGTTGATTGGGCTTTTAGGGGAAGTGATACCAAGTTATTTATTTACAGCAAGATACTAATTTAGCTAAATCTAAGGATACCACCTCTTTTGACCACAACAGAATTTTCTCAGCAAACATCAGACGAATTGTCATGTTATGTTCTATACGTTTTTCTAATGGGAACCAGCCGCCTCGAGCACCATTTTGAAAATCAAAAGCGAAAAGTGAGGTCATGAAAAACAATATTTTGAAAACCCTAACAGAAAATGTTATTTGTGGTTAATAACGCTCTATTGTGCCAATGCAAGACATATGCAAAGGATAGCGGGTGTAATAGCTTAAATATGTTGCTCAAAACTAAAACAGGCCTTTTCCCCCCTTAACACAACCTAACTCTGCTTTGGAAAATACTCTCTGTGCCATTGCATGTAATGAGTCGCTGCTCAAGCTTGTGAATTGAAACCCCCGGTAAGCTGGGGACACTACCTACTCTCCTGGAAGATTAACCCTCCTCTACGCTTTGAACAGAACCATAACAGGGATGGGGTACACAGGAACGGAACTTTCATTTTTGTCTATTTGTATGCCATCCCCATGGCAACCGCATACACCAAAGCTGTTTAACAAGAGACACAATTAGCTTGACGGTCTTAGGACCCCGCGCCACACTCCAGGGAGCTAATCAGCGGATGACGCAATCCTCCACAGCCCATTTTAGAGGGCCGAGCGTTTGCCTGTATGCCTTCGGAGTCTGCTTGCCGAAGTCTCTCTGTAAATACCCTCAATGCAAGTTTCCAATCAAGTGACCATTCAGAGCTCTTAACCGGGGGCCACCCAAAGTGCGTTTTGGCGAGGCCTTTAGTGTCGCGTCCACCTGTATGATCTCAGTGGCGGCTCACCGTGTGTAAACAGAATGGCTCATTTGCGAAATCAAATCCAGTTTTGAGGAGGGCTTCACTTCAGTGCGCTGATCCTCCGTGGCAGGCCAAGCGTTCCCATAGGGCAGAACATTCAACATAATGAGCGAAAAAGGAAAAAATGGCTGCGGAACAAGATACACATTTTCAAAGCCTCACGCTCCACACCTTGTGTATTTACATGGTCGTCTATGAGGGGTGACGGCATAAATCACACAGATGCTGGATACTGTTTCATCAACAGCACCACACAGTGAGCGGCCACGTTTTCAGTCTATCAACGACCCCTGAAACCTGTCTGCATCAGTTACACACACGGCTCCTTCAGGCACAAGCAACAACTCACGGCACCAAACATTCCTCTACCCTCTAGTGTTCATGGGTAGTGCTTCAGTCCAAAACCCGCAAAGGGGGAACAGTTCCTCCTACAATAAATAACAGTACGACCTTAATTGCTGTCGGTTTTGAACACTTCATTTGTCAGCCGAGGAGCACACCAGAGTCTGGCTCAGGGGCTTTTCTTTTTCATTGACTGATACTGAGCTATGATTCATGGACCAGTCAAGACATTTTTAGTGGTGAACTATTTGATGGCTCAAATAAATGCTCCAAAAAAATACTTGATCTGTGGTAAATTCATTAAAAGTGGGAGAGATCCTACAGAGTTCTTTTCTCTCTGCCCACCATGAGGTCCACATATAGTTTTGTCGAAATGTTGAAACTGGCAAGCGAAAGGAATCGTGCTTCGTATCATTTGTCACCTTTTGGTAATTACCGTAGATTCTCTATTGTGAGTCTGTTTTGATGTAACTAAATACAGCCATATAACTTCAACAATGTTTGCTTATAATTACATTAGGGGCTTTAACTTTGGCAACTTTCTGGATGAAATTGAGCAAGACTGCTTAGATAGGCTGCCGATTTGATAAATTATGATGAAATCTGTTTACACTTCCATTTGGTGTGAGGCAACGCGAGGAGTCAACTTGAGTTAATGGAGGACGTAGCTCTTGCATATGAAATGTGCTGTTGCTTCTCCGTGGTGATATTATTTAATTACCCTAGCGGCAAACAAGCTATCAGATAAATCTCACAGTACAGGAAGACTCAGCAGCAACTGAGCCCGTGTGAGTTTACAAGGGGAATATAATCTTAACTCTCCATGGATGGCTCCTGTACGCCTCGAATCAGGTTGATATTTATGGGTACAAGTTTAAGTCCTCCTTGAGTTGAGTTGTGTTTGAATTGAATTGGTTTTTTCAGTTGATTATTGATGAATAGCAGGACAGATGGACATGGTCACAATGGCAATGGTACAGTGAGTGGAGTTCATGTAATGTTGGAGTGAGTTGAACAGAATGGAGATTAAAAAGGCAGGCTTTGTAGCTCCAGCAGTCCTTGTGAGATGAATGACTCGACCAAGAGGTTGAAAACACAGTAGCAGAGAAGAAATATAGGTCTATGCAATTCCTTAAAAGTTATGTTTGAGAGTTGAAACGGAAAAAAAGAGCAGTGGGAGGAGAAAGCAAGAGACATACACCAGTGCAAAGAGAGTAATGGAGAAGCATGCAGGTAGAGGTTGAGATGAAGAAGGCACCAGTGGCCCCCTCTGTGTCCTGTCCAAGGGTTTGAGAAATGACCCAGAGCGGGCCAGAGTATCCACATGAGCACACCAGCCACACTGCTCTCTCTGCCTGAAGGCCACAGTGATGCATTTTCCTTACCACTTTGTTGGACTACTTCATAATTGTTTTGAGATTATTTATGAGGAGTTGGTAAACTCATGCCACCAGAAAAGGAGACGATGGCCCCAAAGCATTCAATGCCAAGGTAAAACACACACACACCATCTGTTCGGAGGTTTGGAGAACTATTGTAAATGATGCAGTCTACTCTGAGTTTTTCATTGAATTTGTGAGTGAATTCCGCCCGGGTTGTTGACCCTGATCCAGTTTGCCTGAGAAACCCTCAAAGGTCCCTGTCTCAATTCTCTAAGAAACAGAGGAATTCATTACGTCTCCAAGTAAAGCAAATCATTTTTAATATTTAAAAAAAAAAAATCCCAGAGTCACCTGGGACCTGCCAGATTATTCCGAGTTTATTTTAATTGCAAAGGCCAAGTGGAAAAAAAGGCTCTGAAGTATTTCTTACAATTTTCCTCTATAAACTATATATGGCTGCACAAAATGATTTGCTTCCCTCTGTCTTGTGTTGGACAAACTGGAGTAGTACATCTACATTCATTCAAACATAAAACTCTTTTTTCTAAAACAACTTGGATGATCCAAATTCTTTCTGTACAGTTATAAATCTCTGTTTTTCAACTTGGCAAAGCTGCACAGTGTTATGATACCTTGACTGCAATAGTTCTTCCTCAATGGATGGAACAGATAAGAGTCCTAAAGGGGTTGGATTGTGGAAGGAGAAATGCATCACTTGGCCTGCAGGCTTTTTTCCCCATAGTAAAAAAAAAACCCCACACACAAGCATTACGAGATGCTGAAAGAATCAAGTCTTGTCCACATGAGCAAAGATGTAAAAAAACAATATGGTAAAATCCCCACCGATGAGACATGAGGGTTAACGGTACACAGAGACCAATGATAAATGTCTGTTTGCATTCCAAGTCGACAGCAGAATCTGAGGGGTTAATGTCAGTTTGGTTTATGGCAGGATGGGCATGTTGGTTAGGTGATGCATTTTTGCAATACTTTTTCCATGCAGGTAAATTAAATGTGCAGGTGTGTGTGTGTGTGTGTGTGTGTTTGTGTGTGTGTGTGTGTGTGCTTTCAAGATGGAGATGACACTTAACAATGGAAATGATGAATGAAAGATACAAAATATACATTTTCATCAACCTCATAATAGTATCACTTTTTCTTATTTAATTGTAGGTCTTGCCTCTGTTTCTTCATCGTTAAGCTCCATGTCTACAACACTGTCCTCCCTTCAGAGCTTGGGGGAAAAAAACTGTTTACATGCACAGGCGAACATCAACATTCGGAGCCAAATAAACTTTTGGCTCCCTCTGTTTTCTGGAAGGGGTCATGTTGATTATGTTGTGTGGAAAATAAACAAGCTGTCTTTTCATCTCCTCCGTGTTGAATTCTCACTCTGAGCGAAAAAACATTCACCAACCGTGCCTGCGTCAAACTGATGGATTGTTTTCTTTTTTATCTATTTATCTGTTTGTTCTTTAACTCTCGGCGCAAGACTAATATTTTCCACAAGGCCCCCCCGGTCTCGGGTGGAAGCGATCCTTAACTCCCCGTGGACAGGAACTGAAAAGGTATGTCCGTGCGGGGGCACGTCGAGGTGTTTGTGTGTGTGTGTGTGTGCGGGGGCACGTTGAGGTGTGATGAGGAGGCTTGTTTGCACAGAGCTTGAGCTCCTGTTATCTCCCCCTCCGGCACTGGGAGGTGAGAATGGCCTGGCCTTCTGTCTGTCTTTCTCCTCTTCTTCTCATGATTTTTTCTCGCTCTGTTTGCTTTTCTTTCTGTTTTCTCACCCTCTTTCTTCTATCATGTCAGCGGCCTGGGACGGGTCGTAGGAGAGCGCGGCATCGTCCAACACACCTGTGTGTGAGTGCTGGCGGTGGTGGTCTGTGTATGTGTGTGTGTGTGTGTGTGTGTGTGTGTGTGTGTCTGTGTGGGTGTGAGTGTGTGTGTGTGTGTGTGTGTGTGTGTGTGTGTGTGTGTGTGTGTGTGTGTGTGTGTGTGTGTGTGTGCTCGTGGTGGTGATGTGTGTATGTGTGTGTGTGAGCGCTGGTGGAGGTGGTGATGTGTGTGTGTGTGTGTGTGTTGAAGAGAGGGTATACCTTAACTATTCTCATCCTCCGACCCCCACCCCTTCCTAATACCGCTCACTCATCTGACCTGCAGCAGGGATCACTTCACACCTTGGCTCTGTTTGTTTGGCTTGTCCTGTCAGAGCCCTCCTCCCCAAATGAATCCAAATAACTGAGTGTCAGGAAGATGTACCCCACCATCCGCCCCAAACCTCCCCCCTGCCCCCCCCCCTCATCCTACCCCTTCCCTGTGAGACCCCCCTCCCCCTCCCCAAACTTGCTGACAGAGCCCCGTGGGGGAAGAGCGGGCCCGGAGTGACGGGATTCCTCGCATCCCCGTCTGCTCAAGCCATTTAGCTCCCCTCGCTCACGTCCACCCGCCACACACAGGCCCCACACTCATATAATACACGTCAACTGTGAGCTCCCAACTACACTGTTCTTCACCTTCACTTCCAGTATATGTTCTTCCTCTGAATAAATAGTTGTACGTATCTCGGAGAAGATCTCGTGTTTTCATTCCTGCCCTAGAAGCCGTGTCCCAGCCATCACACACAGTTTTAAAAAAAAAATTCCCCCCCATTTTTTTGGGCCAGGTCCTCTGTGGCTGCCATACCTTTGCAGGCCTTCCTGTGTGAGATGGGTTTGGCCATGTCTCTGTAGTAGCCTTCCTTGCAGTAGTGGCAGTGGCGGCCAGCCGTGTTGTGTCGGCAGTTGAGGCACACGCCTCCGCTCTTCCTCCCCGACAGCTTGTACAGCTCCATGTTGAAGCGGCAGCGTCTGGCGTGCAGGTTGCAGTTACAGGCTGCAGAAACAGGAAAGGACAGCTCATTAGAACTACAGCAGTTATAGGCTACAGAGACAGGAAAGAAGAGCACATTAGAACTACAGCAGTTATAGGCTACAGAGACAGGAAAGAAGAGCACATTATAACTACAGCAGGACTTTCATGAACTAATAACAATCCAACAACTATGCAGAGTTATTCCACAGTCAGTCACAAATGTTCTTTTTCGTAATGGTAAGACATCATTGAAAATAAACAAATACAGTACCA
>NC_137920.1:39805289-39807789 GCF_963457725.1 Sprattus sprattus
CTCCCTTAAATATTTGGTTTTTATATTTGAGAAACCCAGCTGTTATTTTGCTGGGAGCGGAAGGGGGGGAGCAAGCAAAGAGACAGAGCTGGTTCAGCTCCCACTGCAATAATGATGAATCATTTTACATGTTTCCGGAATACTTTGGATGCTCGGGGAAAATATTAACTTTTTAAATTGGAAGAGTGAGACCTCTGCTCCCCCCCTTACCAACAAACACGCACATACACACGTATACACACGCATACATAGGCATACACACGCATACACACGCATACACACATGGATATCAACACACACACATCTTGCCTTGAAGTTAACAAATACAATGATTGGAGAAGTTGCATCAGGAGGAAACAATATTAGGGTTGCAGACTTTGATCACACAAATCAGGACGGACAAGGCTCCGAGCACCAGCGGGGACTGGAGATGGGTTCCCCCGCCGGGTGAGCGTAGACATCGATACGCCTCTAATACGACACACATTTGGGGCAGCGCCTCTCGCCGGGGCTCGTGGAGAGAGCGGATGACGACTCCAGAGGTTTCAAGTCCATTCAGACAAACACCTGTATCAGCGCCGCTGAGTCAAACGCACAGAGCCCCGGCTTTAATTGAACACAACTGTTGGCATTGTCAAACAGAGCCCTGTCCAGCCTGGCTCACTCACACAAAAAGGGCTTTGCCTTGGCACTCCCACACGCACACACACACACACACACACACACACACACACACACACACACACACACACACACACACACACACACACACACACACACACACACACACACACACACACTAACTCACACATAGATATACATTTAAAGTACCACTTTCAACTAATTATTTGCAACGTTTTATCTGTTGATGAGTAATTGTTCAATTGTTGTGCATGTAACTGATACCTGAAGAATCATAATTTGCTCCAATGAAACACTACTACAAACCTTAACTCGGAAGAGAAAGGCAGCCAGTAAGAAAAAGGTGACTTGTTCCCGTTGGCAACGAGAGGGTAGGGAGTTTGGTAAGTGGCTGCACAGCCAGACAAAACCTGTGCTCCCGAGGTCCACTGGCACACCATCCACAGTGGGGGAGAGGTAAGGACTCATTGACCACAGAGATGCTATCAGCTTAATTTAATTCCTTTATCGCAAACAATTAGTGGCTCTGCTTCTACTCCCACTGGGTCACTCTTTCTCTCTTTCTCTCCCCCTCTCTCCATTCTCTCCATTCTCCCTGCCTGATTCTTTAGACTGTAAAACCTCAGCTCACCCCATGATCTCCAGACTCTGCTATGGCTCTGGTGTAATTACTTACCCTCAGATACGTGTCTCCAGCCCCCAAAAATGTATTCATCAGCCTGCTTGTGATTTAAATATGGAATCATCTATGAACACAGTCTTTAATTGAGCTTGAGCTCCATATTGAATATGTCTCTAGTGGTCATCAGACACATTTTAAGTCGGAAATCAAATTAAAATATAAAATGAATATTATTTATAGGCCAACATTTTTTTTTTCCAAAGCCCATGTAACCTTCTTATTTCTGTCAAACTGTTTCGCTTGATTAACGTTTCATTATTTAACACCTCGGCAGCCGTTAAAATTATGCGATCCCTCATGCGGGCCCCGAGGAGTCACGGCGCTCCTGCATGATGTTGACTACTAATAAAACATGTTCCCATCACCCAGACGATGTAATTAAAATGCTGGCGAAACAGGATGCTCAGTGGTCGGGGGGATGCTAATGAAGCCGTGATGTAAGCTGAGCCAGCCATGGGCTCTCTCTCTTTCTCTCTCTTTCTCTCTCTCTCTCTCTCGCTGCCATGGGATCTCGTATCAAATGCAAACGCGCCCAGCCAAGATCCAGATCACTCTCCCTGACGTGCCATAAAACTCAAGTCAACTTTCAGAAACTTTTTCAGCTTCGAGGCCAAGGCAGGTTTAGTTCTTGTGTGTGTGTGTGTGTGTGTGTGTGTGTGAGTGAGTGAGTGCGTGTGTGTGTGCGTGTGTGTGTGTGTGTGAGTGCCTCCACAGCCTCAAAACAGACCTGCATTTGCAGAAATGTTTTCCTGTGCCAAGCAAGTATTACAAATACCTTTCAGCCTTATCAGCTCCTAGGCATCGGCCTGCCTCATCCTCCACCCAGTAGCTGACTGTGACGTGTTAGAGGGCGAGATAAGCAGAACCCAAGCTGCAGGGGGTCTGATCAGACCTTCCCCATGTCAAGAACCTGCTTAGAGCACTAAGAGCACCAACAAAGGCCGCCTAATTGCCCCCAACTTTCCCCATTAGGGCCATTAAGCTGCCCCCTCGTTAGGGTGCCCAGCAGGGTGATGTGCCACACCCCTACACACCCCGCTGCCCCCGACCTCATGCCCTCCACAGGCCCACTTCCGCCCCTCACTGCCCTGTCATAATGGGTGGTTTCAATGAGGTCTTTCTCTTGACGCTGGCTTTCTCCTTCACAATGACAAACTGGGAACATTTTAATACGTG
>NC_137920.1:39810289-39815289 GCF_963457725.1 Sprattus sprattus
CATCGCACCAGGTGCAGGGCATTTAAGCCTTCTCCCTCATGACCCTGCCCCTCTGCCCTGCACCCCCTCTCCCCAACAACCCCCCTTCCCAGCCCCAAACTGCCTCTCAATCTTCACCCCGGCCAGTGTGGCCTGACACTCCGGAGACTGGGCCTTCCCTGCTGCAGATGTCATTAGCGTGTGTCACCTCGCCGATTTACCGTCTTCGGCCGGTTTTAACAAGCCTTCACGCTGCTTTATTGGAACGCAATTCCACCGCGGCGGATTTTTCAATAAAATTTATAGAGCTTGAAAATGACTTCAGTTGGGCAGAGAGGAATGGGTTGTGTGTGTGTGTGTGTGGGGGGGGGGGGGGGGTTAGAGGAGAGGTGGTGGTTGGGAGGGGTGGGGGAGCCTTGGGCCAGGGGTGGTCAGGGCTGCCCAATCCGGCTGCCTGGAGAAAGCCTCCTTCCTCTATCAATCAGAGATAGAGTGAGAGGGAGAGTGGGAGCTCTTCAAAGAAGCGTGTGGGCCCTGCTGTTTTAACACGCTGATCTTTTCTATCACTTTAACAATCTGTCAATTAGTCCAAAGAGTCTCTGGAGGCAGATTGAGCCCCAGCACAAGTCTGCAGTAAAAACACCGTTAGACCGCCTCCCAACGCCAGGACTGGACTGTGCCTGTGAGTATATTAGTATCACTGTTAAACAGCCTCACAAGTCTCCAACACGCAAACAATGACACCTGATACAAACATTTAATGACTAACGGACATCATCCTTTGCTTTAGCGATCGCTGAACTTTCAACCATGTACTCTGTGACAATGTCTCAGAATTTAAATGTATCAATGGGAGTTATTGTTTAAATATCTGTCAGAGCCTATGTTGGAGTTATTAAATGAGCCGTAGCTAAGGCGATGTGCCTAGTGATGTGGATATATATATATATAGCAGAACTGTCTCTCCATCATGCAGAATTAATCAAGTGCTGAACTTTTCTGTCAGCCTTTTTAATAATTTCTTCCACTGTATTTCTCCTTCCATTTAAAATGTTGTATCCACACATATACATGCACACACACACAGAGAAAGAGACAGACAGAGAGAGAGAGAGGTTTGTATACCCACACACACAAAACACACACACACACACACACACACTCCACAAACACACCGTCTGTCAGGGGCTGAGTTACTGCTCCCTTCTGGATCTGGGCCCTGAGCGTTTGGGAGCCCGGCACAGCGAGAGTGTAAATAGAGGGAGGCTGGTCTGTGCACTGTCTTCAGACGCTGTGTGTGTGTGTGTGTGTGTGTGTGTGTGTGTGTGTGTGTGTGTGTGTGTGTGTGTGTGTCTGCCCGCTGCAAGATAAAACAGAACCTGCCCGCTAAACAGTCCCAGGCCCCCGGGCAGACTCCACTCCAGCGCTCTGTGAGGAGCACGAGGAACGTGAGGAGCCCCCTCTTCAGCGTTTTCCTTTAATATCTCCTCCCCCTCCACACGTCCAGCACACCGTCTCTCCCGTAGAGAAGAGGGACCCGGCAGGAAGTAGTCGGGGGCATAAATCTAAAAAAAAAGCCCACGGTGACAATCCATCCTACATTGACATGTTTATTGTCTCTTTTTTTTTTAAACGTTGTCTTCACCTCTTGGCCATTTCCAATGACGACATTCCCCCCCTCAAAACCCTCGAAATCACTTAGCTGTCTCTTTCTCGTTCGCACCTTCTGGTGCAGTCACTTTTCTTTGGCCGTGTAAAAGCATCAAAGCCTCAGCATGGATCCTTGAGGCCGCTAATTGTGTGTGAAAGCAGCGCCTCTTCCGCTTTGGTACCCCGCATGCAGGGCCCTCGTCAGGCCAGGACCACAGCAGCCTCGCAGGTATTCTCATTAAGTGATTAATCACAAAACAGATAATGCCTTTCACATCCCCACTCACTGGCCAACACACTGTGTGTTTACAGCTCACTGGGGAAAAGGTTGTCACCAAGGATTTCTGTGTGTGGCAGGCAGGATGGTTTAAAAGAGGGTTGTACCAAATATATATACTGTGATTGAGAAAAAATAAAGCCAAGGATGCATCTCTGTGCTGCTATTGAATGGATAAACTGACACACGTTACTGGCTCTTGTTGGGTATTGCACAAGTGCATGCAGAATTTTAAACGGGGAGGAGAAGACCATTTTCAGAAACCTGGCAATTAAATTCATTGAAAGAATGGCCTGGGTCCAGTAACAACAGTTGAAAGCGCTCTGTGCTATAGGGCATTTCAGCAGCTGGTTTCTCTGCAGGAGATTGGTTCTGACAGTGATGGAGCCGAGTTATTGTTCCTGTACTCGTTCCATGACCACAATTGTCACAGGGCATTGCCATGTCATTACACTCCCACCAAACTGGCGAACAGGGACATCGAGGAGAGGGCCGTGAGATTGCATCTGCAGTGTTTCAAAACGGCACTTTTCTTTTTCTGTGAGGTTTGTGGAGATGATTTGTTATGTGGTTATGCCACAAAACATCCTGTTGTCACACAGAGAGGTGAGAGAGATGAGAAAAAAACAAAGGATTGAATCTTGGACCGTTTTACTACAGGAGTGTGAGGGGGCCCTCCAAGGGCCCGAGAGCAGAGCTGGGGTCCAAGATCCAGACTCCACAGAGCAATTAATTCACCAGCATCAACTCATTGGGGGGAAATGATCAGGGACTAGACGAAGAGCAGAGATTGGATTGTGCAACTAAGATCACCTTTTGGTGACCATATCATGGTTTTAGTGACAGTGTAATAGTATCGCTATTAAATAACAATTACCAGCTAGCTAAGATGCTAATGAGGTTTTAATGTCCGCAATGGGATGACCAGAGGCAGAGTTAACAGTGAAGAAAACGCGATGGTAAGAGACAGAAAAAAGTGTATTGTTCTTTTAAAATAATAGACAAAAGCATTTGTGCCAACTTGTACAAAGGACAGAGGAATTATGCAATTATATTTTTTTCTTAAAACGGATATGCCAAAGTCTATGCCATCAACTGTCATGATACATTTCACAGGCTCGAAAAGACATTTTGGTAACAATGCAAAAAAATGGTTTGTCAAGGGATCCTTAATGTCCTGTGTCCCCCAGATTTGGTGAACAGCCATGTGGGAAGGAAAATGACTCCGTGGTTTATGTAAGCATAATATGACTGTTACAATCTCTCAGTTCAAATTCATCTGTGTTTTCATTTATTTTGGCAGAGCATGTAGTCTAAGTGTGTTCAATGGGTCATGAAAATTGTCCATGATCACCCAATTGACCATTTAACTAAATTCACAGTGAACTAAATAAGGGAAACTGTTTTTAAATAATAATCTTAATTCTAAACATTATATCAGTATATGACCTATGCAATTGTCTATATAAACTTAACCACAGATTTATCTTCAAAATGGGATGATTCTTTTAAGTTAACCCGTGAGTGTGTCTTATCATGACTTCCATCAATATGAATGTCAGGGCCAGAGCCCAATCCCTCTGTAAACTGTGAGGAAAGTTCACAATCAAGTCGGGTCCTTTTAAAAATGTGAAAAGTGTAATTTCCGAGTTCCAAGTTCATACACCATGCTGTCGCATAACCCAAACACTACCGCTGTTATGCTATTCCTTCGTCTAATACCCCCTTTTTTTCCCCTCTGTTTGTTATTGAGCCACTGAGCTCATTTAGTTTCCCACCCATCTCTATGGAAACCAGATACTGTATCTCCGCTCAGCTATCCTGTGGAAACACAGCTCACTCTCTCGGATAAATAAACGCTCATCCAGGGGCCCTGAGAGCAGCGCCGCTATGAAAGAGAGGGCCAGCGTGCTGATCCCCATTGCCCTGTCAGATGTGGCTGCACTGCACCGGGTGACAATGTGCTGAGACACACACACACACACACACACACACTCACTCACAAACTCACACTAACACACACACACTCACACACACACGCACACACACACACACACACACCCACAACCACACCCACACACTCACACACACTCTCTCACACACACACACACACACACACACACACAAAGAAAAACACACTCACTCACACACTTACACACACTCACACACACACATCCACACACAAACACACACACACCCACACACATATACATATGGATGCACATTTACACCTTTACACATCCCAAAAGCAAGCATCTGCACAATCTGACCAGCTAACTATTAGACTGTCTGAAAGAGACATTCAAGAAGATGCTGTAACTGGTAAGCTAGTAGAGATGCTGTTACTGGTAAGCTAGTTAAGATGCTGTAACTGGTAAGCTAGTTTAGATGCTGTAACTGGTAAGCTAGTTGAGATGCTGTAACTGGTAAGCTAGTTGAGATGCATGAGGATTCTTCTGTCTACGGTGAGTCTCAGTCTCTATGTGTTTTTCTGCCAGCTCTGGATCAGCAGAGATTTGGAGTTCTAGCACCAGGAAGTTGCCCCTCTGCCTGCCCTGGCCACGCTCCATCTCCGCCTGTGCGGCATGGGAGTCGGGAGCTGAGGCACGTATTGATCATCCCGCCGCGTCTTTTATCTCCCGCCAGCACTCTGACCTGAGGGAAAGGCCGGTAAAATATGAGGCATGCTCGGAAAATCAAGCCAGGAGAACACTCACAAATCCCAGGAACCTAGTAGGATGCACAGGGGGGGGGGAGCGGTGTGATTGACTGGCGGCTATTTTGAGAGCAGGACGATGGCTGCCCAACGCCTCTCTGTCTGCCCCCGTTCAGCAGAGGCCTCTCCAGCGAGTCTGCTCTCCTTTAAAGAAAATAACTCTTTCACAGAATCAGTGATGGTGGTCGCAGAAGGCAGAGAATCTTATTTCCAGTCTGGGGGTCTGGAAGCCCCAGAAGCCCATAGAGTATCGCTGAGTAACACAAACACCGGCAGTGGCGGCTGAATCTCCTTATCACTTCAATAATTAGGTCCTACTTGTTTGCTTTGTCGTGTGTCTTATAGCTAGGCCTTTTTGTCTGGGCGTTGAACAGCTCA
>NC_137920.1:39820289-40117789 GCF_963457725.1 Sprattus sprattus
TCATTAGCCTCAGTCTACACCCCAAGGGCCAGACTGCGTGCGACGGCCAGACAGGCCTCTCCTCTCCGCCGCACGGTAAACAGCGTCAGGCAGACGGAGACAGGTACAAACAGGGCTTCACCTGAGCGAGGAGCGGCCCTCTGCTCTCTGGAAACAGGCCTTTTTTGAACGTTTGAAAGCATGCTGGGTGCAACTTCGGCGCCTTTACCGAGGACAGAGTGGAACTTCACTCTTCGCAATGCAAGATGGGAGGACACAATAGCGAAGGGATATTGATACTAGTGTTTTTGAGATGCTACCGATTTTTTTGTTTTTGTCGCCAATTTATTCTATTTCTACAAGGAGGACGTAATCTATGTTCACTTCACCGGGGAAATTCTGTTCGGCCAAACCATGTCTAACCCTAGTGTTACCGCTTTGACAATTGCCTTGTTTAGATGTATGCTATAACTTGCAGCATAGGTTATGCAAGACATTTCATAACATTTTCATTTTTTTTCTCGTTTTCCTAAAATGTTTGGAAAAACATTGCGTTGTCCTGTGGTTGTCATTACAAGCATAATTAAATGAATTATAACTCAATACAAATGCTGAATCAACACTTAATCAATATAATCCTTGTGCAGCTAATGACTCACAAAAGCCCTTGAAGACGAGGAAGGTAACATTCTGTTATAGCTTGACTTAATCATCTTCAGCTGTTTGGTGTCAGAGCAGCGATGGCCTTAGCTCATGGAAGGGCACACAGTCCCCATGATCAAAGAGGACAGAATCCCTCACACTGCACTAGGGCTCAGTCTGTGACGACGTCAGCCACAGGAGACACTGGAGGGCTAAACCAGGCAGTCCTGTTTGAGCCAAAATGGAGTCACGAGGAAGTGACCTCAAGCTTGGGCCTCATTCCCCGGCACAGACTCCCCTCTGAAGAATACGGTTCATCTTCAAACCTCCTTTCAAGAGCAAGGTCAGGATTTTTCTCCGTAGTCGTCAAAGCATATCTCTTCCTAAGTGGTCTCTGTGTTGAATTACATGTTGAACTTTACCAACAAAACAAAACTTAAAACCTCAAAAATGCTGGCTTTGCCCAAGGGAGGCCCTTATTCCACTGCCCTGGTGATATCCAAGGGCTGGACTATTATGAGAAGGATCATGCAACTCACATTGTTAGCGACCAGCAATGGGTTAAATATGCGGGACATACCACAGCCCACTATGATGTTGATATGTTGCAGCTGAGCTTGAGCATTAAGGAACCATATGAGGTCTGGGCCTATGGCTTGTCTGTGGCCTCTGTTTTAGTTTTAGTTTGGCCTATGACTACCATGACACTATATATTAATCTAAAATCAGTTTCAAACATTAACGGTGGTTTCACTTTGTCATCAATTAAATAATTTGCAAATGTGCCCGCTATGACAACGGCCTGTTATTTTCCTTTTTTTATTATGTCTTCAATCTTGACATTCTTCTCCAAACGTGCAGAAGAAGAGATGCCCCCCTGTTTCCACTAACTTCCTCCAGCCCTTGCCAGCCTAGGAGGCCGCCCCCCTCCTGTAGTTAGGCTATGCACACTATACAAAATAACTGGCAGGCATGAATGTCCATCACTTCAGAAGTCTCCTAATGTGCCCAAATGTGTTGAAAACTTTAGTAGCTGATTACTGATCCCAGGGATATTTTTTCTCCAGGTTATTTAGTTTTGTGATAACGATCAGACTCAAACTGATCACTGACTAACTTTAGAAACAGATCAATTATACCAGAAAATAAATAATAATTAACTGCTGTTGCATACCACTCCGTTGCTTCTATTTGGAGCTTGCTCATTCCTAACACAAGACAAGTGTTCTGCTGACACAATGTGTGGCAGTAAATTCGCACAGTAGAGATGAATGCTTTATGGGGTCAGACACACAAATACTTCTGGAAGCTGTAACCCTGCAGGGACCTGTCCTTGGAAGCAGGCAGCAGGAGGACAGTTGAGAGGACACAAGCGCTGCATTCCCAACCATTCCCTCTGAGTATTTTTACCCAGTCGAAGGAGTCCATGCATTCATAGTACCATAGGCTTGCATTCTGGACAGTGACACCAATTGTAAGATTTGGCTTTAAGGTATGTAAAATAAGTCCCTGAAATCAAGGTACAACAGCATCCCTCTGCATGATTTTGTTAAGATTAGATTTTGGCCAGTGCATCTGGCAGATTATTTTATTATTCTTTCTTTTTATTTATGTATTTGATTATTTCATGACACACAAAACAGCTGCTGAGCCTGGATTTTGTCCTGCAGTAACAGAGATTTTAGAAACATTATCTAGTAGTGACACGGCCAGTTGTACGAAGCTGTGGCAAAATGCTTGCTCTTTTATGTGAAAAGTTTCACAGTTTCTAAAAACTGGGTTTTGAAACGACAACTGCTCCACAGAATTTATATACATACACACACACACACACACACACACACACACACACACACACACACGCTGTCTAAAAGTAAATCACAGCAGCTCCAGCTGGACCAAGCACTTGCGAATAGAATGAGGGTAACATCATGTTTCAACACATTCCACCTTACTGTCACGTGGCTGGGAGATGGCGGCTCGCTAAACGAGATGCAGATGGCCCAGTTGGGCCCGGTCCGTTCTGGGCTGGCAGCCTTCAGGTTGAATTTGTTGCAGTTGGTGGTGCGATGGAGCCAGGCAAGCCTTCTGGAAACAGAATAGCCCCCTACAACCCCGGAGCTCCAGCATGGGCCTACGGCCAGCACTGATCTCCCCGGGAGGTCTGGCCCTTCTCAACAAAACAAAAAAAAACTAATACAGGGGCCGTTTTACAGAAGTGTGCCCAGTTATCGGGTTCGAGCTGTAGATATGTGGACCACAATCTATAGTGAAACATTCCCTTTTTTTACGCAGAATAAATATGTTTGGGAACTCCTATCGCTATAAAACCCATCACACTTTCGCCTTGGTTTCTGTCCACCCTTCATCCCTGGGAAGACATTATGTCAAGAGGACACTATTCTGCTTCAGGGCCGTGTTTGTGTTGGTTGTGGCATGGAAATATAAACCCCTAAAATCAGAAACAGAAAACCATTTCCAATAAAATTCTTGACCCAGTCCCAGACGATGAACTGAACTGTATGTGTCTGAAGGCAGAATAACTTGTTTAGCTGTGGTTTACAAAACAAGTCATAAACACTGATAATGGGTTCGGGGAATTGCGGTCATTGAAAAGGAGAGCTGCCATGTAAGAGAAGAGGGGTCATTCCCCTTTTGGAACAGCCAGCAACAGAAGAAAGGGGGAGTAGGAAGAAGAGAGGAATAAAGAGAGGGAGAGAGAGAGAGAGAGAGAGAGAGAGAGAGGGAGAGAGAGAGGAGGGGCACAGTGCAAAGTGCACACTGCACTGTCGTCCTATTCTTACCTCCACTTCTCACCCTTTTTGTTTGCCAGGCGGGACGGTTGATTCACCGGCATCTTTGAAGATGAAGGATGCCGATACATAAAGCCACCAATGACGGCTCAAACATTAACCAGAGCCCTCCGCGTGGCAGATACAAGAGAACTGACAAAAGGGGACGAAACGCAGAGGAATCCTGAGAGCTGGTGTCATTCTTAAAAAAATATCTATTTTACCTCAGGTCAAATTCATAATCCCTCTTATAAAAAAGGGCCGAATATATCTTCAGTACTACATCTGTCTCGGGTTCGATTAGTGAATATAACACTGAAGTTAAAACTAGAGAAAATGTGGTACTACAAAATGCAAGGCAGCTGCATTTACAACATCCATCATAATCTATAATATAGTTTGGGTGCAATTACATCCTGTCAGGACAGCTGACAGCGCTTCAGATGACTGCAGTTTATCCTGTTCTGCCCGAACAAACGTAATTGTACATAAGCTGCTAAGAGCTAAATTGTGAGAGCGACGGTACAACATCCACAAAACAAACAATGCTGTTAGGCTTTCTCTGTGTGCATGGTTACAACATTCAAGGTCAACTGAGGGGCATGACGACCCCTGCGTTACTCCCTTCGCCGCCTGAGAAAATGATTCATGTGTGTCAGTCAAATATCTCTAAATCATGCCTGAGAGCTTTCGAACGTGATCCAAGCGCACATTTAATGCCACTATGCCAGACAATTGGTGGGTAACTATGCGAGACAATCTGTTCAAACTGGCCGGGCTATGTTGTGGTTTGGGCTAGGGCCTACAGACTGGGAGGGAAGCTGTTTTCCCCCTGTTCTTAATGTACTACCAGAAGCGAAGAGAGACAGAGAGAAAAAGAGAGAGAGAGAGAGAAAAAGAGAGAGAGAGAGAGAGAGAGAGAGAGAGAGAGAGAGATACTGTACATGGAGAAGAGAGGGGTGGTTTGGATGAAGACTCCGGACTGAGCCGTGCCAAGTCACTGATGTGCTGGCTACCTCAGCCGAAGTACCACAGAGAAGAGAGAGAAGAATACCCCCAGCCAATCCTCTTGCCTACGTTCTGAGCCTGAGAATGTTGCTGAACACTTGTGTCATCAAAACTATTTTTCTGAGAACCTCTCTTATATACCTCTTATATACCCTATTTTTTCTCTCTCATCATAATTCAGTCTCTGTTTCTCCTTTATATGGCTTAATTTCTTCTTTTCTTTTCTCTTCTCCCCTGAAATCTTTCACCTCCTTTGTCTATCTCTCTCTATCTCTCTTTCCATGACCCACCCCCCAGCCTCGGCCCTGTCTTTTCTTTTTTTCCCCCATTTTCCCTCAGTTCTCTCATCTCCATCTCTCAAATTAATTCTTTCGCTCCCTCTCTCCTCTATGGTGCGGCGTGGGTGCCTTCATTGGGCATGCCTTGCAGCACTTCTGTTAATCTCTCTGAATAATTCAAACACTTTTTCTCTCTTCACTCCCAGTCATCACAGACAAACAGCTCAGACAAAAAAAAGGAAAACCCAAGGCAGCGTCTCCATGACAGGCCAGTGATGATGTATGCTCTGTCTTAAGTAAACAAACTAAGCTTCTTGTCTTAGTAACTCCAAGGAATGCCATCACCTTCAACATCAAAGTTGGAAAACATTCAGAAAGACTGGAAGATGCCATTTTAATACACATAGTGGCACCGTCGGGTTTATGATTCAATATTAAATCAGGTCCACTCAATACAGCCACCATCCCAGAACTCATTGTATTAAGGCCTCTCCGGTCGCCTGTGTCAATCAATATCTTAAATGTGCATCAAAGAGTATTTGGGCGTCCACTTTAAATCGGGAAACTAATCAGTAAAGTGCACTTCAAGACTAAACTATGATGCTTTGCACTCTTAAGTATTGATCGCTCACATACCCTCAGACTACAAAATGGCCCGCCTCACCTAACCTTCATCCCCCCTTTGTTCTCTTACTCTCGCACACACAGCATCACGCGACGGCATGCGTCTTATAGATGAGAGAGCTAGGGGAAGAGACTACTTCTAAGGACACGCTATCTTCTGGGATGGTCAGTAGCTGTGGTAGTCTAATAGATGAGACTCTGGGGTTTATCTCACAATTACACTGAGAAAGAGACCTACACTGAGAAAGAGACCTATTAGGAGAAATAGACCTACACTGAGAAAGAGACCTACACGGAGAAAGAGACCTACAGTTGGAAAGAGACCTACACGGAGAAAGAGACCTACACTGTCTGCTCATCCCTCCCCACTGCCCCCCCTTGCCCACACACAAAAGCCCTGGTCGCGCATAGAGGTGTCAGGGCAGTCCTTTCTTCTGTTGTTGGATTTAAGCTGCTGGTGTTTGCTTTAGCACAGGCAATCTTCGCCGCCACCCCGCAACTACCCCTCAACTACCCCTCCTCCCCTCCCCCCACCAAACCACCCTCTTCATCCAATTTTGACGGCCTGTCCGATGGCGTGTCATGGTGGCGGCAGAGGCGCAAGAAAACACAGCGCAGGAATGTGTTGCAAGAGGGCCGCCTCGCTGACAACATGATGAATGCAGTGAGTGACAGTCTTTTGTGGCCCTTCATGCTACACGCTCACACACACACACTCGCTCACACATACACACACACACACTCGCTCACACACACACACACACACACACTCGCTCACACAGAGACATATGCAGGTCTGGTAAAAATAAAGTGTCAAGGATAGCCGGGAAACAATTCATTCCTGCAGTTGGACAGTTGTGTTTAAACTGGTCTGTTGACTTTTCCAGCACAGCGATACATATATAATTGTCTATAGGGAACGGGATGAGGTGAAGGGCACAAGCCTCTTTCGGTTCAGGTTTTAGCACATCTATAGAGATGTATCGAGCTGTCGTGAGCAGAGCATGTTTGACTGAACTGGTTTACTAGGTAACTGTCAACATAAGGGAGACATTTTGTGGTTCGCCTCAGTGGACTGATCCACAGACATATGTATGACCAGATCTAAAATGAGAATACCATGAGAGGTTTTTTTTTTTTCATTTGGCTATGATAACTTCCCTCGTTCAACATCTCTACACCAGCTGCACAGAAAAGAATAAACAGGCATAAACAAGTATCAAAAAAACACCTGCAGTACGTCAAAACTCCTGTCACAAATGCCGGTCAAACACTGCAGGACATGGAATGGGGTTGAGCAAATAAGCACACATTCACATCACTTCAGCCATCACGCTGAGAAAACCCGACATGGTCGCTCCTGTAGCTCCCTTCACAGTATGAAAATGAAGAGGTGGACTTGCTTGTGCCACTACATTTAGTCTATGACAGGGTAAGGTGAGGGAGTGGAATAAATTGCTAGGACATCTCCCTTACTCACTCCAGTAACATGAGTGCGGTTTGTGATGGCAGTGGTTAAGAGAAGAACACCACCATGATCAAAATCGAAGAGAATGTTCTAGAGAGCCCACCACACCAACAGAAATCTGTGTGCTACACACATCACCTTTTAAAAAAAGGCCTTAAAACTGCTGTAGAAATAACATACTGAAAAAACACAGACCACAAAGAAACAGAAAGAATAAAATATAAATATTTGCCCAATTCTTTGGGCTTTGACATATGACCATAATGAGGACTAGTGTCTGGTGACTAGTGTATACATTTTTTTTTTTTTTTTAAATGTACTGTAATTTAATTATTTGTGTTCATGTTGGCGCGAGGTATCCAGGTCAAGAGCTTTACTTCTTTTTTTCTTTTTTTTTTTTAAAAATTCAATTTCAACGTATCGGTACACAAACTACATCCAACAATCGGAGAGCATTTTAGTGCATTATCTCTATCTCTGTGGTCGGGAATAATGGATGACCGAGCATTATGAAGTTCGTGTATTTTTTAGTGCGCAGCCCCATTTAACGTTCTGTATTTGCCTTGGAATGGCTATAGCCTACATGAGCGTATGGTCCTTTTACACCAAATGCAAATGCTTTAGTCAGCCGACTCCTTTTTAAACTGCATACACTCTGCCTCACTCCTCAGAAATATGGGAGTAAAACTGGTCGCTGTTCAATATCGTAGCAACGTCTTCGTCAGTTTTTCTGCTTATCGCTGACATAAACCGGCATCACAAGAGTTACTGCAAAAACATAACTGCTTTTAGTGGGTATTTTTAACTAATTATCAAATACATAATATGATGTTTTACTGACATATTATCTGAATAAATGTCAATAGCCCACCTGTTATTTTGAATAATTGTACTGATAGTCATAAAATATGCCACTTTCTGTTCTAAATATCTCTAAATATACTCCAACACCCTTTGAACCACAGCACTGACATAAGTGAAATAAATCTGTTTCGAATCAAACTCATGAGGAAGTTCGCTTCATCAGTTGGCCGGGTTTAAGGGCATCGCCTCATGCCTATGATACGTTTACAACTGCCTTGAAGTTTTACTTTAAGACACATTTTCGTGCGGTGAATTAGTAGGCTACTTATACACTGTGCTAACTGGGCGGCCCTTTTCAGGTCGCTCTTTCAAAATCACGCTATCTTTTGTTGGACAGTAAAATACGCGCTCTTTGGCTTCCCTGTTGCCTACCAGAGTTCACGCTACAGGAATTCGAAACAAGACAAATGTGAAATTGGTCACCAAGATTCTGCAACAGATGTCAATGCATTTATGCAATGACATTCCCAATATAATGCCCATGGTTACTGGTAAATTTTAGATCTGCGTAGACTTATCAACTTGAATTACATGAATTTCACCTTAAATCACACGTTTTTCCATATGATTCAATTAATTCGGATTGACTGAATGCTGCCTTTTCAAATCATTATATTTAGCTCACTCCTACACAATAATTCAAAAATCCAGTTACCATGAGACAACACTGACAAGAGTTTTGCGCACTGTACAGTGCACAACAAGCCTCCACAGTTCTGTCTCTTGCGATGGAAATATAACAAAACCGCTATCTGTGAAACTACCACTCATGGACAATCAACGTAAGTAGACACTTTAAATTGTCCAGTCACAATATGGTGACTAGCCATCTTACGCACAAACCACATTATAGGTGATACAATCTACCACATGCATGGGCCTATTTCGGCGAATTGAAATTGCACAGCTAATCGTTACAGCCCCATACTAGTGTGGGTTTTTCTACAATACATTTCAGTCCTCATCTGGAGATATGTTTTCTTGAACTTGCGCTTGTAAAAAAAAAAAAAAGACTTAACTTGAACAATCTGGATGTCTACAAAAACCTGGAACTTTTAAATTATCTCGCCCGAGGCTAAGAATCGCGTTGATACAATCTTTACGATAAATATGGTATTTTAAATAATGCAAATAAATTATTTGTAGACTAAGTGCTGACCAACATCATGAAGTCAGTGACTCGAAATATCATTGTTCAATTTCGTGCCGCTCTTCCCGAAACCAAAGGATGCAACACACATCATTTTCCGTTTAACTCTTTCTGGAATGATTTGTTATTGGAGCTTCATACTAAAGATTGTTATGTTTGAGCACGTGGGAACCATGTACATTGTAGCCGATTCTGTCGTACCAGCATTTGGTAAACTTAAAAGGACAGTCAAACTTACCGACACATTCATTTGCCTCTCTGGCCGTAGCTCGTTGCCATGGTCGGTCGTAGTGAAACGGTTTGCATCTGTCACATTCTGGTCCTGCAGTGTTGTGTTTGCACTCACAAACCAAATTCCCATCCCTGTCTTTTACGCACCGGGAAGCATGCCCGTTACATTTGCATCGTCCGCCGACTTGAAGGTCTGATACCGCATAGAAATAAGAGTCCCGTGCAAGCTCCGAGTCATCCTCATTTTCATCACCGAAAGTATGCAGTCGGCTGAACGTCACTTTAATATCGGTTGCTGTCACCCAGTCTTGCAGCACTGGCGAGTTGTCAAAGTCGTGCGCCGACGGACGTCCATCCAAAGTGCTGAATGCAATAAGACCGCCAGAGAGGGGATGCATGTCTGTGTGGGAATCCGTGCAAATAGCCTCTTGCTCGTTTTGTTTGGTGATAGTAGCCTTGTTCGGTTTAGTGTACATCTTCCGACACTGTGTTGAGTAGTGCTGGAACGGGACCCAAGATTTGCCGTAGTCCATTGACTTGAAGATAGCCATAGATTCAGGTCTTGGCGAGCAGAATTGCAAGCTCACATAAGTCACTTCGAATTTTTTACCCAGTGACAAAGTTAGCGTCACGTTCTGTGGGTACTGGATATAATTTTCAGATCGCCAACAAGTGAGATTGTGAGGGTTGTTAAGGTCCGTTAGATAAGCAGACGGATGGTGTTTCTTGGGGTCCGATGCGTCGCAAATGTGACAATTCCGGTTTCGTTCGTCGCCTTTTTCAGTCACCACACAGTACCGACCGGCGGGTTTGCCACAGGTGCTGGACGCGCGCACCTCCTTTCCGAACGCCGAGTTCACAAAATCGGGGATGCATCTTCTCGGGTTACCGTTCTCGTCGTAACACGGGTCTGGAGGAGATGTTTGCGCGGCGAACATGCTCATCCCGTATCCACCGAACACCCTTTCCACCAGGCAGGAGAGAGTCACCAAAGTGACAAAAGCATCCAAAATCCTCAACATTGTAATCCGTCTTCTTCGTTATCTCTTGCGCTGAAATACACAGCAGTTCTCTGCCAGGGAGAAATATGCGTAACTTAACTTGTCAGTGCAGGCGAGACATGAGGATGATAATGTGCTGCTCTACGGACATCTCGAAGTTTAATAATTCACAATACATCAAAAGCGTGTCGTCATAAATGAAAAAAAAACACACGATTTAACTCTAGGCTAAATGATCAAATGGCACTTAATATCTGACGATACTCTGGCATATGTATGAATTGTCAGCAAACATCATGCAGATGGTAAACGTAATAAATAGGCTTACGATGTGAAGAAATCTCCACATAGGACACTGTACCTCGGTATAACAATTCAGTTAACCTGAGAAGTCATAAAATGATCTGCTTCCGATGTCTGTCGGTTGGTTGGTAAGGCTGTTGCAAGAGCTTTTGTGTTCTTGTTTGTTTCTTCTAACCCAGAGGCAAAACCCCACCAGATATAAGAGGAGCCTTTAGTCTGTCTCTCTCTATCTCTCTCTTTCTGTTTCTCTCTCTCTATTTCTCTCTCTATCTCTGTGCGTGTGTATACGAGTGCGTGTGTGTGTGCGCGCGCTGAGTGTGCCTGCCGCGCTCGCTGTCTGTATGGAAAGTGAAGGACGTCTTTAAGCTTCTGCAGAGCTTGAGGTCATCTTGAGAAGTGACACTGAGTGCGTAAAAGGAGTGAACAACGACATCCACTGGTAGCATATCAATAAGCAGATTAAGCCAATTAATAAAAGAATGTCATGCGGTGGAAGGACTTATAAAAGTTTACCATTAACGATGAATTTCAATTTAAATGAGTACTTTGACAAAACAACAATGATGTTGGTAACAACACCCTAGCTTCAACTTATCAACCTCAAAGATGTAGGAACTGAAAAGCAGGCGATATAGAGGTTTGAAATTCAGAGCTTATCCCAAAAGTTTTATATTTTTACTCCTGTAGGCTATATACAGCTTTAATATAGAGCTACTTGTTACAATTCTGCAAGTTAATCACTGAAATTCATACGACTCCAAACCAGTAAGGCATATTATAGGCCAAAATAACTTGTCACTGTAAAAAAAAAAAAAAAAAAAGAGGCTTCCAAATAGTAGGTTTTCACCGTAGCCTCATCCACTAGTCGATAGGCCCAATTACCAGTGAAGTATATTGCTTGAACAATTTTAAATATTTTATTAAAGTAGATAATGCGTTTCAACTTGAATATACATTAACGGACTATGACGGATAGCAGATTTCATACTGGAGATTTTAAACAGACAAAAAAAAAATGTTTTGTATCCAGGGCTGGATGTCATCATATATCAAATCCATGCCCATACTGTTTCAATAGCTGCATAGCCATTTTTAAGTATTAACAGTGACATCCTAACAATGATACTGGTTTATTTCATGTAGGCTATTAGGCTAGATAGCCTTTATAGTAGGCCTATAAGTATATTGCTGTGAAACCTTTTTGTAAAATCCCTTAAATAATTTTAAAGAGTGTCATAAAAGTCTCTCAAGCGCCAAAAAGTCTTCATCTATCTATCCTCGGTCATCATCTTTTCTGTTTGCTTCCTTTTAGACAATATCAGGATTACGTCCATAGCTGGAATAAGGGTTGGCGGCATCATTTAATTCAGTAGGCTACTAAATAAATACTTTAGCATGACCAGTATCTCCTTATCCGACACCCCACTTTTGACTATATAGCAGCTTTTCTCTCATGTCCCTGCGCAGTGCAGGGTAAAGTAAATAGGCCGCTGTAAATTTAATTAGAGCTTGATTAATCTGCTTCGGGCACGACTCAGCCCAGCAGGATGTCTTCTGAATTGCAGTTCCTTGCCATATGTCAATCGCTGGTCGTATTCCGCTACTTGTTCCTCTCTTGGTCAGCAGAACGATGGGAAATTGGATCGGTGAACTCTTTTCTCCTTAATGCCCCTAAAATCTTTGCCAACCAGTTCATATAATTTCAGTGTTTTGTGATAAGGCTACGAAAGAAGACCAATTAAGGCGGCAAAAATAATGCAGTAAGCGAAACCAATGGGTTGAAACTAATCGGCTGAGTTGAAAGACCATCTTCAAAGAAGACATCATTAGCAGGCCTTCCGTGTCCATTGGTCTACTTCAGTTTGTTGTGAACATCTCGCAGCAGACCTCTGGATGCGGACCAGTGCCAACCGATGGCCAGCGTGTTCCTTGGGCTGAAATGTAGGTAGCATTCTTAAGAATGTCTGCCTGTCTGATGGTATTTAGTTTCACTCGATTAAGTCTTTTTTCTTCGAAGATTTGATACTCAGAGGACTGCATGAATGCAGACATTAGGCCTTTTCCAATTCTCCGTGGCGTCTCCTCTAAAATAGGATGCCCAATCTGGCAAAGGACTCGATCATCGCAAAAATACTGTGACAAAACAGGCACCTCAGTTGTAGTGTTGTCAAGACCGTGAGTGGCAGTTTAAATGTTTAAACTATGTAGTAGCGTATTTCTAAAAACACAATGTGTCAACGTTGACAAAATAGGTCTAAAATAATCTGTTTGAACAATGCTTACTTCCTGCCCTGACCAACCCGTACACGTACAATACGCACGTGTAGGTGCGTACCACTCTCTGCAGATTCGTGATGATTTTGAATAGCAGTTGAAGAATACTTTTATGTTTATTTTAACGTTATCTTCAAATTCATGAAAATCATTCCTCAAACACTAATTGATAAAAGGCCATGCGGTTCCTCCCGGTAGCGTGCGGCTGGCAAAACTTCCGGTAGATGGCAGCATTACAAAATTATTCACTCCAAGCAACAACGAGTGAAGGCAACGCTTCACATCGGCACCTGTTATTTTTGTCAACGATAACACACAGGTCATAGAGGTCACCTACGAATTTCGAGTGTGACATTTTAAATATGACTGGTTAAGTGGGCCAATTAGTTTCTGGTTCAATCTTAATAAAGTAGTTGAATTGATTCTCCACATATATGCAAATAGATGTGGAAAATAATAAAAGTGAGTGACAAGAACCCTGTGTTTGGGTTGACAGTACCTCTACACATATTCAGCAAGGTAAAAAGTTAATGAAAACACAAATAATTGAAAAATACTAAAAAGAACATGAAAGCATGTGTGTTTGCGTGTTTGTGTTTGTGTGTTGGTCTGTAAGAGAGAGAATGAAAGAGAAAGGCATAGCATGGGGAGGAAGTAAGGCTTGCTAAAACATGAAATGCAAATTACTGACACTATACCTATAGGGGAAGTTAAGACTGTTTGCCCTTTTAAAAAAGAGCTGAGTTTGTATTTACAACCAGAAAGAGAGCGCAAAAAGAGACATGTGTGCTGAATAGGGTCTAGGTAAAGAGTGGAAACCCATGTGTCATTTGTGCAATACTGCACATTCATCAGAGCCTTCAGACATCCATTTCAATGCAGACATAATGTCTAGGCTATTCTTCAACAGCAGCATCACTGTAGTCATGCACTGAGTGACCACACAGTTTCATATTTTAGGCACTGGGTCAGATTTAGCATCTGTGTGTGTGGTGGATATAAATGTGAAACTGTCTTGCATAGAATGATTATTAGATGAGTAGTTAGATACTGATCCCCTAAAGGGACATGAAAAAAAAAAAAACTTTCTCGTGCCCACCAGAAACTTTCTCGTGCGCACCAGAAACTTTAGGGACGGCATGGCCCTAAATTGGGCCAAACACTGTCTATGCCAAATAAAAACAATAGAAATGCCATAAGAAAGCCATAATATCCCATACCAGCCAAAGCTTAACCAGAATTGACCCAGAATTACCCATAATTTAACCACATAGGCCATATAGGCCTACCCAGAATAGCCAAGCCAAAACACGGCTTTTATTTATTTAAATTCATCCTCACTGCTGTCCTAGTTTCCTAGGCATGGTGTAATGTGACGGTGGAAAAAGGAGTGGATTGGGGAAAATCGGTTTATTATTCTATTCCTTTCTGATAGCACGGGTCTCTCGTCGAGGAGGCTCAGCTGCGCAGCACTTATATGCAGCCAGTCAGATGAGGTAGCCTGCCTCCTTGGTTGAAGTAGCCTAATTAGGCTAGGCTATAGAGCTGAACACAGAAAACACAGAAACAAGACAAACCGTAATTACTACATTTGCTAATAATTGTAGAATGATTAATTAGGCATAGGATACTTACTCTAATTAGTGTTTTATGTCCGTAGGCAGATCTAGGTCGATTCTAGACGATTCTCTGCCCGTCCTGCCTAGTTCTACTCTCTGTTTTAGCCTACTAGAATGAGTAGCCAAGTTTCTGGTGCGCACGAGAAAGTTTCTGGTGCACACAAGAACGTTTTTTTTTTTTTCATGTCCCTTTAGGGGCTCCGTAGTTAGATGATTAGTGATTACAAAACATTTTTAGACTATAGGTAACCATTGGCCTATATAACCTTTCATCTTATATACAATTGTGTGATAATTCTACAGCCAAGCCCCGTAACATTGTACTCTAAATTTGGACAAGCGCTTATGTGCACAAGAGGCCGCTCAACTAATTCATAAAAATAACGCAAACAGAAAAACAACTTCCGTCACCATGTGGGAGTCAACTCCCCCCTCCCCCCTCCCCCCTCCCAGCCTCCCTCAGACCCGTGCCTTCCTCTTTGTGCTCTCATGCACCTCTCCACCTTCAGTTCCTGTTTTGTCATTCAGAGCTGCTGAAGACGAGCGAGCGTGGAAGGCTGTTATTGTCTTTTGTGTCTGAACTGCCTACAGTATGGAACGGTGCTAAAGGATGTGGTCTCACTGCCTGTTCCTCCGCCTGTGACTGCCTGCCTGTCGGATTACTCCGGATCACTCCAGAGGCGTCCACCTACACTTGAGGAGCCAGTGACACTTGACTGACACAGGTGATGGAAAGTAACTGCAGGTGAGTTGCTTGGAGGGTGTGCTGGACAACGAGTGTAAGTTCAGCTGATTGGCCTCAATGTTGAAGACGAGGTTATGCTGGAAGTCAGGGTTTGTCTATATTGGCTGGTTTGACTGATTGCTACCGATCATTCAGGGAACGTTTAGAACTTTTCCATCAGACAGTCGATCTGGTTTTGAAAAGTTATGTGATGCCCAAGAAATTTGACTTCAGACCAAAACACCTCGGGCATAATAAGTAAAACCACAACTGTTATCATCATTCCATGTTAATCATTAGCAACATAAACGTGTCTATGCTTATATCTGCATTCATGTATACTGTATCCAAGCAAGGACAAAAGGGGTAGGTGAGCTCATTGTGTTTGAGAGTGTCATAACAATTAACCTTCCTAAGACTCTACAGTGGGAAAGCATTTGGCAGAGATTGTCATCCTAATATTGTGTCCCGCTCTTGCCAAAAGCTACAATGAGAACTGGGTCAGGAAAACAACTACCTCAGTGTACCTCAGTGTCTCTTACTTTAGCCTTATTTAAAAGCAATGGAGAGGTTACAGCTGAAGGAAGCCAACGTTGTATGAATATGAGTTGCAGACTGGAGAGACATTTAAGGATGCCCATTATTTAGTTGTAGTACGGAAGAGGATAAACCTTTCCCAAATGCATGCCCATAGGACAAGCCAGGGCTGTGTATCAGGTCCTGGTAGGAAGGTAAGATGTGGTATGGGCTGGATGCCACCGCTGTGATCGGCTGCACCAGCTGCCTCTGCAGCACAGCTGGGCAGGATGTCAGCGTTCAACCTCACCGTGGGACCCTTCATGAGACCAGTGCTTATTAGGGAAGAGCCAGGGAAGAGACAGGAGGGAGAAGAGCCAGGGAAGAGACAGGGAAGAAACAGGCTAGAGAGAGGGGAGAGGCAGGGAAGAGAGAGGGAAGAGCCAGGGAAGAGAGAGGGAAGAGACAGGGAAGAGAGAGGGAAGAGATAGGAGGGAGAAAAGACAGGGTAGAGCCAGGGAAGAAACAGGCTAGAGACAGGGAAGAGACAGGGAAGAGACAGGGAAGAGAGAGGGAAGAGATAGGAGGGAGAAAAGACAGGGTAGAGCCAGGGAAGAGAGAGGGAAGAGGCAGGGAAGAGAGAGGGAAGAGACAGGGAAGAGAGAGGGAAGAGATAGGAGGGAGAAAAGACAGGGAAGAGGCAGGGAAGAGCCAGGGAAGAGCCAGGGAAGAGAGAGGGAAGAGACAGGGGAGAGAGGGAAGAGATAGGAGGGAGAAAAGACAGGGAAGAGCCAGGGAAGAAACAGGCTAGAGACAGGGAAGAGACAGGGAAGAGACAGGGGAGGGATAGGGGAGAGAGGGAAGAGATAGGAGGGAGAAAAGACAGGGAAGAGGCAGGGAAGAGGCAGGGAAGAGACAGGTTATTTCAGGTGCTCTGACATTGAAGAATGATTGCGCTTTAAAAGAAGTACCTACGTTTCCATTATTGACCAATTCTAAAAACTCCGGTCAGAGCATGTTAATGAAACCCTACACTAAGAACTCATGTGATCCATATGCATGCTGAGAGTGAGTGCTGCAGGAACATAATTACAATGGCTCGTAAAACTGAGTTAAAAGGAATTAAATCTGTGGTTCCACATCGGAGGACCTCCCAAAATACACACACACGCACACATGCACACACACGCACACATGCACACACACACACACACACACACACACACAGAGCTTCTGCTGTTTACTTCTTCTCTGATGCGACTGGACAATCATTCCACTATGGCAGAGGGAAGTCATATCTATTTTCTGTGTGGATTTCCAGTATGTACAGCTGTTTGTGGACTGGAACACACGCTTGGAGCCTTTAACTGAGCTGATTCAGATGCATGACTTCTGCTTTGACCATGTATAATAACAAATCCTTCCTGTCAGTGTTTGTCTGTCCTTCATAATCATGGTTGTGTCCGTGACATGCTGTAGATGGGTTTGGATTTACAAAAGATTGCGCTTTCTAGCTTCAGTTATTCACACTGTCCCCACCCATCAACTGTTTTTGAGCAGATACGTGTTGTTAGACATGACTTCTGAGGTTTTTCGTGAGGTGAGGTATGTTTAACCTCATCCTGTTTATTTCCTCATGAGTCTAGCATCGTTAATCTCAATCCCCTGCAAACTGTTTGATGTTTGTAACGACTCAAAAATGCTCACCGACCATAACCTTGTACACGCCATAGCTCAGTATGCATATGAGAGCAATGAAGCCAAGAACTTTCTGCTGGAGGCCACACTGTAGGAATTTGCATGGTGAGTCTAACCGAGCCCCATGACACAGTGCTAAAGTCCACTGAAGTGTGCGCCTGTCAAGAGCAGCACAGTGTTACTGACCCTGTGAGGGTGACATGGCTGATGTGCTGTTCAAGAGCAGCACAGTGTTACTGACCCTGTGAGGGTGACATGGCTGATGTGCTGTTCAAGAGCAGCACAGTGTTACTGACCCTGTGAGGGTGACATGGCTGATGTGCTGTTCAAGAGCAGCACAGTGTTACTGACCCTGTGAGGGTGACATGGCTGATGTGCTGTTCAAGAGCAGCACAGTGTTACTGACCCTGTGAGGGTGACATGGCTGATGTGCTGTTCAAGAGCAGCACGGTGTTACTGACCCTGTGAGGGTGACATGGCTGATGTGCTTGTTTCACTGCTGTTAGCCACATGACCACAGTCGTGACAGCAGATGGGCCCCAAAAAAGGAATAAGATAAACAGCCTGTATTTATAAAGCCCTAAACCATGCATGAAAACCATATTTATAAACCCTAAACCATGCATGAAAACCATATGGGGTAACTGTGAACATATATATACGACCTACATCTGTTCCATATATGCCAGGAACTTACACACTTGCAAATGTCTGAATAAAAAAGTACATTGATGCCTTGATTTTGCCAAGTGCAAGGTGTGGAAAGTTTAGGTCATTAAAAAATCTCATGGGTGTCAGTGGAGGCCAACAGGAAAGCATTCAGCTCGACATTTCCTCCCGGCTTGTGGAAATGGGCTTCTGTCTCAGTACACTAACCATGGCCAATATTGCCCCACGATGAAGCTCCCACATCCTATTGTACCTGTCGGAGTGGGGCCTGGTGGTCTTACACCGGTAGCTCATTGAAACAAAAGGGAAGAGCTTACAGTGTGTTGGCATTGTTAGATGGCTGTTATTTCCTTACATGACTGGCAGAGAAGCGGGCCTGTTTGTTTGGGGGGCGGGGTTGGACCCCAGTGCTTGGTGGTGCAGTTGTCAAGGGATACTGGACCCTATCAATCAGGGGACACACACAATGAAGGGTAGCCCCCCGTGCCTGTGGGAGTCTATCACGGAGACCGATCACAGCACAACAATGGAGGAGCACCTGTTTCCTCGGCAGACCTGGGAAGCACTCTTCCTGTTTGGGGGCTGTTGTGAATGCGATCAAGCAACTAAAAAAGATGGGGAAAGACAAAGCTGTGAAGATTCTCATGCTATGTCAGAGACTGCAGACGGCTTAAGGGTTCTGGGTCTGTCTCAGTCCTCGCCTGCCGTTAGTTTGGCTTAAAAACTTCACCCCTGTTGGCTTTGGCAAAGGCAACATTTGGAACTTTCTGGAAGTAAGGTGGCGGACAAAGAGTAGCTGGCTATCATCCAGTGTTTCCCATTCCCACTGAGGATCTATTGTGAATGATTATTTTCATTTCAGCCAATAATTAATTTATTAGTCCTCAATGGACTAAGGGAGGAGTAAATGTCATCCTTAGGAGACTGATATATAAGAGACTTAATATCAAGTCTGAGTTATAGATAGATCATTTAGATATAATGTGTACATACACACACACACACACACACACACACACACACACACACACACATACATACGTACATACGTAAATACTGATGGGCAGTCTTGATAGCTGTGGAGACACATATAATGTTCAGAAGATAATGGAGACATTCTTATGGTACTCTACTCTACTCTACTCTACTCTACTCTACTCTACTCTACTCTTCTCTTCTATTACTTTCCTAAAGTAGTCCCCACCTGCCCATCACAAATGCCAATGACAAATTATCAAATGGAAAAGTACACAGATTAGGAGAGAAAAAAATGTCAATGTACATAATATCTTAACAATTGGAAAAGCCATACTGGTGTTCAAAACTATAATTGCATAGGTTGCCTTGTTGTCTTCCTTCTTTTTGCAACATCTCAAAAAGTGGAAGTGACCTTGTTGACACTGAAATGGACGTGCTCACATCCTCTTATGAAAGAATATGACTTAATTTGTGCAATCCATGGTTCAAACAGAACCCAACGTTACCAAGGACTGGTGAATAAAGCCTGATCAACCTCGAATCAACTTTGAGTTGGTGACCATCTTCGAGAAGGACATTTTTATCCATTTAGTTCAAGTAATACCGCTGCTCAAAGTTATTTCACAGCCATCCCATTAACAGTGAGGAATTGGTTCCTTCCTTGCTACTGTAGTTGGCAACATTTCAGCACTGTTCCACCAGGTCATTAAATGCAAGATGAAAAAAGGTCAACTCCCACACACCTATTGTGGGTCTCGTCCGTGAGAGCTGTCGATTCCCTCCTTCACAGAGAGCGGTCGGGCGGTGGGATGTATATGAGGTTTTGTTGTTTGTTTTAAAAGGCGGCTTGTGGCAGACTTTCAGTTCTCTCTCACTGGTGCACGCAGCCCTGGCGTGTGGTGGTTACATATGCTTCCTCTCTGGTTTTCCAGGCCTTGCTCTTAGTGGGGTGGCCCAGACCACGGCAACACCAGCTGCCCAGGGCTACCCCCAGATTTCCCCATGCTCTGCTGGGCTGATGTGCAACCCCATCATCATCCCCTCTCAGCTGCACACAATGACAGCTTCCTGTCCTGTCCAATTCAATGACCAAAAGACCCATTTGGACTAAAAATAGGGGACTTTTCTATGGTCATCCACGTATTCATACAGCCCAGCCAAGACTTCCGTAGGTGAGCTTCATGTAATGTAGACAGAAAGAATGAAGGATTCATCAGATCCATCAGGTAGTGGTGTATATGTGGTTGTTTTTTCAGAGTCACAATGTGTCTGTGAAGCAAACATTATCGCTTTGCTGAATGGTGAAAATATAGTTGATTTAAAGCGGTGGGAAATGAAGGAAAATAACAAATGGAAAAAGGATTAAGATAATCAGTATCCAGAGAGGCCCAGAGGCCATGGCACACAGAGGACTAGGGCAGGGACCAGGGCAGGGCCAAGAGTGCCTGAGCCTATGATGGGCTGTTCACTGCAAGCAGGATTGGTCTTAGCTTATGACCTTGACTCAAGAGATGTCTTACACTAACATTCATTGATAGTGCACAGTTAATCCAGATAGCCTTTACAAATCACCTTGACCTTACCTTGCAGTCGAGCTTAAGGGAGCATCCATGCCTCCTTTTCTATACTGTGTAAAAGCTTAATTCCTTTAAGCTGTGAGGATCTAGGATCGGTTTGAGATTTGAGGTAATCCAAAACCACTTCTCCCGAATCCACCATATGAAAAGCTGTGAGACATTAGATCATTGTTGCACTGTAGTACACAAGAAACTAAATTTTGTTCTTCTGTAAGTATCAAACATGACTAGGCCTATGCAGGAATTACAATTTAAACAGACATGACTTTAAGATAATGTAGACCAGAAAAAGATTCCAATTGATCAAGCTGCTGGGGCACAATTATTTAGTGTGAAATTTGTGTACAAGATGACATTACTTTATCAGGACTCAATAGTAGGCAAGAGTTCTAAAACACTTCAAACGGCTTGAACATTAATGCATCTTATTCATACTGAAAGGTCTCAATAATATTTTGTTTTATATATTTTCTTGGATTGTATTACTTTTTTAATTAACACAACTGCAGCTTTATAATATCAGCATATAAGTAAGAAATTGATTTGATCTCATAACCAGGACCGTCTCTGTTCCTTTTTTGGCATAGTAGGCCTGAGAAAACCAGACTACTCTCAACAAACCAACAGTGCGGAGTTGAGAAGTACAACTACGTCGGTAAGGTCCGAAAAGATATTATGTTATGGACCCATTTCGTCAGAAGTTCGGGAAAGGGTCGTAAACAGCTGAGCAGGAACTCGCATAGGCCTTGGTTGAGGTCAAGTTGGTTGTCGCAGCACCCTACTGGATTTGGTGAGTTGAGCTAGCTGTGTGTCGCCGTTCTCTTAGTAATGTGAACGAGTAGCTGATCGAGTCACTGCCAGTAGAGTTTGGACTATCGGTCATTAGGAACATCATATTTGAATCCACCGGGAACACCTGTAAACTACAATTAATAGGCCTTCATTAATGTGGTATGGCATGAAAAGCCATCCGCCTGGGTCAGGCCAAACCACAACAACAAGAATAGTAAATGGGCTCGATAATGTAAGAGGTAACGACGGCTTTTTATTTCGTTTTCAAAAATTGCGCTATCACAATGTGGCAGCTACAGGGAAACATTGATGCTCCAATAACCTATTTTCTGAGTTGTCCGCCTTTCGCCTTACATTTTGAAGTGGTTAGAAACGCCCACATTTAATAATAGACGTCAATTCTAACTTCAGAAGTAAAGAGAAATGTTTTCAACCAAATCGAAAAATCAACGTCATCAGGGAAGGACGTAGTGCTGACTTTGTAATAATTTGATCGCTCAGTGTCAAGTAACTATTTAAATGTATTAGCTTTACATAGGACCTCAACTGATACCTGTTTTACATTAAACATGTGACCAGTTCCTAGCGTTATGGATGACAGTTGTGCGAGTATGGTGGTTGACTCATGCAGATTGAGGGGTTGTCTCTAAATATCAAGACATTACGCATGAGTGTTGAGGGTTTTTTTGGTTTTCTGAGGGGAATTTTGCGGTTTGTTCACCAGCCTGAATGTATGAGTGGAACTTGTTCCTCTAAAATGAACACCTGATAATGACCACTTAAACTTTTTAAAGCTATTATTATCCTAGTATAATTTTGGACAATTTCACACAGGATCCCTATATGCTGCCATTGTCATTACGTGTCAGTATGAAATTAGGATACCGAACTGTAGTACGATTCTTACATAAAAACAAAATAGTGTTTCTGTGTGGGAGAGATTATTCAAAGATTTGGAGCTGAATAAGTGTGACAACCTTAAATAAAACGTTTTTTTTTTTTTGCACAGCTGTACTTGACACAACTCTTCGAATTCCAAGGTAAAGGGGTCACAAGACACCAGTGCAAATAACGTGTTGTCAGTCAACACTGAAAATCGCATCCATGACATAAATGTTTTTGATGAAAACACTCCGGCTTCTGTAGCATGCATGATTGGTTTGGAGACTGACGTATCATCACCCTATAATTTACATGTGAGGTGGCAGAGGAGAAAGTCCCTGTTTGGACATAAGTTGATAAATGACTGGAGATACAGGTTCCAGGTGTGTGTATGAGGCTTGTATGCTGCTATGGCTATCAGGAAATAAACAAGCTGGTTTTGTGTTGTGAGTTCACCTGAAATTCCCAGTGCCTCGCTGTGTTCCTCGAAAACAAACAAGACCATTTTCCTACTTGGTGCATATTATCTGCCACATTACTGGGATGCAAATCCAGCCAGCTGTAATCTTCCTGGTTGGAGAGCAGTGTCAGTGTCAGTGTGGGATGTGTGCTGTAATCTTCCTGGTTGGAGAGTAGTGTCAGTGTCAGTGTGGGATGTGTGCTGTAATCTTCCTGGTTGGAGAGCAGTGTCAGTGTCAGTGTGGGATGTGTGCTGTAATCTTCCTGGTTGGAGAGTAGTGTCAGTGTCAGTGTGGGATGTGTGCTGTAATCTTCCTGGTTGGAGAGCAGTGTCAGTGTCAGTGTGGGATGTGTGCTGTAATCTTCCTGGTTGGAGAGTAGTGTCAGTGTCAGTGTGGGATGTGTGCTGTAATCTTCCTGGTTGGAGAGTAGTGTCAGTGTCAGTGTGGGATGTGTGCGTTAGTCTGTGGGAGTGCTTGTTTGGATACGATAGGATGTATGATTTTGAAATATTTGTCTTTTCAATTAGAGGCTCTAAATTCAAATTATGATAAGTCAAAAGAAGGGCTGAAGTCAAAAGGCCTGCATTCCACTCGCATTGTAAGGTATTTCCCATGTTTTAACAGCAAATTATGGGACTGGGTGGAATTAAGACATTAGACTTGAGTAGTACAGTAGAGCTATAAAGCTGTCATTATTGCTGAGTTGTTTAAAAAAAATACAGGTTCAGACAATTCAGAGTAAGTGCAACATAAGTGCAGTGAAGACTAAATACATAGATCCCTGTTCTCTTGTGATGGTTTAGGTCGTGACTGAATATGCAGAACACCACGTGCACCGAGGACCGGATCCAGCATGCCTTGGAGAGATGCCTGGACGGCCTCGGCCACATCAACGACATGCCTCAGCCATGGAACGGTAAGCTGCGTTTCCTCAGGGGCATAAATCTACACTAGTGCAGCTTTAATATCCAGTGTATATTTAATACACTGCTCATGAAACATGTGCTCTTCTATATTTACATCTACCACAGGGCACGGTCTTCAGTTTATTTAAAGACGCATTTAGTTTGAGGAGTGAGGCTTCCCCTCTGGTTTAGGATTTACTAGATGAAAAACTGAAGATTTACCTTATAGGCTTAAGAAACTAACATTCACACAGTTTTATTTACATTACGTAGACAAATGACATCTGGGGTTCTCACTGCTCTTATCTGCAATACTGACAGAGAGACCTTCTCTGAGAAGGTTTTTTTTTTGCCTTTAATCAATTCAGATGAGACAGAATATCTAAACATGATCGTTGTTTTCTCACGTCTCCGTTGACAACGCAGCTACACAGTGTTGCTTGTTTTTTTGGTAAGCTTTTGCCTCTTTGAGTGTTGCCAAGTGAGAGTGTTGCTGCTGAACGTGATGAAGGAAGTCTAATGTTTGTCACCCTGTCAGAGGGAGGAAACTAAGGCATAGACCACACCATGCCTCTTGGTGAGGCAAAGGGCACAGTGAGCTGGCTGTGCCACCTCCCACACAGCAGTCATATCTATACGTTCTGGCACGCTTCACGCACACCGCAAAAAAGATGGTCCATTTAGGGTACATAGTAGCGAGGTGTTATCTACTATGTGGGTAAAAGCTTAAAGAGCAGCGTGGGCCGAGGCTTGTTACGTAACATGCTGGCCGTTGCTCGTAACTTATGTACTTGATTTGCATCATGACGGAGATAGCAGCCAATAATTGTGTAATTAAAGTCATTTGGAGATAAGTCATATCTAGATAGTAGTGCTTGTTTTGCTTGACAGCAAGAACATTACAGCTCTTTACACTCTACGCTTGTGTACAATTGTTCACGGTGAAAAGACATCATTTATTATCTATACATCCACGTGGTTGCATTCTGGATTGTGTACGTACTCATTTCTAGTAAAGACACACCCTGAACATCTGATGAGATTTGACCTGATTGGAATGATGAACTATGTACACCCCCCCCCCCCCCAGATGTTTTTGAAACTGTGATCAGAGTCAGATAAGGACAGTGTTCTGTGCTTGGATGTTTTTCTCATGGCCTGTTTGCATTTTGCAGCGTTGCTGAGGGTGTTGTTGAAGGGTAGTTTGCAACTGGTGGGTTTCTATCATTGATTTGTGACAGGAAGCTCTTTGGTCTCATTCTCTTTGTCCTAGTTTCAAAATCAGGCTTTTCTTTTTACTCACTTACTCACACATGTTTGTGTGTGTGTGTGTGTGTGTGTGTGCATGTGCGTGTGCGTGTGCGTGTGTGTGTGTTTTGTGAATCACACACCAGTTGGATGGTGTATGAATCGATGGAGTTTGGGCGAGCTGGTGAAAAGGGATCCAGAGAACTTCATCATCCTCTTGCAACAGATCCTGAGGAAGGCCAGAGTGGTGAGTAGAGGACTCAGGTGAGAGTGTGTGTGTGTGTGTGTGTGTGTGTGTGTGTGTGTGTGTGTGTGTGTGAATGAGAAAGAGAGAGAGAGAATGCGTGTGTGTGTGTGTGTGTGTGTGTGTGTGTGAGTGCGCGCGAGAGAGAGAGAAAGATAGGTGAGTAAAGGACTCAGGCCATGGCACTAGTTCTCCTGCACAACAGTTTTTTTTACTCGACACATCGCTATCCCAGGAGAGTGACCTTTATATGACTCATCGATATTAACTCCCAAAGAAGTAGTAGGATGCTGGAATATAATAGATAAATGCTTATGTAGAGAGTCCTTTACTGTGTCTTTACCTTCAAAGGATCTCCCACATCTGGACATCTTACTTTGTACATGCCTCAGAGTGTGTTTGTGTGAGAGAGTGTAAGGGAACGTGTGTGTGTGTGTGTGTGTGTGTGTGTGTGTGTGTGTGTCTGTATGTGTGTTTGTGTGTGTGTATGTGAATGAAAGAGAGAGAGAGAGTGTGGCTGTGTGTGTGCTGGTGTGTGTGCGAGTGTGGTGTGAGAGAGAGAGAGAGAGAGAGTCTTCATGTGTATGTCTGCACGCTCTCATTCCATGTGTATTCACAGGTCCAGGAACTGTGTCAGGATGAGCCATATGATCTTATTCCATGTGTATTCACAGGTCCAGGAGCTGTGTCAGGATGAGCCATATGATCTTATTCCATGTGTATTCACAGGTCCAGGAGCTGTGTCAGTATGAGCTGGTGGCTCCCCTTGCCCTCATGTTCACCTCCACGCTCCAGCAGGTATGTGTGTGCGGGAACACACACCACTGACAGGACACTGACAGCACAATGCACCTACACATTACACGTGTGAGGACACACGTAACTGACAGGACACATAAGCACACAGCCTCTTGAGGTCCCTGATGCTCCACTGCTGGTTCAGGACGCTAAGGCCTTTGTCAAAGTCATTGGCTTTCCATACCTGCATATCAACATGGGAGCAGGGCAGTATAAGTGTAATGAACTGTCAACTGACAACAAGCATTACCACAAGGAACACACCAGAATGTTTACACAGGGTTGTTTTAGCCAAAGATTAAAGATAAAAGAACATGCTCAAACATGGAGGATAATGTGTTTACTCCTCAAAGCAGACATCACTTCCAAGTATCCAAATAGGCAAGTACCTAAACGCTTGCAGTGTAGAGAAGAGAACATTGGGAGGCATCACTGAAATTAAATATATTCTGGTGTAAGTTGCTTTGGATAAAGGTGCGCCTGCTAAATAAAGTAGATGAACACGCTGAGTACCTGAAGTGTGCTAAATGTTCATAACAGCATCTATAAAAATAATGTGCGTTAAAAAATCGTGTTTAGTAAGCCATGATGTGGTGGTGTGTGCGTCATGTGGTTGTGTTGCTGTGGTGGTGTGTGCCTCATGATGTTGTGTTGTTGCCCAGACGCCGTTCTGCCCCCCTGATGGGCTGCTATTACTGGAGGCATGCGAGGTGTTTCATGGTTTCCTGACCTGGCCTGAGCCCTACTGCGGAGTGTGTTCCAGCCTGTTGTCCACTCTCCAGCAGGAACTCAGAGCCCCAGGTAACACACACACACAGACACACACACACACAGACACACACACACACACACACAGACACACACACACACACACACACACACACACACACACACACACACACACACACACATGTGCGCACACACACACACTCACACACACACATGCGCGCACACACACATACACCAAACACACACACACATACACCAAACACACACACACACACACACACACACAAACACACACATACACCAAACACACATACACCAAACACACACACACACACACACACATGCACACATCATAGATGACGACAGCCACGCACAAATATGCTACGGATGCAGTGTTTTCGTCCTCTGTCTCCTTGGCTACACAGTTCCACAGGATGTGAGCGGATAGTGACAGAATGCTTCCTCAGTAGGCCTTAGGCGTATACACACACAAATAGACACATTTAGCACAGGTAGATACTTCCGAGGAATTCATTATGTTTTTTACATTTGAGAAAAATGCCATAGTTACTTAATAGACAGTAAAGTGTTAATCATACATGTGCTGCCATCTTCTGGCTTCTCAAAGCAATGCGGCTTTGGTCCACCTCAGGGAGTAGGGATGTCTGGCGTACATAACCGCAATCCTAGCTTGTTCTTTGTTTGTTTGTCTGTTTTGATTATGATGCGGATCTTGGTCATCAGATTACAGAAGTGCAACTCAGGAATGCGTCATTATTTCATATACGGGTGGGCGACATGGCAAAAGGGGGAACAAGAAGTCATTGCTCATTTTGGGATTTCACTTTTGAACCATTCAGTGTGGTTGTCCTATGTTGGAACTTGAAGATGGGAAGGAGATGTGCCCAGGCCTGACTTAAGTCCGTGGGCTGTCATTTCATTGACGGGCAACTGGCAACGAGCAAAGTCCACTTAACATGAGCTAAAGCTAATTTAATAACTTGGCAAAATGGAATACTATAAGCAAGATCCTGAGCGCAAACATGGGTGGGTCAGCGCAATACTCCCACACGCCACACGACAACTTTAGTTTAGTAGACTTTGCTCGATTGCTGGTTGCTCTCCTCGTTAACTGTCTATGAAATTAGGGCCCTGTGTCTTTTCTGTGTTTTCCATGACATTCTCTTTCTCTCTTTCTTTCTCTAATTCTCTCTTACTTTCTCACTTTCCCTCTTTATATCTTTTTCTTTCTTGCTCACTCCAGGGATTTCATACCACAGGCTGGTGAGGGAGGAACAGGGTCTCACCACCTCCAAACATTACGCAAAGACCATGTAAGTCCACGTGATTTCTCCAGAAGGGCAAGGATGTCCTGTTGTGTCAGACTCCCATTACTCATGTTATCTGTCCAGCGTCGTGGAGTGGCTCACGTCCTTCCTGTATCGAGTCTTAGACTGCCTTCCTCTATCTGCACTTCCTCTATCTGGCCTTTTGCTGTCTATATTGCTCTGGAACCATCTGTGATGCAGTATACACGCTTTTTCCATCTATATATTTCCTAGTTTAGAAAGAGTCATTTTGCAATGTCAAAATGTCAAATGTCAAAATGTTTGTCTCCATGTAGCTTCTGTTTCTGTGCTTGAAGGATATGTGTATGTGTCACTTTTTTTCCGGCAAGCCTCTCTGTCCTCCTCTTGCTCACTCTCATTCCTCAATCTTGCATGCGTTAGCTAAAAATGTCTGTGGAAAATGTCTCAGAATTTGTTCTTATGTGCACAGCAGAGGAGGTTCTTCCATTGAGGAAACGAGGAAGAACCTCCCCAAACTTTTTGAGAATGTATTTTTGTAATTTAACTGACTAAACTCCTTTAAAAATGCAGTTTGATATCAGTATTTAATACTTTGCATATTATAATTTATTTCCCTGAGTTAAAATAACATTAGCACCACCTATCGTAACAAGAAATTACTGCAAGGAGGACGTCCTCCCTTTGGCTCCCATTATGGAATCTGTCTCTGATACTGGCGGTTCGTAGGGCTCATTCACTTGCATTGCCCAGGGGAGGAAAGACCTCCCTAGCGTCTGAGTCTGCGCCAACATCGCTTAACCAATAAACAACGGATTTGGGGTTGGAGGGAGGGGATTAGACATTGATACCGAAAGAAGTTTCCCTCTTCAACCATTCTCCAGAAGGATAACACATCACGCGTAAAGATTGTTGTAGAAAGATTGCAAATAAAGAGGATGTGCAATGGAGAACAAAGATATTGTTCATGTTTTATTGAACAAACCGTTTCATTCATTGAGCTACAGAGAGAAGGTTAGTATCAAAACAACAGGGAAACCTGTTCCAAAAATCCAAGTCACTAAACCCAATGGTAAAACCGCTGCCGTATAATGCTAACTGGTATGCGAAATACTTATAGCTCACTGGTACCATAAAAAACAATCGGCTGTACTGTTTTGTTTAAATCGTTCATACGCCTATTGTTAGTCTGACTGTTCACGTTCAGCTGACATTCTGAATGGAAATTGTTAACGAATGTTTCAGAACGTGATGATGTGTTTCGTATCTATTCTAATTAGCCTACTTGTCACTTGGGCATTGGCCTCATACTAGGCTACTTTGAGTGATAGTTGTAATAATCTGGCATAATCTGAGCAGCAATTATAGGAAGTTTTTGTTTTTGCAATTTTAGAGAACAAAGGTAATTTACTCAGGGTTTGTACTTTTTCCATAGGCCTATTTGTTTAATATAACTAGACACATAGCCTAAACATAAAAATATATTTCTGTTTAATACTAAATTTAGTCAGTCCACCCCTAAGTGATCAATGAAAATTGACCAACATTCTGAAACATCCATTAACATCCACATTTGCTACAAACAATGTTAGGCTAACAGCCCATGTTAATACTTCTGAAATAATGTTCTCTTACTTGTTGCCTTTGTTGCTTGTTGTTTAATATTGTGGAAAGGATGTTAGTGAATGATTCAGAGCATGATGCATTTTAAATGGCGTCACTTTTGGTCTTGTGTCTTAATTCAAAACAATTGCAGATGAAATTAAAATTAGTCAAATAATAACCAATAGCTTTAGTAATTGAGGGGGAAAATAGCTTAGAATGAGCCCTTTGTATCTACATAGGGAGCGGATCCTCTTTCCAAGGAGTCCGCCATATTCCTACAGTAGCCCAGAACAGACAAACCAAAAAACTGGCACAATAAAAGGCCTTTCGCAATTTCATGGCCCCTGACGGCCACCGTAGCTTATCCTACTCGCTTGGAAAGGGAGACGTATGCAGTTGGTTGTAATCTGCAGCCTCGCCACTAGATGCCCCTAAATCCTTCATACAGCACCTTTAATGTGTAATTCCTAAACTTTAGTTTGGATGTAAAATAGAAGGCAAAATAAAGACTAATTGCATCCTACCCTCTCTATTAATCCCCATCAGCACGGTGCTGTTGATGAACCCCTCTGAGGTTCCCACGGAGTTCCTGTCGGTGGCCGAGCAGCTCAGCAACATCCAGCACTCCCGCAAGGACGTGTGCATCTCCCTCATCAAACACGCCTACCAGTCCAGCCTGGGCACCAAGTACCCCCTGCCTAGTGTCCAGAAGAGCCTACAGGTACAGAGCCTGAGTGCACATCTCACAACACAACCCAGCCAGTGCTAAATACGGGACTGAATATTTGGTCCTATCCCTAGCAGCTGTAAGTGATATTTTTGTAGAACAGCTAACCTTGGTGACTTGTCATCCTGATAGCTGTGAGGATGACAGGACTGGCTTACATGCCAAACCACCATACAGTAGATAGACTAACCAGCCAAGACTAAGACTAGCCAGCCATAGACTATCCAGCCAAGACTAAAGACTAAGACTAGCCAGCCATAGACTAGCCAGTCAAGCTAAATTGATGAGCTAAGTTCGCAGTAGTGTGTTAGCGGAGGACTAACTATCAATTTCGACATAAACAACCCAGAGATTAACAGAGCAGGATTTGGAGTAACATTTGTGACTTTCAAAGGGCTGCTTAAAAACTCTCTTTCAAGGAAAGCTCTTTAAATTAACAGTGTCCTTCTGTCCCAGGCTGCCAGCGTGGGGGACCTGGAGAAAGCCTTCTCCACGGTGACGAAGCTCTTAGAGACGGCTGCGTGCATGACAGACCCTCATAAAGCCAGAGCGTGCTTGGGTCAGGGCCTTGAGGAGCTGAGGGAGAAACTGGCCATCCCAGCTTCCAATGGCAAGAAATCAGATGGTGAGTAGCTAATGTCGCTATATCACGACCTGAAAGGGGATAAGATGGCTACAGGGACTACAGAAATCTGTAGGATTGTAATTCAATTCAATTCAATTCAATTCTATTCTCTAGGCGCTTTAAGGCGTAATCAAGGCATAATCACATAGAAAGCACATACCAATATATCGTGGTTGAGCTGGTGTTGATGTCTGTGTATGTAATGGGTTTTCCTTTTTTTATCAGGCATGTTACAGACTATCCCTGTCCCTTCGGCCAAATGCTACCTGTTCCACTGGGATAAGGACAATTTTGGTAAATCAAAACCACCACTACCTCTTTAGCTGGCCGTTGTTTAGTCATTCTTAAGATTGTCAAGATTATATGGAAAAAAAATTACAATGTGTGAGTGTAACTTGTAACACAAAACCGTTGAGCTATGCACTGTGTGTGTGAAGAAGGGTTAAAACAGTGAGCAAAAACATGTTTCACATTTTGAGTTTTGCTTGAACAGATTGCTCACGAACCCATCACATTATTCCTTTAGGCCGCGTTCTTGCGTCTCAAAAACTCTAACTCCCACCTCAAACCTCTGTTTCTGTCTCTGTTTATCTGAACTTGTTGCTTTGACCTCAATTTTCACCCATCACTCTTCCTCTGTTTCTGTAAATAGACGTTTTTTCCTGTTTTTCCATTCCCCAGATGTTCTGAACAACATCCCAGAGACTGAGTACGTAATGTCTGCTCTTCAGTCCTTATCCGGCCGGGGAGAAGATGAGGAAGAGGATCTGTATGTGGAGGAAGAAGACGAGGACATGGAAGAGCCAGAGACTTTCATAGGTAATGGCTGCACGCTTAGGGACTACCGTGACTCCACCATCTCCACCGCTTCCAAGGACTCCATGTTCTCCACCCTGTCAATGGCCTCGTCGGGGTGCTCGCCCTCCAGCCTCAGCCAATCAGCCGCCGGACTCTCCTCCTCGGGCCCCGACAGCGACTTCTGCGAGGAGGCGGAAGAGGACGGCCCCTCTGAGCGGAGCCCCACCTCCACGTTGCCGCCTGGCTCCAGCCCCGGTGCCAAGGCCAAGCCGTCCGCCCGTAAGCGCTTCTCCAGCCTCTTCAAGTCGCGTAGCAGCAACTCGCTGTGCCGCGCCAAGAGCCTGGGCAGCCCGGATGCCCGCGAGATGACGGCCAGCGTGCGCTCCAAGCGCTCCAACTCACTGCCACAGCAGGTGCACCCGCGCAGCTCGTACCTGTCGCCGATGTCGACGGCCGAGGCCATCGGGCCGCACCTGCGACACGTCTGCTTCCGCCGGCGGCCCATCCTCAGCAGCGACGAGGAGGAGGAGTGCGATGGCGAGGTCACCCAGCTCAGGGTGGTGGTGTTCGGGGCGGACCACGTGGCGGGCAGGGTGGCGCGGGCGTACAGCAGCCTGCGGCGGAGGGAGAGCAGGAGCCCGCACCTGTGCAGGGCCTTCAAGATGCGCTTCTTCTTCGTGCCCGTCCGGAGAGACTCGGGAGCGACCGCGGCCACATCTCTGTCAGCGTCCAGGACGCCCAGCCCGGCGGTGCAGCAGCTCTCCGTCAGCCCACTGAGAACAGCCCTCTCTTATATGGTAGGAGCCAAAACCAAAGACAGTCATGTTTGTGCCAATATCCCTTTTTGAATTACAAGTAGAGAGTTAGTGGCGTGTGAAATGAACTTGAATTTCTCTTTCCCCACGCCTCTTTGATTTGTCATTCTTGGTGTTAACCTGAATGGTGTGCATGACGTACATTACCAAAATGTGCAATACCAGCTTGCCACTAGATATCATTCATTACCGTAGGGATGACTCCAGTTGATATCACCAGTTCTTTTTTTTTTTTTGCTGAAACAATCAGGCAGCTGTCGAGTGGCCTAATGGTGTTTAGTGACTATGGTGTTGAGTGGTGTGGTAATGGTGTATGTGTCTTGTTCTGTTAGGACCTGAGTCTGTCTGCTCCAGAGGACAGCACTAATGATATTGCTCAGCTCCTGGGCATGCTGGACCCCTGGTACGAGCGGAACACACTCAGCCTGCTCGACCTTCCAGTCAATGTGGTGTGCCAGGTGAGAGTGCCCCCCCCAAACACACACACAAATGCACTCTGCTCTATACATTGAATGCATACATTACATATACATTTCTGTTCAACACACTCAGACAAGCTGACACCCGAACACACCTCACATCCTCTTTCAACTGAAATACAGTCCCGTCACTGCACAGTCAGTTATTAGTATGCGCTAGTATTGTGCTCATTCATTCATTTCAAAGAATACGGAACAGAAGTCAATGAGAGGAACAGAGACCTTGTTTGTAATCGTGACCTGGTGTCTCAGCTTGGTGGGACATCTCTTCCTTCAGATCAATGATAATGTTAGTGAAGCTAACCAAATCGCTAACTGATGATCGAGATAATTTTAATTGAAGTTAACTAAGTTGCTAACTGAAGATCAATGATAATGTACGTGAATTTAACTAAGTTGCTAACTGAAGATCAATGATAATGTACGTGAATTTAACTAAGTTGCTAACTGAAGTTTTGCTAACCTTTGCTTGCATGTTGTGTTTCTTTCACAGCAAACGTCAAAGATAGACTCGGAATTGTACGATGATTCCCTTGAGGAGCGTTTGCCTATCCTAGCAGACCTGGTGCTTTACTACTGCCGACAGGCGGCTCGGCCAGCTCTCATTCAGCTCTACCAGGCAGAGGTACCAATGGATGGAGATTAAAGAATGAATGAACATAAATGTATCAGGGTTTCCGTTAGCTAGTTCATTCTGTTTTTTTGCCTGGATTTTTATTTTTTTAACAATGAAAAAATTGAAACTTGCCAGTCAAAATGTTAATGTTAATATTGTTCATACAAAACTTAAAACCCCCTTAAACAGGGCATTTGTTTTGTTACCAATGTAAACAAATTAATGGAGCTAATATATTATTATCTGATTTTATTGATTAATGCGAGTCTCAAAATCAGACTGCTTCCCACTCCCATAAGACAGCACGGGGAGAAAACGGATTTTACCCAATCACATGTCATTTTCCATGAACCTTCAGTCTAAGGCCCGCCCTCCAAAGCCTTCACCGTGTCAGGGTCATGCAGTGGCAATGAATACAAAATCTAATTTTGATCATCAGACACAATATGTGTGATTAGCTAATGAAATTGTGTCCTGTAAAATAAATGAATTCATCACCTGCAGCGGGTGGTCATACAATACAAGGCTGCAAACTGACGCCATCTAGGGGTCATTCTAGCACCTCCCACATCGAAATGATTGTACTTCACCAGCATGTTGAAGAAGGTCTAGATCTAGATTTACACTGAAGCCAAAAGTAAAAGGCTGAGAATGGTAACGTTATGCTCAACTGCATCACTGAAGACTTCACTTCATACCTCAGGGTTAATATTGGACCCTGCTGAATGAAGCATCGAGAGAAGGACACTATCATAACAATAACATTTAACTCAAGCCAACAATAGTCCTAACCACTCATGTTTACAGGAAAGGCAACATTTTGCCAGTTCGTAGACTGGACATTAAACACTGAAAAGACTACGAAAACATGTGCCACTTGTATTAATATCACCCCTGTTGCCTTGTGTTCAAAGCATATGAAGGCGTGTGCTTCAACATTATATATTCTATTATATTGAGTTTTGGAATTGTTACCGTAGCCTAGTGACTTGTTGACCTATTTAGTTGTTTATTTTGTGTTTAAGCTGACATTAGCTGGCGGGGAGAAGCGGAACGAGGTCTTCATTCATTCCCTGGAACTAGGCCACACAGCTGGGACGCGTGCGATCAAGGCCATGGGTGAGTTGGGCGAGCCCCCAGTTGCTCCAGTGACCGACAAATGCCCATCTAACACTTCTCGATACCCATCGGTCACCGTGTGCGTGGTTTCCTATGAAATGTTTCAGCTCTGTCAATTCTCAGTCCTGCATTTCCCTGTTTATGACCGGCCTGCTGTGAGTGTCTTCTCTCTGGTGTCTGTGCCTGAGTGCTTCAGACTGGCAGTTATGTGAATGTGAACTGAACGTGCTTTACCATAAATAAGCAATGCGGCGTCAGCCCGGTGCTTCTACTTCACTGCATGAGATTGTGTTTCTGGTTGGTTGGTTTGTTTGAGGCTTATTTGGAATGTTGTGCTGCTCAGGTGCTGCAAGCAAAAGGTTTGGGATCGACGGGGACCGTGAAGCAGTGCCTCTGACACTAGACGTTACATACAACCGGGTAAGAAATGGGCTCTACAACTAATATTGTCACGATTTAAGTGGCGTAAGGGGTACCCCAAGGTATAATCAAGGGAACAATGCAAGAGTAGACTAAGTTGCACAGACGCACTCTAATATAGTCTCTACGGCCCCTCTGGATCGCCCCTTGACTCTTTGGTCTTTCTCCTCCACAGGTCGTCATTAGCAGCAGATCTCACTCCACCAGGGCAGAGAAGGTTTGCACTTCCATAAACCTGACGAAAGCCTGCAAGAGCCTAGAGGAACTAGGTATGTTCATCAGATGATGTCTTCACACCAATTACATTATGATTATCTCAGGGTCTGCAATTCAGTGGATTCTATGAGTTTGCTTACATGAGTGCATGTTTCAAATCTGTAACCTCAAGAACAGCTCCGCTAGTTAATTCACAGGCAGGCTTAGGTGAGTTAAGCACACTGAGCTGAGAGCTTGTTCGTCTGTGATTTTTTTTTTTGCAGACTCAAAAATGGAGTGCCTGCAGCTGACTATGACTGAAGTGCTTAAGAGGCAAAACTCCAAATCGAAGAAGGGCTACAATCAGGTGAGCAGGAAGTGTAAACATGTCAAGTTAGGGTGTGCGGTTAAATAGAAGCTGCTAGAACAAAAACACCTGCGCCATTTTGAGAGGTCTGGGTTTGGTAATGGTGGGCGGCTTAAAAGAAACATCAGCCAAGCAGATGCACTGTGGAACTCGGTTCTACTCTGACCACAGATCAGTCTGACATGTTCCCATGCTTGTGTGCAATGGGTCTTTAAACAGCAAGCTGTGTCTCGAGCTGTGTGGGGCAATAGTCTGTAAAATATGATAACATGTCTTTGTTGGTTTAAAAACAAAACAAAAAAACACTGATACATATCTCAATACTTCTTATACTACCTCTTCTTATACTACCACTGCTTTTATTATTATGTTTTATTATTATTAATAATATTATTAATAATAATAATAATACTAATAACAATAATAATCTTTTTCATAGACTGAATAATACTGATAATAACAATAATTCTGTGATTCAAATGGCAGCCATAAATAGCATGCATAATGTTGTTGTTATTGTTATATAATGTATTGGTTTATCACCTAGTTTACCATGTGACAATGGTGGGAACAAGGGTTAGAGGCTGCATGTTGTGGTTTGGGGTCAACTTGCTGTCAGAACTTTCTCAAGCATGAATGAAGCCGAGACCGAAACAGAGGCTTTGCCACAAATACTTCTGGCTCCGTTTGCATTCAGTGTACAGTTGTTGCATTTCACATACAGTTTGAAGAATGCACAGGGCTAAATTTGAGTAAAACCATTTAAGCCCCCACTGAATGCTGAGAGTGTAAATATTCTGATATGTTTTCAGTCATGTGTGTGTCTGAACTGCATGCCTGATGAAAGACATACATTTGCAAACGGAAATATTCAAAACCTCACCTCAAAAGACGTTATGGTGATGTGATGTCAAAAAGTCTCATTAAAACAACAAACAATATTTATTGATACATATGTGAGTTATTTTGAGAACATAAATTGACTTAACTCTGAGTTCAAATGAAAAATGTAACTCTTTTCACAAATATGCATGTGCACTATTATTCAACCCCCAGCTTCAGTACTTTGTGGGGCATCCTTGAGCCTTTATAACTTCTAATACCGGTAAGCTTATTCTGGAAGTGCTGACAAGCTTCTTGCACCTCTCTGTTGTAATAATTTTTCACATGCAAAAGTCCTAGCTCATTGATATTTGATGGCATCTGTGACTGCCATCTTCATATGGCACCAAATATTTAAATCTGGGGACTGAGAAGGCCTCTCCAAGACATTCCAGGATCTATTTCTTAGCCAAGCTTTGGTTGACTTTGAAGTGTGCTAGGGATCATTGTCTTGCTTGGAGAGTCCAATGATCACCAAGGTTCAATTCCTGCCGGAGGCATCGCGTTTCTCTTTAAAATGGCCTGGTATTTCTGGGAATCCCTGATGCCAGGTACACGGTCGAGAAAAACATCCCCTCATCATCATTGACCCACCTCCACGCTTGACCGTGGGGATGGTAGTCTTCTGGTCTTAAGCCTCCACGCTTGACCGTGGGGATGGTATTCTTCTGGTCTCAAGCCTCCACGCTTGACCGTGGGGATGGTATTCTTCTGTTCATAAGCCTGGCCTTTCTCACACCAGACTTACCGCTGGCCCATGTGTCCGAACACTTCCAGTTTAGTGTCATCCATCCATAGAACCGCCTCCCAAAACTCCAAATTCCTCCTGGCATATTTTAGGCGACCTTTGATGTTCCTCGTGGTCAAGAGTTGAGTGCGTCTTGGAGTCCTTGTTTATTCAGTGCTCGTCTTATACTTGCCACTGTAGCACTTCATCAGATCATTCTGTAGCCGTTTTGCAGTAACACAGGGTTTTTTCTTAGTTGTCCTGATAAAGGTGCTAAGGGCTCTTGATGGCCAGGCAGGTTTGCAGCTGTGCCATACCTTTTTAACTTCCTTATAAGGCTCCTTATGGTCTCTCTTGGAAAGTTACATCTTTGGGAAATCTTTTTATACCTTTAAGTCCCTTCATGTGCAATGAAATAATTTCCTCTCTCTCAGCTTTTGTGGAAGCTCCTCAGATTTACTAATAATTGCAACTCACCTTGAACACCTTCATGGGTGGGGTTTGTGCATGCCTCACAGCTCAAGCAAATCATTATAGAGTTACGGCTTACGGTAATTATGTTTGAACTCCACTTTAGGCCATAAATAAATCAGAAGGTTTTAAAACAGCAATATTATATAGGGGTTGAATAATTGTGACATGGCTATATTAAAGCAGCACAACGGATCAATAGCTATTCGCTAACGATATGCTAGCAGCTAAAACTAACGAAATCTCTTGAAATGTGCTGACTTTGACATTATGACAAACTAGTTACTCAACAACTGTCCTTACACAGTCAAACATGAAGCAAGTGCAACACAAGACAAAGCAAGACGGCAAATAAGCTACTTACTAGATTAGCAGATAGTAGAAAGCCGGGCGGCCACAGGGAAAACTACAGAACGAAGTTATATCCCTATGGACCCTGGTATGGCAATGGCATGGAGGCGATTCTCCATATTCATTGTAGCGCCCCAATTTTTTTCAAGCTGTTATTTTTAGGTTAAACTGCTTATCCTGAAGTACAATTGTTGCATTGTGTTACTTTAACAAAATATGCTTTTACACACAAATACTACATCATACATTTCCTTTGTTGATTTTGTTTCACTCAACTTATAAAGAAGTCATCCAAAGCTAAATCTAATTCTTTGAAAACGTAAAAATCATGGTAAATAATTACAATCTTTTGTGGGTGGAATATTTCCAATTGCATGTGTGTGTGTGTGTGTGTGTGTGTGTGTGTGTGTGTGTGTGTGTGTGTGTGGCCAAACTATATCAGTCTGACTGTATTGTGCTTTGTGTCTACCACATCCAGCAACTCACCACTACTAAGGTCAAAGTGGACAGGGTGCAGGTGGTTGGTGCCAGCAGCACCACATTTGCTGTGTGTCTGGACCAGGATGAGAAGAAGATCCTCCAGAGCGTCACCAGGTAAAAGAAGGAAGTGTGCTGCACTAAATGAATCCTTAGAATGTCATATGCACGTCTTGACTTTTTTTTTTCCTGTTCCTGTTTTTTTTCGCTAAATTGTGGTGCTAAACTGTCTCACTCCCAACACCAACCACTGTTTGTCACCATGGTTACTACAGAGTTTATCTGTTAACTTTTAGTGCAATTTTTAAGGTTCTTTACCACAAAAACAATATCTGATTCCTAAGACATTAGAAACGAAATGTGAAAATTATGAGGTAGACCAACTTTAAGTTTGCCTTTCGGAGTGCAATTTTAACGTTTAGATTATTTGTTGGGCTAAACATTAGCATTTTAAGCGCTTTCCTTAAGTAGGTCCACTAAAGCATTTCATCTCTGTGTAGGTGTGAGGTGTCTGTGTGCTACAAGTCGGACAGCTCGGCGGACTGGTCTCGCGGGCGGATGCTGTCCTCTCAGATCCAGCCTCTCCACCCCACCTTCTGCTCCCTCCTCTGCCTGCCCGTCTCCACCTTCAGTGGGCCTCAGCCCTGACGGCCTCCCTCACACTGACACGCATGGACCAGCGCTGGCTCCAGCCCTCCCAGGCTACTCACTAGCAGAGGATGACTGTATGGGAGTGGATATTTTATCTGGGGGGGGGGGGGGAGCAAACTTTTGCCTATGTAAATAGAACAGGATTAAAATGTATATATGTTGTATGATCTTTAGATCCTGCCAGATGTGATGTGAGAAACTGGCAAACGGAGCATTTAAGACACTTTTGACAAATGTTTGTATCCACGACATATTTATTTGATTCAGGTTTAAATGCTATGGGTCATTTTCTACCCACTAGTCCCTTTGTCTTCCAGCAGAGGGCGCTGGTTCATTGCACTGAGCTGAGACTGGTCATATTTTATGCCTCTCACATGGAAATTGAAGACACGAAAACAACTGCATGAACAGATTGCAAGGTGCTGTCTTGTGATGTGCGGTAACTAAAAACAATGACCTGGAGCTACTAAATAACTGCCAGTACTTACAGAGCCACAACTGTGAAATGGACCTACGGCATGTTAGTAATCTACTCGTTTCTGGAAAACACACTGGAAACACGTTTATGAAGTGATCTGTGGGAATCACTCCTCTAATGTGGAAACTTTAAAGATGTTCAGGGATGAATAACAGTGTAAATAACAGTTTAATAACATTTTAGATACATAAACTTACATGTTTTTTTTATGTATAAGCTGTCTGTCAAAGGCAACATGGATAGTAATCATGACCACAAATTGTTGAGATTTTAATCACTCTTGAATCACTTTTGATTTGCAATACTACATTTTAAATACTCTCATATCCAGATCTATTTCTTTCCAATCAAGCTAATGTTAACCTTTTGGATTTACAAGTGCTTGAATCTGTTGCACATTTTGCAATTTAAAATGCTCATAACAGTTACCTAATCTTTTCATAATATGGTACATTAACTCAGATTAACGGTCTGTTCAGATTTATCACTGTCAGAAAACATGGTACACTGTAAACACGGTTTACTGTAAATATCGTCTTATTTCTTATATGTATTTGTGATGTAAAATGTTATGTATAATATATGAATTAAAACATTTATGAACAGTCTTTTATTCAGCTTGCCAAAACATTAAGTTTAAGGATGATACTATTTAATGTAGTATCCTTGTTTCTTTTAAGAAGTGTGGATGAGATGGGTTATGATGCAGCTAGAAGGTCAATAACCCCAGGCCTGTCTATTCATGCAAACTCAGGATGACTCCATCAGAACTGGTCCAGGGCCTTTATTCATTAAACCCACTTTCCTTCATAACCGTTTTAGATGAGTAATTTGGACCAACACCTGCTATGGAACGTGTGCTTGGACCAGCTCCAGTGAGGTCCATTTGGACTGATTTAAGATACAGTGGAAGCCTAACAGGCTGGCATGGGACTGATTTAAGATACAGTGGAAGCCTAACACGCTGGCATGGGACTGATTTAAGATACAGTGGAAGCCTAACAGGCTGGCATGGGACTGATTTAAGATACAGTGGAAGCCTAACAGGCTGGCATGGGCATGGGCACCAGTGGGCTGGCACTCCTTTGGAGCCCGCAGAGACCCCGTCCTGACGTAGGAGCCGGCATGAGCAACCCTGACTGCCCCGGCAAGCACTCACTTCCATGATGGAACTTACCCTCCAACAGGTGCTTCTGATGGAAACAGGATTATGGTCAGAGCCCCAAAGGTTTCAGCTTGGACCACTAATGAGCTTGGGCAATGTGGACCATTGACTCAAACCGCTGCATGAGAAAGGAAGTTCTCCAAGGGTTGGTAACTGTGGCCGTCCATATCATTAACAAGTTAAAGATCAGACAAAATCAGAAAAAAATGGGGGATGAAGACTTAAAAGTTAATTTGTATGGAAAATACACTTAAGTCCAGCTGGAATGCAAATACCATTGTGAAGTCATCAGTAGACCTAAGCCAGGTTGGCTGGGAGGTTAAGCTATGTATTGGCAAGCTTAGAGAGAAGTTTTAGACAAGTGTGGCATGACCATAAAAGAAAGATTTTGGCACAAATAATGAATTGGCCTTTTGAGAAAAGCTGCAGACACTCCAAAAATATATCAGCAATTTTTGTATTTTTTGAGGATCAGTGAATGGAATAATTCCTTATCAAGGAAAGTATAGTCAGTTATAGTAAATTACTCTACTGCCTTTTGAAAACATAGAGACAAAGCTATCACCTGTAATGAGTTGTTAAATGAGTATTTTTGGCACTGTCACCCTACCCACAACCAACATCACACCCTATTATGACACACATAGTGTCAAAAATGACAACACCTCTCTACAGATCACTTCATTACAGTGGCACTTGTAAGTGGGTATAAAATTAATTTAGTGGCATCCTATAATGCTCGTGTTTCTTAAGGGGATCGAGTGGACGTAATGTTGCACCACGTTTTTCACATTGTCGTGAGAGTACTGTACAGGTTGGCTTATAAATGTGTCATCAGGTCAAAACCCCAGCGTGTCACAACTTGTGCCACAATGTTGATCCACACCCAGTGCCCAGACATAAACTATGTGTTTCTGAATTTCCCACAGCATTTCTGCAAAACAACATAATTAAGAAATGCCCATTGTACTACAGGCCATTCTGTAGAGATGTCAGAGTTTTCATTTGACGCTACTGTGGTTGTCTGAGATGTGAGGACTGTGGTAAATATGGTCAGATGACGAAAAGTGGGGCCATTTAATGACCCATGTGCTTCAAGTCCTCAGACTGTTCTTATTTTAAGCTTCAGGCAGTCTTGTCTTGTAGCTACAGTAAGCGCTCCACACATACTGACAGACAGCGGAGGACAGTGCATCGCTATAGATACAACCTTGTTAACCATCAATGCATCTTGCTGTTATGTGCCACATGTAACGCTGCCGCTGACAGTAACTAAGAGACAAGACTGTCTGAAGCACACAAAAAATGACAGCATTCTGAGAACTTGAAGCACATGGGTCATTAAATGGCGCCACTTTTGGTCATCTGACCATTTGAACCATAGTCCTCACATCTTAGACGACCACAGTAGCTTCAGGCTGAGGCACTGTCTGAATGGATGCCTCAGAAAGCCACAGAATGTGAAAGGTCTATTGGGTGTCACAAGAGGAGCATAAGGCATGACCTATTTAATGTCAGACAACAATGGGGAAGGATAATTCACCCAGACAAAACACTTCCACCATTGATGCCCCTGGCTACATTGAAGGGCATGGTACATTAGAATATTGGTTAGTTAATTATTTACCCCAGTGTTTCAAAATAAACAAATCTTTAACTACATTGTAATCACATTTTCAATCAGACACCACTCTTGGCCAAGAATCTGCCTCATATTTGATCCAGTCATGTACAAGGTCACTGCTGCTGATGGAATGAGTTTGGTTCTAATTCCCTTTTAAGATAAAGTATTACTGTCAATATCAGTATAAACTGATCTCATGTGATCATGTAATTGTAATTACAGAGATAAAGAATAAGCAAAAAGGTCACAGTTGCAAATATGCACAATTAATGTAATAAATATAATAATACAAATTCAATACGTAGGCCCCTAAAGCTCTTTTTTAACTTTTGTTATTTTTTTAGATTTGCTCATCTGGTGTATTTTGGATGATTTGCAATCTTTACAGTTTCCTCATACGATTTTAAATACAGCAATTTGAAAAGAACAGTTTATTTTGTTACACGATTTTTCTTACAGCTAAAAATTCCTTATTTCTGGTTGTTAACGTCCACCAAGTTATCTGTACTTGTAGGTCATTTGAGGACTATGTTGATGAAACCCCTTAGCCTACCACGAATGTGTGCGCTGGTGCGTATTTATTTATAGAGCCCCCGAGTCTCAGAGCTTTTTTGAGAACCTTATGTTACTGTCCCAAAAATAAATCCGAGATATATTCGAAAGATTGAGACATCACTTGCCTGCTATAATTGGTAAAAGACTATATCACTCTTGTTCTATTCACTTTACCCAACTCTCATCATTAGCATGGATTGATTGCATTATCTCTAAATATGGCAACTTTTGGTTGAATTCAACTAGTGGTCGGAGAACACCTAGTGGTCGGAGAACGCAACACACAGAATCGCTATAGCGGCGTGCTTGTAGGCGTTGCTAATCAGTTAACGGCGCAGGAGTCAACATCGAGCTGGCTTTGACAAGTAGGAACTGACACTGACCGTGTTGAAGTTTATGTTGTTCACCAACAGGTAAGCTTGATTTGCTCTGTAACATACATATGTTAATAATGTAATAATTTTTTGCCATAAAAGTATTTTGTTGGTCTATTTCGGATCATTCTATAAGCGACTTTGACCAAAGCCACAGTTGTAGCCACAGTTAAACTTTTGGGATGATCACATTAGGTGAACATACTGCCTACACTGAGTTAAGTATTTTGTAGTCTAGTGTAACCATATACTTAGCCCCGGTTATCATTACATTACGACACATCATCGTCTCTCGGTTTCTTATTGGTTTGTTTAGATTTTTTCATTCATTTGTAAAACCAGGGACACATTTGACCGAGATATCGTGGGCCTTTATTCCGTTGTTGAACGGTGCATTTTAGCTGTCTTTACATGTATTTTGTAGTTTAAACGAATAATCAAAAGTCATTGGTTAGTCAAGGTTGGTTTTCACATTAGTTTTTTTATATAGGCCTACACTGTCAGTGCTGTGCTAAAGGGTTCAGCGCCTGTATAGTCCTGATGCACCTTTCCGTGGCTCCGCGAACCCCGTGCCACTGTGTTCTTGTCAGAATGTTTCCATCATGTCTGAGAAAAGCTACAGTGAATAAAACAACATAGCGGGCCATAGCTAGGGTCATTGTTTCCATTCACACCCTGGTGCATGCATGACTGAGCGATTGAAGGCTCAGTCAAGGGCTTTGGGTTCATGCTGTTTTGGGCTATTTCCTACCTTGTCTCCCTCTCTAAAGTTTGACTTCAGCTCTGGTTGTGATACATACACGTAGTAGCTTACATCAAGTGCATTTCAACAACCTTTCATGAGCATGTCAGAAATATTCCATACTAAAACAATTAGTGTAGAAAGTGTGCGCACATTAATTAGTTAGTTAATAATTAACTTTAAGTAAAAACAGTCAGTGGTAATTATGCTGTGCTGCAATGTCACTCGGAATATGAATGGTTTTAATGATGGTGATGATTATAGTTCCAACCCAGAATATGGTGATTCATTTCGGCCCACACATCTAAACATTTTACTCCAGTGCTACTGTGCCGCAGATTTATTATTTGAATGATGCAAATGTATTATATTATAAAGCTCAAATATACAGATATTTAAAAATTGTATATATAAGCAGAGTATTTCTTTCATATCTAGCAATGCTTTTGAAGTCATACTTGAAGGGAGGAAGAACAATTCTTCTATTTTTACTCTTCTTCTCTGAAAATAGTTCATCTGTATAATGCCAGTTCAAACAGAGACTCCCAATGACAGGAAGAAACACAAATGGACTCAAAACAAATAATAGGCCTGGTGCCGACCTTTCAAATCTCAGCGCTTAAGATAATGTGTTTGTGGATTTATGAGGTTAGGACAACAGTAAGGGATCCTTTTCCATCAGATGTGTATTTGCTGTGGGCCGCCCCTGAATTTTGGCGGTCTGTAAGGAAGCCTGTTGTCAGAAAGGAATTTATAAGGCACTTGTTGCAAGAGCAGGCAAAACCGCCTGTTGCTAGGGACATTTATTTTAGACTTTTCATACCCACCACAAAAATAGCGCTACTGGTTTTGTGGCATGATCTCACTGAGTTGCTGAAACTATGGAACAACTTAATGATGCAATGGTCTGCATGCCATTATTCTTTCCTAAATGTCTGGTTGCTGTTGACGGTGCTGTGGTATGCTGCTAATTCGGATTGGTAATGTGAACCGTTATGGTGTGATATGCCGGTTGTGCTCGGGCCAGATAACAAACAGAGGCAAGTAAGCAACATACATTGTTTCCACACTGAAATCTTTAATCTGACCACTGAACGTAAATCTGAGTCCTTTACATTAAAACAGACAGGCTAAAGAAAGACTTAAGACAGCTGTTAGATATGTTATTTATGTAGTTAGCTTAGGCCCAAGGAATTATTTCGCCACGGTGCTGTGGCAGCCAGAGTTTCACTAATGGCTGAACCCCGGCTCCCTGTCTGCCAAGTCTCTGGAGTCGCGGTCTTCCTTGACGCACACAGTACGTCCTGTTCTGACCAGACTGCATCATGTCGTCTGCCGTTGTCCTTTAAAGTCCCGTTGCATAACAACACCTTTGCCAAGAGAACGCCGGGAAAAAATAAAGGAAGGGCTCACAAATAGCCAAAATTAGGAGCTCTTAAATAAAGCGAGCATCATACTGCGGCTCTGAAACTTTGCACGGCTATTCTGATGCTTGAGGGCATATCAATTCATTGTAGACAAGGTGTAACAAATTGATAAAGGCATAATTTCTACTGCTGAGACTGCCAGCGGTAGGATTGTGCGTAAGACGAAAAAAGGCTGAGCTAGAAATGCGAATAGATGTAATGACATTTGCATGTTATTCATTACGGCTTGGGCTCCCACTTCAGACACCCTGCAGAAGGAGGAGAAACTGATGCCCATCCAGATCACTGCTTATAACTGCACACATCCTAAGAGAGACAGCCCCTGAGTTGTTATCATGGTTACAGGCTGGAAAACAACTTAAGATTTCGATTATTAATTATTAATGTATAACACAACACCATAACCTGACGGCAGAGATTAAGATGTTTTATACTTCATGGGATCTCAAGTAGGCTGATATTTCATTGGGTCATGCGTGTGTGGTGCATGCATCATTCTCAATCCAGCAAACACTGAGATGTATCAACATCAGTTCAGTGCTGACCGGCCATTGTGCCAAGCATTGGCTCAGCAGGCGAGGAAGCAAGTCCTCACTGTCCACACTTGAGCTTTTTGTTTGCATGCAGTTATGGGAATGCATGTATTTACAGAAAATTGCGTAATTCCGGAAATACACACTGTAAAGAAGAAGTGCTATACAGAAGTACGTCATTCTCATAACATTGTGTTGATTGCTGACAGTACTTTCTTCTGTCCGATGGAACTTCCTCATCCTGATCACGAGACATTACGAGTCTTCATCACACACAGAAGGCAGAATGATAATGAATCGATTATCTCTCTGTGAGCTGCCACAGTTTAACCCTCTTTCAACCTTTTTTTAATCATTAAGTTTGCACTTTAGAAGAGATTTATGATTCAATTAAATGAGGCGTGCAAATGAACTTTTTTACTCTAAACCAGGGATCTTATTGCTACAGTGTAATATTATCATTGATTTCAGACTCAGTATCATTTTAAATGTTAAATCCCATCCTCATTAGACAACAGAATGGCGTGAGCTCTAATATGATCTCATTTGACAGTCCAGCCATAACCTATCTACATATGAAGGGTATTGAGGGGGGTACACCTGACTACATATGAAGGGTTTTGAGGGTGTAACTCCTGACTCTGCATATGAAGCGTATTGAGGGTGTACTATGACTCTCCATATGAAGGATATTGAGGGTGTAACTCCTGCCTCTGCATATGAAGCGTATTGAGGGTGTACTATGACTCTCCTGACTTTAGCCCACAGATGGCCTTGATGACTGATCCCTGGAGTCCCTTGTGCGTGTGCCAGTAGTTTAGAGAGTTCAAGATGTCAGTTGGGCCAGAGAGATAAACCGTAAAAGTGGTGAGTAGGAGTAATAACAACAGGTGGCAGCGATTGAATGACTGTGAATGTTTTTGAGGTAACTCTGAACCAGTTTCATGAAACGACCGCCGATCCCCCACGGCACACAGCTGCAGAGGCAGAGGAGCCACCATCAGTGGACCCTTCCCTCTGGGCAGAGTAGCCACCATCAGTGGACCCTTCCCCTGGGCTACTGACCACCATCAGTGCACCCTTTCCCCTGGGCTACTGACCCACTTCACACTCCCGCCGCTGGGCTCTCACCCTCCACTTCCTGCCCCCCCCCCACCCCCCCGGCCCTGATAGATCCACCATGTGTGTGAGGCGCTTGTGCAAACCTGCTCCTCGCTCCATTGTGTCCAGTCAGGATGGTGATAGAGGAAGCAATCCCCAGCTCCCCCTGCCCCCTCCCTGCCCCCTCCCCACCTCGCTCAGGGCAGGTAGGCTCCTTAAACCCTGAGCATACACTGATCCAAAAAGAACTTCCTCACATTGTTCGGCCGTATATACAGGAAAGTCTTGTTGACTGATATTCTCTCCATACTCCTCCTCCGTGTTTCTGTTGAAACAGATACGTATGTTTTGTAAAGGTTTAGGCATGCTGTCAAATGTACAGTATATCATGTGTATGCATCTGTTTGCAAATAGAGCGCCACTTGTACATTACCACACACTGTACCACACACATGCGCCTTTGAAGGTTCTTTCCCCAGATTTGTGTTCTGTGTTTTAGCTGTGTGTTTTTGAACCCACAAATTAGAGCAAGGAGGTGTATACAGTGTCTCTGTGTGGGGATTTCCACTACACTAACGCTTCCACAGCCTCTGTTAGACGCTGCCACTGAATGACTTCCTGTTTTCTGAGGCACTTGTAGGCAAGCTAGAGGCAACAGACAGTCCCCACTGTAATCACCTCACCGCGTCACCCAGTGTCCTTCGTACGGTTTGAAAATGGAAGTCAAAAATAGCATAGATTCCCTTTCATCATAAGGCCAGATTAGACACACAGGGACGAATACTCAGATTCAAATGTTTTCTCTGAAGGTTCTAATCTAGCAGCTTTTTCATTGGCTTTAACATCCCATGGAATCTATAGCGACATAACTGCAAATGTGCTCCAAATCTATAAATACCTCAAGTGTAGTGAAATAACAGTGTTCCAGGGCCAGGGCCATGTTCTTCATAGGCGGCAGTGCTCCTGTCTCTCTTCCAGGACTGACCTCGGGGCGCCCGGCACCACTGTCTATACAGATGACAGGCAGGGCAAGACGGTTGGATTACACACACAGCCACCATTTAGCTCCGTCTCCTTCCTGAACCAATTTAGACCTGGTTGCTCTTTGGCACATTTGCTCTGCCCACCACTAGCATGGAGCATCCCAGTAGGGCTAAGAAGGATATAATTCAGCAGCAACCACCACAATCTTCATAGCCAACAATAGCAACCCCCACAAAAACAGTCAAAATTATCCTCTCCATGGTGTATTGAGAACTATGGCAAAAAGGAAAAATGTGTTTCTACTCTATTCTATTTGTGTTCTCTACTCATCAGTGTGTCATTTATTTGCAGTAACCATCACCAATGTGGATAGTTTAGTGTTGATAATGCCGATAGTTTTGTGTTGCTAATGCAGATAGTTTAGTGTTACTAATGCAGATGGTTCCATGATGTTGGACAGTAGAATGAGTAAGTTTGCCTTGTTGTTCTGTTGCATTGGATGTAACTGGCTAATATGACATCCTGTGATGCATGAGGCCGTGCACAGGGGTTGTGTTATGAATGAAACGAGCTGTGGACGCGCTGAGATGGAGGAGATTGCGGGGTGGTGTGAACGGCTCCTGGAAACTGTGTGGGCAGGCCTGAGCAAACACCCCAGGATGAGATCATTTATGGTGATTTAACACTCTATTCACAAGCACTCATTCACAGACCTACCGTCCTCAAACATGTATCCCACACACAGAAGTACTACTGGAAAGGAATCGTCCCGAGTGACGCCACACAAATGTGGCCTAGGACCACAGGTAAAAACACACAGTCATCCTCTACTCTGTGTGGGGAAACCTGCTTTGGTGCTTTTAGCCCTGTCACTCTGAAAGGCACAATAACATGCGTTTGCTTCTCAAAGCTTGTATGGGATTTGGGAAAACCTCATTGCACATTCCCTCTACGCATAACACCTTTGGATTGGTGCAGTCGGCGCGTCTTGCAAAACATCAGGCTCCACTGCAAACTCTCAGATGTTGCGGATGGATCATTTTGACAACTCATTAATTGTGAATGTCTATTTCGGTTGGCGTGGCTCATATATAGCTCCTGTCCTACCTCTGGGCCTGGGCTAAATATATCTGCACATGCATGGAACGCCTACTCATTCGAGCGGGCAGGAAGTGTGTCGGCACAGGCTGACGAGTGCGAGCTGAGTAACAGGAAGCATGCGGTCTGGCCCCTCTGCATGCCTCTGTTCAGTTGCTGAAGCAGTGCTGTTAAACTGCCTCTGTGTGTTTCATATTTCTCTTTCTTGTTATGCTGCCCCCCTTCCCCCAAAAGCTTAATCCACCTGTGTAAATGTCTGTAGGCATGAAAGGAGGGCTTGCTAGAGAGACCCATGATATCTCGTATCTTAACCAGAACCTATTAGAACTCCTCTATGAACAGTCTGGGTTTGTGCAGAGGTTTTCAAGAGAAGCCCAACTGAACAAAATTGATTTTAAGAATAGGCTCTTCACCTGAAAACTTCAGTGTCTAACCTGAAGTTAGTTAGATACGTATCATTATTGTCCTAGATGAAATTTGATAATGGCAGTTGTACCTCCTTCCCCGGAGCTGTCCGCCCCGCCTCCCTCTTTCTCCCTCTCCCACACAAATGCTCTCACCTCCCTCCTCTCTCTCCCACACACATGCTCTCACCTCCCTCTCTCCCATACACATACTCTCACCTCCCTCTCTCTCTCCCTCTCCCACACACATGCTCTCACCTCCCTCTCTCCCATACACATGCTCTCACCTCCCTCCCTCCCTCTCTCTCCAACACACATGCTCTCACCTCCCTCTCTCCCATACACATGCTCTCACCTCCCTCCCTCTCTCTCCCACACACATGCTCTCACCTCCCTCTCTCCCATACACATGCTCTCACCTCCCTCCCTCTCTCTCCAACACACATGCTCTCACCTCCCTCTCTCCCATACACATGCTCTCACCTCCCTCCCTCTCTCTCTCCCTCTCCCACACACATGCTCTCACCTCCCTCCTCTCTCCCGCACACATACTCACCTCCCTCACTCTCTCTCTCCCTGTCCCACACACATACTCTCACCTCCCTCACTCTCTCTCTCCCTCTCCCGCATACATGCTCTCACCTCCCTCACTCTCTCTCTCCCTCTCTCCCACACACATGCTCTCACCTCCCTCTCTCTCCCTCTCCCACACACATGCTCTCACCTCCCTCTCTCCCATACACATGCTCTCACCTCCCTCCCTCTCTCTCCAACACACATGCTCTCACCTCCCTCTCTCCCATACACATGCTCTCACCTCCCTCCCTCTCTCTCTCCCTCTCCCACACACATGCTCTCACCTCCCTCCTCTCTCCCGCACACATACTCACCTCCCTCACTCTCTCTCTCCCTGTCCCACACACATACTCTCACCTCCCTCACTCTCTCTCTCCCTCTCCCGCATACATGCTCTCACCTCCCTCACTCTCTCTCTCCCTCTCTCCCACACACATGCTCTCACCTCCCTCACTCTCTCTCTCCCACACACATGCTCTCACCTCCCTCCTCTCTTTCCCACACACACGTTCTCACCTCCCTCTCTCCCACACACATACTCTCACCTCCCTCCCTCTCTCTCCAACACACATGCTCCCCCCCCCCCCCCCCCCCCCCCCCCTTCGAGCTAATCATCAGCGCGGAACCCTTAGCTCTAAGAGCAGCGTCGACCAAAGCAGCAGCAGCAGCAGCTCTAGATAGAGGAAGTAGGCAGCTCGAGCTCTTGTGTTGTGCCTCTCTCACACACTTGTGTGTGTCATTCCATGTGTGGATACATAACAGCAGGATGCTGAGCACCTGTGTCAGGTGAGGATGCCAACAGGTAAAGGGTCAGAGGGCGAGGTTCCTCTTTTTCACCTCCCCGTCTGTCCACCAGCTGGCCGCTCGGGTGACTGAATGTGTCCATTCATGGCCTGAGGCAGGGAGAGACTAAGCTGCTGGGAAACTTGCTGACCTCAGCATGTTACGCTTGGCTGTATTCAGTGGCAAACCCACATCCACGTTCAGCTCTGTTTGTTTTACGGTGTTCCTGTAATCTGTCAGGCGCAATCAGATTTTGAATGGCCCTGTCAGTTTTAGTGGTGTAATGTCAGACACAACATTTTATTGGTGCTCTTACTGTAAACACAGTGCAGGCGGTGAGGCACAGGTTCTGTTTGGGGTCTTGTTGTAGAGGAACCAGTAGATTTACATTCTATGTCTCTTTCTTGTCATGTGCTTTCATTCTCAGCTGTGCAGAACATAGAAGGCAAGCTGCTTCTTGTGGATTTGAGAATCAGACCTTATTTTAACTTCAGTGGTTTCCCAGACAATCCCCTTCAAGATTGTTGAAGATTGACGAGAGTTTCTTGTGGTTGTGATTCATTTTTTTTTTTGGCAGTTTTAAAAAATCTGAAAATAGGAAAGTCTACAAATACGAGCCTCCCACAGACCTTTCCATGCTTGGTTACGGGACATGCTCTCTCTAACGCACTCAACCAGCTGACAAGTTTGTGTGTTATCTACAAACAGAGATAACGAGCTTATCGCATAGAAAGTGGCTTCTGTTTACCTAGAGTTTTTAGAATGGTATTCTTCTGTGTTTTTGTGCCATTAGTGTTATACTGGCTGAATGCAGATCATTGTCCTGGTGGTTTTCTGTGTGACACGTAGTTACGCACTTGCACCTATTTATGGCTGTCACCAACTCTCACTCTCTGTTGATTGCATGTGCTGATAGTGTTTCACAGCAAGACCATGTGTGAAAGTGTGTGAAAATAATTGCAAGATCACTCGGAAACCCAATGAGAAATATAAGGGCATGAATGTATGACCATCCCATGTGCCAGCTCAGGGGCTCTCTCCTCCTCTCTCCTCCTCTCTGCTCCTCTCTCTTCCTCTTCTCCTCTCTCCTCCTCTCTCCTCCTCTCCTCTCCTCTCTGCTCCTCTCTCTTCCTCGCTCCTCCTCTCTGCTCCTCTCTCCTCCTCTCTACTCCTCTCTACTCCTCTCTCCTCCTTTCTCCTCCTCTCTGCTCCTCTCTCTTCCTCTCCGCTCCTCTCTCCTCCTCTCTCCTCCTCTCTCCTCCTTTCTCCTCCTCTCTCCTCCTCTCTCCTCCTCTCTCTCCTCCTCCTCCTCTCTGCTCCTCTCTCTTCCTCTCCGCTCCTCTTTCCCCCTCTCTCCTTCTCTCTGCTCCTCTCTCCTCCTCTCTCCTCCTCTCCTCTCCTCTCTCCTCCTCTCTCCTCCTATCCACTCCTCTCCTTCTCTCCGCACCTCTTTGCTCCTCTTTCCTCCTCTCCGCTCCTCTCTCCTCCTCTCAGCTCCTCTCTGCTCCTCTCTGCTCCTCTCTGCTCCTCTCCTCTCCTCTCTCCTCCTCTCTTCTCCTCTCCACTCCTCTCATGGGCAGGTTGGCCTGATGTATGATTGCTGACATTTCCATAACGAGCTTATCGCATAGAAAGTGGCTTCTGTTTACCTAGAGTTTTTAGAATGGTATTCTTCTGTGTTTTTGTGCCATTTGTGTTATACTGGCTGAATGCAGATCATTGTCCTGGTGGTTTTCTGTGTGACACGTAGTTACGCACTTGCACCTATTTATGGCTGTCACCAACTCTCACTCTCTGTTGATTGCATGTGCTGATAGTGTTTCACAGCAAGACCATGTGTGAAAGTGTGTGAAAATAATTGCAAGATCACTCGGAAACCCAATGAGAAATATAAGGGCATGAATGTATGACCATCCCATGTGCCAGCTCAGGGGCATCCTTCTCCTCTCTCCTCCTCTCTCCTCCTCTCTGCTTTTCTCTCTTCCTCTTCTCCTCTCTCCTCCTCTCTCCTCCTCTCCTCTCCTCTCTGCTCCTCTCTCTTCCTCGCTCCTCCTCTCTGCTCCTCTCTCCTCCTCTCTACTCCTCTCTACTCCTCTCTCCTCCTTTCTCCTCCTCTCTGCTCCTCTCTCTTCCTCTCCGCTCCTCTCTCCTCCTCTCTCCTCCTCTCTCCTCCTTTCTCCTCCTCTCTCCTCCTCTCTCCTCCTTTCTCCTCCTCTCTGCTCCTCTCTCTCCTCCTCCTCCTCTCTGCTCCTCTCTCTTCCTCTCCGCTCCTCTTTCCCCCTCTCTCCTTCTCTCTGCTCCTCTCTCCTCCACTCTCCTCCTCCTCCTCTCTGATCCTCTCTCCTCCTCTCCTCTCCTCTCTCCTCCTCTCCACTCCTCTCCTTCTCTCCGCACCTCTTTGCTCCTCTTTCCTCCTCTCCGCTCCTCTCTCCTCCTCTCAGCTCCTCTCTGCTCCTCTCTGCTCCTCTCCTCTCCTCTCTCCTCCTCTCTTCTCCTCTCCACTCCTCTCATGGGCAGGTTGGCCTGATGTATGATTGCTGACATTTCCAGGACATCCCAGTGATCTCTGGTACTCTCTGCAGGAGCATACACATCTGTGAGAGCACCATCCCAGTGATCTCTGCAGGAGCACACACAGCTGTGAGAGAACCATGCCAATGACAGAGCAGCGATAGCATGGCCCTCTGGGATGGTTCTACAAACCAGTGCAGTATGGAGCCCGCAGGTATCTTTTCTACTCTCCACATTAATCATCACACAAGGATAAAAACAGATATCTGAATTAATGGTTGCAAGGTTTAGGTTAAAGAATAAGTAGATCGTTAAGAGGCGACATCACGTTTCAGTGTCCAACTGAAATTAATGATTAGATTAGGGAATCTCATGCCAATGGCTTAAGTTCCTGCAGTATTGTCAATGTTAGCAACTGATGATGCTAGCATATCGCAAAACAAAAGGTTAGATTTGAACCGTTCAATGGTAATGTACACTTCTAATTCTAGTCCCATTCCCCATTTTAATAATATTGTGGCATTGCCAGTGATGACTAAAGGTGCGTCCTTGTTGCAGATGCTGGTGTCTCCACTGCCACCCTAGAGTCAGACATCTATCGCAGTTTGCAGGCTGTGCTCAGAGAGCTGGACAGCATACATTCCACTGTTGTGGTCAACAAAGGTACAACCTCCTACACGCACGCGAAAAGACACGCACACGTTCATGCACAAGTCAAAATGTATGACGAGAACAGAGGTCTGCCTGTAATCTATGTTTATGGTAGTCTCTGCCACATCAACAGTTTTTTTTTTGTTTACGTGTGCCTCCTTCTTGAGTCTGCATCTACTAAACAGGGCAATATTGCTCATGCATTAACTGCTAAATCACACTGGCTAAATAGTGAGTTAAACTGCTGCATACACATGATTTGGTCTTGTGCTCTTTATCTACATCCTTAGAAGCAAACATCATGGCACAGCGCATGAGTCATTCACTTGTGTTACTTTCACAGCGATTTAGCTTTCACAAACTTTACACATTTATCAGTCCCTGCTTTGTCAGCAATAGTCTGTCTGTGTATGTGTGTGTGTGTGTGTGTGTGCACATGTGACATTGCTTATGTTTTTGGCTTGTTTGTTTTCGAAGGGATGTTGAGATGGACTCTTCACAAAAAGGTTCAGAAGCATCCACAGTACAGCCTGATCTTAGTCAAAGTGGCCATCAAGGAACTAGAGAAAGTGAGTCAGCAATCTGCTTTCATTTCAGGCCTCAGTAGGAAACGACACATCATGCTTTCCAGACAGTTCCAGAGTGTTTTCAATGTTAATGATGATGAGGATGTGTTGATTGGTCTATGTTATATAGTAAAGGGAGCTTTGAATTGTCTTTGAAATGAATGAATGTAAATGTGGATGAATTGAATAATAATGGTTATTTTGTCGGCTACTGCTAGAGATTTCTCACCCTAACATGTTGTTTGCCTCACGTGTCGTTTGTCCAGGCAGAAAGGCTGGACTGCAAACTGCACATCATCCCCCTGCTCCACACCCTGATCTATGCCATCATACAGGTACGCCACACAAAACCACTAAACCTCTATGCTCACCTCTGCTCCAGCTGCCTCTCTAGTCTGGTGGGCTTTGGACTCTGATCTAAATGACACACACTTTCATTTCACACCAGTGTCGTTTCCTCACACCTGCACTCCATGGTGAAAGCTTTTTGTGACTGATATCGACAGTTTCTGTTGGTGCAAAGAATGTATGTGTGTGCGTGTGTGTGTGTGTGTGTGTGTGTGTGTGTGCGTCTGTGTGTGTGTGTGTGTGTGTGTGTGTGTGTGTGTGTGTGTGTGTGTGTGTGTGTGTGTGTGTGTGTGTGTGTGTGTGTGTGTGTGTGTGTGTGTGTGTGTGTGTGTGTGTGTGTGTGTGTTGTGTGTGTGTGTCTACACTGACAGGAAGGATTAGCCGCACTGTTCCGTCCACATTTCCATTGTGCAGATTAGGCTACGCTTAATGGCCTTGCTGTAAATGCAACATCACTCTCTCTCTCTCTCTCTCTCTCTCTCTCTCTCTCTCTCTCTCAGACAACGTACATTCCTGATGACCTCTACAAGAGAGTGTATGACTTCTGCAAGAGGCTGCTGACACTCCCTCAGCCCTACTGCAGCGTGGGACTCACGTACTCCAGACAGATGAAGATGGAGCGAGGTACCCCAGGTACTTCACACAAAGTCTCACTACATCAACGATAACAGCTAGAAGTGATTTGATTCTAACATATTTTGCTTTACACTTCCAGGTGTTCTCTACCAAAGAATGCTTGTTTCGGAACACAGCCTAAAGAATGACAGCTATCCTCTTCAGAAGAAGTGAGTGATGGATGGAACTCTTACATTCAGGCCATTGATAGTTTGTATTGTCACGTAACCAAGGTAACAATGATTAATAGCGATACTGCACGCTATTTGTGTGTGTGTGTTGTTAGCATGTTCGTATAAACAGTGTGGTGCTGCAGTGTTTCCTGACAAACACCTCTTCAGTGTCCTTGGCCATGAGCGCTGACACGCTTGTGAGCGAGTGAGTTAGTGAGTCAGTCCTGTGGTGGCGTCAGCTGTGTGAGAGCGACCTCAAGCCTCATGTCTCTCGTTCCTCCCCCAGGGTGTTTGTGTTCGCCGACCCGGCCGTGCTCTCGGGCTCGCTGGGGAAGTCCCTGGGGCTGGACATCGAGTCGGGCCAAGGGTTCCAGAACCCGCTGGGCCTCATGCGCTCGGCGGTGCAGCACAGCCTCCAGGCGGTGCTGGGAGAGGAGCGGTGCCGGGGCGCAACGCTGACCCAGGCCCTGCAGGTCAGTTCATGAGTGATGTGTTCTTCCTCGAAAGGGACTCCATCGTTCATCTGTCTTTATAGCTCTTTAGGAGCATCTGTGTATCAACTTGATTCTTATATGGTGTTGGTGAAATGGGTGTTTGTACTTTATTGGATATATTGCTGCAGTGAAACTGGTTTTATAACCGTATGTGAGGTTGAATCTAATCTTGTGAAAATGTCACAACTTTTGCCTCCACAGGTTGGACTCTCAAAATTATCACGTGGTATTTTCAGGTCATCTAGGAAATGTGCCAATGTGAAACCACAATGAAATGCTACATCCTGACCCTTATTATAAAACAATTGGGTTCTATCGCGTAATTTAGTTGTTTCTGATTGGACGAGAGACATAGCACACTAAATACACACTTTGGTATAGCAGCATTTCATCGATGACAGCTCAGCTACACTGGTTGTGAGCAACTAGATGAGGTGATGTTAATTCGAATGTCAAAAACGTAACACTCAATAATGAATCGCAGTGCTAATGCATATAGAGCTGATCATCATATTGATTAGCAGAGCCCTTTAAAATGGGCAGGAGTCTCACAGAGGGAGAAATGGGGCTGTGTAATCAGCGTGACTAGTTCACCCATGTGTTCCAGCTGTCTGTCTGGACAGGCGGGGTGTGAAGAGCCATCACATATGCAGTGACACGGTAGCCTGGATACCAGCCCGAACCCCGTCCAAAAAAATGTTTGGTCTGGGAGATTCGGTCTGGCTTTGAGCTAGTTGGGAGAGAGTATCATCGGTCGGATTATGCCGTACCAATCAAATTGTCAGGGCGGGCTTTATACGATGATGGACAGATGATCAAGCGGTAGATTCGAAATCCTCCCAAGATGGCGGCGTATCGGAGCTTGTTAGTGGGACATATTTTATGTAAATGATGCTATCTACACAACTTTTTTTATGTCTACATTGACTCGGTTAGTTGTGTATGTGCAACACGAATGTTGCCAAGGATTGTATGTCTTAACTGAAGCACTCTAGACCATTATTGTTAGGTCATTGCTAACGCTTACACCAAAAATCCATTGAAACACATCAACGTGATCAAGGCATTTGTCGATCGAAAAGATGTTTTTGCCGTCCTTCCTACGGGATCAAATTAAAGTTTTAATGTATCAGATGGTCATACTACGTTGCTCTGATTGGTTCTAGGTATCCAATTGAGTGAAGAGGCATTTTTTCCCCCTGGTTAGTTGAAACACGCCCAATAATCACAGCCCAATGGGTCAGTATCAGACTCATATTCTGACTAGAATTATGAGTATGACATTGTCAGGCTAGTGACACGGCCAAGGGGAGCGAGTGGTACAGATGGAACAGCAAGCTCAAAGCCCTGCAAGGGGTCAAAGGTCACTGGAGAATCAGGCTGTCAGTGGCAGTGTTGTGTGTTGCAGCACGAGACTCACAGACAGACAGAGGGACAGTGGGACAGGACTGCATACATGATTCAGTACCAGTCCACCAACACATTATATTTGTGTGGAGCAGTATAGAGCTCATGTGTTTAGCAGGGAAGCTGTAATACTAGTAGCGGCAGCGGCACTCTTGTTTAGTCCAACGCCATGATGCCCCGGACATCAGGGTGACATGTGGGATACATGAGAGATGATGTTACACAGGACGTCACACTTCTCTACTTCTCTCTTCGGTGGAATCGCTCATTTGACAGCATTTGTGACACCTCGGTTGCCAGTACAGTATTCTGCTCTGGTGACGTCAGCCTTGTGTGGAGTACACCCTGAAAATACAGCTGTGCACCCCGTATCTACAGCTCATTGTTCTGTTGTGCCAATCTGTAAACTCTCATTCCAACTGCCACACAGAGTGATGCATTGAAAGCAGCGGAGCACTCACTCGGGGGAGATACTGTGGTGAAGTTATGTAATGTTCTCTGTCCCTCGCTGTTGTTGCTCTCGAACTCGCACGGGAGCAAGCTGAAGGCACATCCAATGGGACCCTTCCTCAAAAGGTCCAAGCAGTTTCAGGAGCATCCAGACGAAAGCGTCTTTGGTGGAAGCCCAGATTCATGTATCTTATCAGACCGCACTGGGGGGGTAGGTACGTTACGTCCATAATAGCATTGCTGCTCTCCGGTGCGGTTGGGCTAATCATTACAATCGGAGGCTGTGAATACGTAACTGGAGGCCGTATGAATAGCTAAATCATGGCAGTTCAACCAATAAGAGCGATGCCTGCGATCTTGTAAACTGATTGGCTACCTCGTGGTAGTTGGTGCGGAACTCAGTTGTGACAGCGCAGCTGATGATGAGTCAGTCAGTGAGTCCGTTTTCAGCCTTCATCAGTTCCCTGTCAAGCGTGGCAACATCCCTACCTGCATGTGCTCTGTCTTTTTTCCCGCCAGCAAGTATGTTGTCTGTGGACAACCCATGAGTTCAAGCCCCCCAATGATGCCGACTCGCTAACTGGTGGCAGCCTGCTTTTGTACAAACATGTTTTTCTTACTAGACTAGACCAGGGGTTTTCAACCAGGGGTCCGCGGCCCCCTGGTGGTCCGCAGCGGCATTGCAGGGGGTCCGCGACATGATTCATCCACCATTGATTTAAAAAAAAAAAAATTATAATTGATTCAGATTACTCTTGAAAATGTCTGAAATAAGAAAAATATGTCTTAAATAATATAAAGGAGATTCAGGCTGACAGAAAGTAGCCTTGTACCTATCCAGTCTATGGTAGCCTGTTGTGCTTTGCAAACTACCTACCTGTGTGAGAGAGTTTTTTTTTGTGTACTTGAAGAATAAGTACAGGGCCAGGCTTGAACCAGAGAATGATATGAGACTGTCGCTGTCTACCATTTCGCCACGAATAGTCAGGCTGTGTGGACTTCACCATGCCCAGATATTATACTCACAGGTCTCCCCTCTCTCCACACACGGACGCACGCGCGCACACATGCACGCACGCACGCGCGCACACATGCACGCACGCACGCGCGCAGGCACATCAGTGGGCCGAGGATTTCTTTCTAGTCAGATTGGTGGTCCCTGGGACAAAACCAGTTGAAAACCTCTGGACTAGACTATAGAAAATAGAACTGTCCCACCGACTCTGATAATTCATGGTTAGCTAGTCTTTCCTCCCGATGGGTTTCAAACCCATTGGCAGGAAAGGCTAGCTCCGCCCCTGAGTTAACCATTTTGTTAGCATGAAGAGACATGCCCACCTAGGGGCACAAACTTTATATTCCGTATCAGCCCTGTGGGGCTACTATCATGGCAAGTTTCAGGTGGATTGGAGTCTAAGTATAAGTATGTGATATGGCAAACAACATGAGGCCCTGCGGTGCAGTGGCGGTGTTAATAAAAACACTGAGGGGTCCAGCATCATGGCTCATCACAGGCCATCACATGTCCACACACATGCTGAAAACATTCACAGGGGAGGCACTGAATGAGTTAACTTGTAAAATAATTATTTACAAAATCAATATGATTTTGACCATAATCGTGCAGCCAATAATTAAAAAAAAAAAATTTAGATTAGTTTTGGGCTTTTTGCCTTTAATTGATAGGACAGTGAAGGTTTGGACATAAAATTAAATGGAGAGAAGAGGTGGGAGTGGGATCGGGAAATGGCAGCAGGTCAGATTCAAATCCTTGTCCCCGTGGGCGTTGAAGCCCGTATATGGTTTGGGCTTCTGCTTGCACCACAGTGTCCCCCAGTGCAGCCTCTTTAATGAGATGAGTTGATATCTTCCTTTGTGGTTCCTGTCAGTGCAGTTTACTGTAATGTTTGTTCATTTCTTGCAATCGATATCCGGCTGTGGGGCATGTTGTTGAGGCTGTGGGTAGGTAGTTGTGGTGGTACTATATAGAGTTTACCTTTGTCACTGCCTTTTCAACCGCAGCCAGAGATAGATTCTTAGAACGCTGAGAGCCCTCTCTGGATTCTTAGAACCCTTAGATGGCCAGTGGTTCTTAAGAGTTCTTATATTCTTTTTGTCCAACATGCATTGGAAATTATTCATTCAACTGAAATGATTGATACTATGGTTTATCCTTGTTATTTTTACTTTTCTACCTGTGTTTTAATTTATCTGCTGTGCATAATACATTGAATACTGAAGCACTTACAGTGCCTCTGATTAGGACATGATTTACTGTATCAGAGTGTAATTCTACATCTACCACAGTTCACACCCAGCAACAAGACCACCCCACAGCACTTTGACGTGTTAGCCAGTGGACCACAAACCTTATGTAAGAGGTGTTAAGTCAATAGCACTCAGACTGAGACCACCCTCAGTAGGTAAGCATGCTATGAGTGTGTGGAGTTTACCATCGGCGAGTCCCGTCACCAGAACCACAGGCTCATCAACAGGATGTTTACAGGATCCAGCTGCACCATTGTCTGTTTTTTAGTCTAGTATCACTCGTTTTTTTACCTTGTATTTCTCTCTCTCTCTCCCTATCTCGCTCCCTATCTCTCTCTCTCTCTCTCTCTCTCTCTCTCTCTCTCTTTCTCTCTCTCTCTGTTTTTTAGGGTCAGTCATTACAGGACGTGGAGCCGTACTTCCAGGAAGTGTTGGCGGCAGTGGAACAGAGTGCTGAGAAAGGCCAGGGGGGCGGGGGGTCCCACCTGACAGACAGGCTGCAGCAGCTCTACACCAAGATAGTCAGCGCTGCTGAACAAGGTGACCACAGACTGACACGTCTCCCAGTTCTCTGACGGAGCCAGCTCATTTGAAAAACTTCAATTTGTTCTAGGCTAGCTGTACCTCAGTCAGTTCATCATTCAGTCCCACCGGCTTCTTTGAATGTTGTTTACTGAGCAGCTGTCTGAGCAGCACAGGACGTTGGAGTTTGTTTGTGGTGACATTGGGACGGTTTTGGGTTCTTTCCCTCTCTCTCAGATCCATTGTCCCCCGGGTCTCTGTGTGATGTTCCGCTTCCCAATCCGGAGATGAGCTTCCACGTTTGGACTGAGGAGGAAGACCTCTGTGAGTTGGCCTGCTTTCAGACAGTCTTTATTATTTCCTATCGTATCCTTTAGTCCTCCCCCTGGCCTCAGGCTAATTTTCAGAAAGTTCATTTGATTTGTCGTGATGCCTGTTGCTCTTAAATGCAATACAAAAGAGAGTAGTGTGCCCTACTAATGGCTATTGGTGGCTCACAGTTCCTAATCTTCACTCAATATTTTGGGTTGACATAGTTTCATAAGGAGCACCAAGAGGAAAGGTCAACATTGTTGGTGTTTTTAGTGGGGGCCAGACAACAACTTAATAATATTGTTGTGACTGGTTCAGGAGACATGTCTCATTCAAATAGAAGCCATGCTGATCTCCTAACATGATAGTTAGGTTTACAGTTGAATTGTCCATAACTAATTTATATATACCTTCTTCTATGTTCTACATTCTATATACCTCCTTCTATGTTGTCCCCCATCTTGTTCTTTGTTTTTCTTTACTTTTGTGCTTCTTTTACATTTCACACGTCAGAGGTGACTTTCACTTGTCCTCACACTTTCATTCACTCCTCTCCCCTTTTTGCATTCATGTACCTAAACAGGGAGAGAGCTGACCAAGTTCGTCCGCTCGAATTCCTTCTGTGAGCCCTTCTCTTTCCCGGACGACTTCATGGCCGACCTATCGAGCGACCTGGACCCAGAGATGCCCCGGCACTCCGTCATATCTACCGACAGTGGCATCGAGCGCGACCTGCCGGAGGCGGAGAACGTAGCACCGGCGTCCGGGCGCCTGACACGCCGCGGGGGCATGAAGGTGAAGCCCTCGGTGACGGACAGCGTGACGCTCATGCAGGACGTGCTGGGGGAGACGGACACGTACGTCTGGGGCTCGGCGGGCAGCGGGTCGGGCACCCTGCAGAGACGGGCGGGCACTAACACCAGCGCCACAGCCTTCCCCAAACAGCAGCGGACCTTCACAGCTTGCATCGTTCTGATGGGGGACGACAGGGTGCTGGGCAGGATGGCCAGGGCTTACTACTGGTTCAGGTGAACATTTAGGCTTCTCTGATGCGATCAAATCTGAAACTAAGCTTCTCTGTGTATGGATACGATCAAATCTGAACCTTAGCTTCTCCGTGTATGGATATGATAAAATCTGAAACTTAGCTCCTCTCTGTATGGATACGATCAAATCTGAAACTTAGAAACTTAGAAACGTAGTACGTACATTGTACTTTGCTTTACTTTGAAGTAGTTTTCTATAGAATCATCTTTTAAATGAACATGAAAAAAAATGCAGAAAATGTGCACGCAAACTATTACATAGTCTTTTCTTGAGATTCATTTGACCAGGTAATCTTAATATCACTGTAGTTTAATTTTACTATCACTGTAGAACATTGTAAAAATCCAAGTGAGATTCATAACTTATCTAGACGGTGCATAAGGTCGCAATGTTAGTTACAATTTAAATATTAAAATGTAAATTTCTAAATGAGTGTCATTAAACTGATTGCCAGCATAAAGTTATGGTGAATTGGCTTCATATAAATAAAGGAAGTGGACAAATCCCATACGTGCATGACTGTGTGTGCACGCATCAGCTCTCTTGGTCTTTCAAAGACCCCTTAAAGGACTGGAGGACGTTTAGTCGTCTACTGTGGTTCCACTCCAGTGAGTGTGTGTCTCTGATTTACAGGAAAAGGGAAGCAAGGCGACAGTTCCTCACCACCAAAGTTGACCTGCAGATGTACTACATCCCTGTTTCTGATCAGCCCAGCTCTCCAGCCAAAGTAAGCTTTCGAAACAGAAATTGAGAAAAGGAGTTCTGTTCCAAAACTAGCAAGCTAACTACCTAAGAGGCATGCAAAAACCTTGCAAATACCACCAACAGCCCAGCTGACACTGATATAAGATTGCCAACACACAAACTGGTGTATTTTGGCAGAATAGCTGGCAATGTCATGCTGTGAAAGCTTTTCTTCCATTTTTTGCTAGGTGTTCCAGCCAGGAAACACAGAACTACATAGTAAAAATCCTGGATGGCTAGTGGGAAAGACACAGGTGTTTAACTGTCCTTCACGTGACCATATGCTATCAAAATTAATTTGAGGATGGTACCAGAACTAGTTGCTTCCTCAAAAAGTGTCAAATTGTTGCATAGTGCTACTTTAACTGATCCATTCAAATCCACTCCGCTCCTGTTCACGATCCAGTGGCTGGCCCTAGTGAAAACAATTAAACTGTGTGTCATGTTTAGTTTAGTATTGACAGTGTTGTCTCACAGTCTGTGTCCATTTTGTCATCTCTTCACAGGAAAATACCTCATCCTTGAAGAGCAACCCTTGCTCAGTGGCTTCCTACTTGGGTATGGCGGATCCGTGGTATGAGTGCAACATAAACAGTCTGGGCCACATGATTCCCAAGCTGGCCGAAACGGTATGCACTCCAACCGGTGACATACCTTAAATAGTCAAATTATAGCCAATTATAACAGTTAAATGCCACTTGTACCACATGTAGACATAATTGCAGATAAATACTACCTTGTGAATGCCTGAAAAAAACACTGAATGTGGATTATTCTAGGTTCTCTTACTGAATGTGGTTGTTTACCGAATACTTAATTTACTCTTACTGTGGCTTCTCTGCTCTGTGAAGTAAATACATTTTTGGATGTTTCTTCACGGAAGGAGAAGAGAAACTCCATTTTAAAGGGGAGAAGAGAAAGAACTGAGTCATCCTCCTCAAAATAGTTACACTCACCCCTGAAAAACCCCAGAGTTATGGATGTTGCATATCTTAGTTATCAGTGGAACTATGTTGAATTTATATGCAATGCCTGTGTTAATGTCACAAGCAGACACTAAGGTGTGATGACATGTGCACACTCATCCATTCAGTGTTCTTTTGTTGTGTTGATGACATGTGCATACTCATCCCTTCGGTGTTCTTGTGTTGTGTTGATGACATGTGCATACTCATCCCTTCAGTGATCTTGTGTTGTGTTGATGACATGTGCATACTCATCCATTCAGTGTTCTTTTGTTGTGTTGATGACATGTGCATACTCATCCCTTCAGTGTTCTTGTGTTGTGTTGATGACATGTGCATACTCATCCCTTCAGTGTTATTGTGTTGTGTTGATGACATGTGCATACTCATCCCTTCAGTGTTCTTGTGTTGTGTTGATGACATGTGCATACTCATCCCTTCAGTGTTCTTGTGTTGTGTTGATGACATGTGCATACTCATCCCTTCCGTGTTCTTGTGTTGTGTAGCATTGCAGCCCTGGCATGACATGCGAGCCCAACCCCTTCCTGTCTGATGTCATCTCTTACTACGTGCGCACCGGACTCCAGCCGGTCTACTTCACCATCTATTACATCAAGGTACTGGATCTCTCCTCAGCACAACACAACAGACTGTGTATCTTATTAGAGCTAATTACAGCAGCACTGTTGGGCAGGGCATGCTCCACACATGATCCACAGTCAGTATGCAGTGCATGACAATAGACCTCTTGACTCTAACCAGACTTAATCTTGAAGATAATGAGTGCCAGCATCAATGAAGAAATAGAAGAAAAGGAGGCCAAAAGGAAAAGTGTGTTTTGCTGTACACTGTCATAAATGCTTTTTTTTCAGTGCTGCTGAGAAAATATTTGAATGAAAAATGTCTGACCTTTTAGGAATACTCCTGGTAGAGTTTCTCAGGCCTGTGCCATTAATCAGAATCTTGAACTGTTTTGTGCAGTATGTTTTGTTGTTTTGTGAAGTGTAAATGAATGAGCTAATTCAGCATTTTAAGTTACTATTTGCTTGCTTACCAGTTTCTTTTTATTGTAAGTGTATGCGTAAGCGGTTTTCTGTTCCACCATTTCTTAAGTACTTTGTGTGAAACCCATCTTTGCTGAGATTGCATAGCATTTGTCCACTTTGAAGAAAAAGCCTCTGATTAAAAAAATGAGTCCCTTGACTTAAGTGGAGTTGACCCTGGTGCAGAGCAGGGCCGAGCCAATCAGGAGGCAGATATGCCTAGAGTGAGTTATGATGCAACAGTCGTACAGGCAGAATTTAAAAATAGTTTTGTCACCTGAGTTGACATTAGAATGCTGAAATTGCTAATTATGTGGTTCCTCTTTACAGATCTCATTTTCGAACCTCACGAAAGAGCCATTAGAGGAAGTGTTCCTCTCTCGTCTGGAAGTAGACTTCCCTGATTTTAGAGGCCTCCAAGCTTCTTTGAAAGGTACATGAGAAGTGGTGGATGTGTGTGTGTGTGTGTGTGTGTGTGTGTGTGTGTGTGTGTGTGTGTGTGCGTGCCTGAGTGTGTGTGTGTCACAGTGTATGTTTGTTTGTCTATATTTGGTCTTGATTGCCAACTCCACAGTCTGATTACTTGGTCAAAACAAAAGGGGTTTCCCATTGTGCGCTGCTCTGATGTTTACCCTCCGTGTCACACTCAGACATGTCAATGAGACAGAAGAGGAACTCTCCGGAAGTGTATGGTGCCGCCATATCAGTGAACTACAGAAAGGTGACTCATGCTTAATTTATGCAAGAACCTGTTTCACCCTCAGTCCCCATTTCATTACAAGTAACAGATGAAAATACATTGTTCATGTCAGGATAGGTTCACTTTTTGCTGAGAGGAAGTCTATGAGCTATAAACCTGTAAACCAAGCCAACAGGACTACATTTGGTCTGAGCTCTGACCTCTGCTAGGGTTACTATAAAATGTTATAAAATACTGTAATGCGGTTTATATACAGTGCGGTTTATAGTCAGGAGAATTCTGCAGTTATAATAATGAAATTATTTGTCTTCATTACCATACAATAATACACTCAGCTGCCCGTTTATAAGATACACCTAGCACAAACTAATGCAGTCCAATACATACACGTTCAAAGAGTGATTTTCAGTGTCCTTTGGAGTGAGTGAGGACACAGGGTTCTGCTTTATAGGCAGGCAGCCTTGGTTCACTGAGTCTAATCTGCAGAATTAATGAGGGATCATTTGCCTCCCAAGTACTCCCTGAATTATCACGGTAGATCGGTTTCTCAACTCTAATCTTTGACCTTGTGTCCTCTGTTACAATTCGTGCAGGTGTCGCTAAGCAACAGGGAGGCTGACAAAGCACTGTCACTGAGGGTGTCTGGGGTTCAGATCTGTGCCATTCCACCCAATGAAACCGAGGGTAAATTAAGCTAATTAGCTATTTAAGCTAACTAATAATATAGCCTACATTCATTCAATGACTGCATGGTGTATTGTATCGTGGATGAGATCTAGGCCATCTGATTCTGCTTTGGCTTTTAGCTTCCTTGTTCACAGGAAGTGCACACAAACACACACATATTGACGGACCAAACTGTTTAAAGAGTTATTGCAGATGGTGTTTGGCAACTGAATTCGCCGTTGATATTGAGGCTGGTTCATCTTATTGTTCAGAAAGATTTGTCTATGCTGTAAGGGATAAATCACATACAATACTGTTAACTATACTGTGTGCATGTTAATGCTTTGAAACACTACAAAAACTTCGACTCGCAAGCCACTAATTGAATATTTATGCCTGTGTTCTTTTCAGATCTCAACTGTCTTACTGTTAACTTTACTGATTCAAAACCCAAAAGTAGCTTGGTGAGTCAATTCACATCCATTGTCCCTTATTCATGTTGTAGTTAGACTTCCAATGTGGATATTAATGCTGACCAAACACTACAATATCTGTGTTACATCAACAGGGACCAAAGATTAGGACCTGCGATATTAAAATCAGGTCTCTGGAAAGAGCAACATTTACTGTTTGCCTTGACAATGACTCTCGCAGGACTTTCAAAGATGTTCAAAGGTAAGATCATAAGGAACTGTTTAATAACTCTCAACTATCTATCAAGCATGTCATCTAATATGTTGACAGCTCTTTGTTTGTGAATCCGATACAACAAGAAATACATTTAAATTGATAACTAAATGTATTTGTTTGTTTTTTTGTTTATTCACAGTATTGAGATTAGTCCTTGTCTCGATCCTGGATACTGCATTCAGAAGACAGTGAGGTCTAAGTTTAATGTCGAGGAGGACAGTGAGGCTGGACTTAGCAAGTATATAAATAAGCGTCTGTCACTGCCCATCAACACATTTGCTGGCATCATTCATTGACAAAAAAGTCTCGGTCCAGACCTGTCACCAGGATAAAGTAGACACCTCTACTGGTTGCTTTATTGATGTGAAGGCATCAGAACTCCTGTAGACATATCCTGACGTTGACAAGTTCCAGCCCAGTCACTTCTGGTCACTGATGGACGACCGTTTATGAGATATGAGACTTTTCACATGCAACAGAAGAACACCAATACTGATTGTGTATTACAGCTAAGAAGTTAACGAAGACCTCTTTCTCCGGGCAGAATGCTGAAACACAAGTCAATTCATGGTCATTCAAACTGGCTGGGTGCTTGTAGCGGACGGGGGGATCACCAGGGGCAATCACTGAACCGTACTGTGCTGTAACATATGTGCTAGTATATCAATACTGGTATATTGATTTTGTATGGTTACACCTCTCTCTCACCAGTTGCTAATCATATGACACTAATATTGATGATTCAGTGATACCTAGTTGATTTTGCATGTGGTATGATTGGTTTCAAGGACATTCCAGTGTATTTCTGTCAATGGTCAGGCTATAGGCAACTGCCATTTCGATTTTTCAGGGCAGATTAGTTTCAAACTATCTTAACCCTTCTCACATCTAACATTTTCTGTTTCAACTTAAAGGTTGAGTCTGCCATTCTAATCAAATACGCTTTTTGTGAAATTCAACAAATTGCACCTCACGGTCCTGTAACTGTCTGTCCCTTCTGTGTGTACACACAGTCCAAGCTCTGTGAATCGGAAACAAACAGGGTCCGGGACTGAGCCAATTCCGGCCAATCAACACATTGCTTCATGAGCAGAGAAGGGAGGGGTGTAATTTGATTGGCTGTTGAGCTCAGATATCAACAATCTTTCACCAGAATCGTGGACTTTTCAAGGCACTTATTTTATGATTATGCCACACTGGTTTTAGGCCTCATGTAAATTCGGAAAGAAAGAAGGACTTTATGTTATCATACAGGACTGTGGGCACTTATATGGTTAATTTTGGGAGCTAGAGTACGTATCTCAATGGATGTTCTTTTCACCTACACTTATTGATGTGGATGTCAATGTGAACACACACTGAACCGATGCTTCACAGGCCAGATTGGGCTCAATATGATCAATCTCTTCTGCAATGCAAAAGGAGGACATCATCATTCAAACCATTTCTCTGTCTTCTGCACCTGTTTTTGCACACACCGGTCTTTAATGATAGAGCCTGTAAGCCTGCACCAAATTGGGGTGATAACAGACCATCACAGGCACAGCAGCCCTTGGAAAAGCCTTCTGCTTTTATGAAGGTGTGACTGCTGCTTGGGTGCTTTTCAAGGCCAAGTATCGCTCCACTTTATATCAATTGTGCAATATCCTGGGAGGTCAGTTATTGTTATATAAGAGAGATTGCGAGTCCAATTTTCTAGGGGTTGAGAAACATTTGAAGGGCGATGCTTGTAGCCTAATCTGTATATCAGGATGTTTTTTGTTCAATAGTTTCTTCAATGTAAGACATTCATCTTTTCAGGATATGAAACTGCACAAAAATGGCCTCAGCTGATCTGAGCTCAGCAGACTTCGGCCAAAAGATGGAATATACAGCAATCCAGCTGATTTACCCACCAATTGCTTACTAATGATGCTATCACATTTTGATGGAAAACAGAATATATACACTATTTTTAAACACAATATACTGTTACTTTTTTTGGTGTAATTTATTTCATAATTTTGTAAATGGAATTGTTGTACAAATGTATACGTTATGTACATAGATTTATTTTTAACTCAACATTAAAGTATGACGTTTGTAGAGAAAAATGACTGAATGGTCTTTTCAGTGAAGTATGTGATCAATTTTGTGAGAAAAACATTTACAAATACCCCGTGATTAGCAAACCAATAGAATGTGATTCATAAATGTCCAACGTTTTGCAAATATGCACACCATGTTTTATACACACCTCTCAAACAAACACGACACGTTTTGCAACTCAAAATACAACTAGCAACCAATAAAAGAAAGATTGCACAAATGTAAACAAAGAATACAAATAAATGAACCGCATTTTCCATGTCTGTATAATCAGTTTTACAAGTGGAACACATTTTTTCTACAAGTACACAGGAACCATGTCATTTCTGGATAATCAGATTTTTGGCACGGTTGCAAAGGCATCAAGGAGCAGCAGGAGGCGCTACAGGGACATCTGCCTTCCACTCACCGCATCAAATTGGTGGATGGTGTAACTAGAGAACAAGAAGGTTGATTTGTTTTATTTGTATTTTAGTCCGAAATTATTTTGTATTTATTGTTTAATTTTATTTATATCTTTGTCATCAGGTATGATTATAGATAGGTCCATCTTCCACATTAAGTTAAAGTAATACTATGCAACAATTTGACACTTTTTGAGGTATGGTTTCAAATTAATTTAACTTTACGTTGCTGCGTTATCATGGACCTGGGCCATGCATCTGTCGGAACATGTGTTGTATTCCAGTTCCTTTTGAAAACGCAAGATGGTGCCAACGGCCAACGTAAAGTTAATCGGCGCACAGATCCTCCGATTCGTGTTGAAATCCACACAATCGCTGAGCTCAGGGAAGGATTCACAAGCCCTTACTATTTTATCCTACAATTTTGAGCTGGACCACAGGATGTCGGATTCGAAATGTATCATATTTGTATGACAACGTACTGAAGTCGCATCTTTGTGTAGCTAAGTTCAGTTGTTGCCAGTTTCTCTGTTGAAGTCAAATCCTTCACTGTTGAGTGATGGACAAGGAACGGAGAGCCTCAAACCAGTACGGGTCCCTGGAATGCACTAAATGGAACACAGAAACCGACAAAACAGGTATAGTTTTTCTCCCTTTTCAAAAGCTCTGAAACATGATATCTTTTTAGGATACCCATACGGCTCAGGTTACTTATCTGCCAGCCTGGTTTGTAATAGCTTTTATGTAAATGCAGCATCTTTAATAAGGTGTAGAGTAGCTGTCTGTGTCATCTGGTAATGATGTAGGCTACAGAGATTAGTTATTGACCGGAATTAAGTAATGTCAAGTGCCTTGTGATAATGTTCTTTCTACTGCAAAACAGTACAATAATGTGGGCAGAATGTAATAACTTTACAAAATTGCAGCCTACCACCTGGCTGACCGACAAGACCGATTTATCTTGGAGTTTTGCTTAATTAACTAATTAAGACCCAATTATGGAATTAGCCTAAACAACGTAGCCTATCCATCGAGATCCTGAAAGCACAATCATTTAAATGTAGGTCTACGTTAGTAATTTCATATTTTAATACATTCTAAACATGAAATAAGTAGCCTATACATTTTTACATCTCTTTTCGCCAAGAATTTGCTCATACCAGCAAACACCTACTTTGCACAGTATCAGCCAAAATGATTAAAAAAATGACATTAACATCCTAAGGAACACCACTAAATGAATTGCTAGATTTATGCTCTTCGTCTCAGCAGTTATCCAAAGCCGTCTATCCTCAAATAAACAGCACACAGCAATCCAGTGTTTGGTCATTAAAATACCACTACTGATTTGTAAATTATTGTTATCTAGAGAATGATTTCATCTCTGCCGAGCTCTGACAAAATAAATAGGCCTACAGAAAGATGTCTTAAACCCAATCACAAACATTGGCAAATCCAGTAGATTCCATTCCTCCTAAATGGAACGTTTTCATCTGTGGGAACCCTGGAATCCTCATCTACGGGTCTTTTTAGTCACCAACAGGCTTTAACTAATTGGGATGCAAATCTACCCAAAACTCTTGTCTTGCATATATTATTATCACAAGAGGACTACTGACACACTGTGCAAGAGCTAATATACATTACTATGGGTGGTAAGGTCCTTTCAGATTTCCCCATCTCTTATCTGATACAGCTCTTGAATCTGACCTGACATTCTGTCACTAGATGCTCCCTTCACCCGGTGGTTGCCATGTTGGTTGCCATGATGCCGGGAGCTCTTCTTCATTAGCTGGGAAGGAGATAGTGCTTCTCTAAAAACCATAGTGTGCATGACGCCATAATGACCCAGGAGGTGAAACACTACCACAGGTTGCTGAAGGAAGTGGTGTAATATGATTGACTGTTGAGCACAAATAGCTACAAACCTTTCGCGAAACCAAATAGCGGACTGCATTTTTAAACAATCAGCCATTATGACATTTCACCAAAGCTTCTGAGGGCTGGGGAGAGTCAGGCTCTCTGTGTTTGTTCTAGAATGACTTTGGGATGATGTGAGAATTTTGGGGAATCTGTATATGGAAGAAAGTTATTGTGTAGTCATTCACAACATGTAATGAAGTCTACATGTATGCTTGAACATGCATATGCATCCATGCACACACGAACACAGACACAGACACAGACACAGACACAGACACAGACACAGACACAGACACAGACACAGGCACACACTCACACCCACACACACACACACACACACACACACACACACACACACACACACACACACACACACACACACACACACACACACACACACACACACACACACACTCACACACACATGCACTTTAGAAGCAAGCATATGAACTTGCTAAGGCACCGTGAGAGATGATGATGTCTTTGGGCCCTCAATATCAGTACATTAGTAACAAGTGCATTTATCTAATCTCAGTACCAGAGAGAGATGCATGGACATGGTTATTGGGCTTGAATACATGTTCTCAAGAGGATGTAGTGCACAGCTTCAGAGTGACCCCCTTGGTCTCTTTCTAATTGGTGGACTCGAGGGTACGATTATAATATAGCACAAGTACCACTGACCTGATGAGGGGACCTGAATGACAATTTGTAGTGCTGTGAGGTTTTAGGACTGGCTTTGTTGTTGTTCATCACCATCTTTGCTGGACTGTACTAGCTTGCCACAACTGCCCCTCATATTTAGAGCCCTTGCCATTTTATTTGAAGTTATGAGATGAAGAGATTGCTTGAAAAGAGTCGACTGATTCATTGCGGTGTGGTTATAAATGTATTTATACTTTCCTAAACTCCCTGACTAACTTTGAGTTGGGAAGCTCTAGGATGGTGAGAAGCTATTAGAGCTAACTTGGTTGTATAGTTCCTTATGCTTATTAAATATTGTGTGTCAAATATCTTACGCAATATATTTAATCCAGAAAAGGGAAGAATAACTTTTGTGGGAGAAAGTCAAAGAATAACAGGAACATGGCAGAAGGGTTGAGGCCTTTTTCTAACCAAGCATGATGTCTGTGAGCATGATAAGTGTTGCCCTGGAGTTAAACAGTCCTATTAGAGTGACAGCATATTTGAAAGCAAATACAACACACTTCCTCTTTTCTCCAACGTGTAAAAGGCAGCCATCTTTGCAGAACAAAACCAGAATCCTCAAAACAGCAGCTCACCACAGGAAGGCAGTGGTAGCATTATATGAATATATATGAGGTGAACATGAGTTGAGGGATAATTAAAGGATTGGTTACCACATACAAAGAAAGTAGGTCACACTTTAATTCGATGACCCCCTACAGAAGGTCCCCTATATGTAAAGTCTCTTAAGGTGGACTATCCAAACAAAGTCTTACCAGAAATTAAGATATAACGACTATTAATAAATACAGGCCCGTCATTACACTTGAAGTGCTTAATGCTTTTTCATTGAGTTGAACAAACATATACAGTATTTTCAGAACTTTATATAAGAATTATTGAATTCTATGAAAAATGTAATTTCAGAGTATTTTTTTTCATTCTGTTGGTTTAAGGCGTGCATATGTCTCCCAATCCTTTGGAGTCTTAGTTTTTGGTCTTCTTTTTCAACTAGTTCAAAAACATATAATGGTAGTTTCTTTTCTCTAGCAGAAATGGTGGTCAGTTGTGAATGTTTGCCATTTTGCTGCTGACTGTGCTGCTGTAATGATGTGTTTTGACATCGGACATGAGGAGAGAGGAGGAGAAGAAAAAGGGAGAGAGAGACAGTACGGGTGAGGGGGTGCAGACCTAATTAAAAGCAGTTTTAGACAGGGAGTTATGCCAGCCCTGGTTAGTGCTGACACACAATAATTTGCACCTAACATCGAGTGTTCACACCAGTGAGCTGTAATTTCAGACCGCTTCTCTGGCACTGATTTATGACCCCAGCCAGTACACTGAGTAGGTGTGTGTGTGTGTGTGTGTGTGTGTGTGTGTGTGTGTGTGTGTGTGTGTGTGTTCATTTGTGTGTCTGTACAGCAAATAAGAAAGGATGGTCCTCCTGAAAAGTGTTAAGATTTAGTTGATTTTCTGTTTCTGCTCTTAAACGTATGTAATTATTTAATGGGGTGAGTATAATATGTGCCAAACCACTGCAAAATTAAAAAGAAAATGTAATTTGTATTTCACAGAGGAGGATGTGGTGTCCATGGCTGACTCAACCACTACAATAGATGACATTGAGGGAGAGCTCTTCAAAATCGAGCGGATCCGTGACGCGTTAGTTCGACGCGAGTCTGAGCTGAGATACATGTGAGTATTGAGCCAGTCTCCACATTGTGAGTCTTAGCTGAAATACATGTGAGTATTGAGTCAGTCTCCGCATGTGAGTCTGAGCTGAGATACATGTGAGTCTCCGCGTGCCCAGCTTTTCTCCTGTCCATCTCACGCACTTTCTCATTCATTTAAACTAAATGGCAGCTGTGACAGCTAGCCATATGCTCCCGCCCCGATGTTTCATTTGCATGATAATGAATAGTGTAACAGTGGCCTTGCCTCCTAGCCTCCAAACAACAGCCAGCGCTTCACTTACTCAAAGGAAGGCCACAGGTGCATACAATCAGATCAGTTGGTTTCCATGGTTGCTCACAATTAATCTGTTTTGTCACTACAGTGAGCGAGCTGGGAAGAGTGGTTTAAACATTCCCTTATTGGAATATCACATTTGATTTCAATGAATCTGTTTTGTAACTATAGACGAGTGGGAAGAGTGCTTACAAAATTCTGTTATTGGAATATCACATTTGATTTCAATTAATCTGTTTTGTCACTATGGTGAGCGGGTGGGAAGAGTGGTTTAAACATTCTGTTATTGGAATATCACATTTGATTTCAATGATGGGCAAAGATTTTGATCAATCTGAATCAATTTGATTGCAGGTTTGTTTCTATCTGAAATTCAGCAATCCCATCTATTCATAGCCATGTGCATATGATCTGAAGAGGATGTACACACATGCAGGAAGGATGCAGCATCAGGACCATTAGACTTACCAGAAACATGAAGCTTTTCAGTCATCTCACAGTGTAAAGTGTGCCAGCAGCAATCCACCATATACAGACTTAAAAGTGAAAAGTTATAGCTTGGTTGAATTGCCTGTCAATCTGTTCCACTTTGGGACAACCCTACCACTGTTCATTGATTTCTACTTGTCAAGTGAATTAACTAGGTTAGTTGTTCTGAACCTTTTGTTCATTTAAATACTAGTTTTGGTTTATGTCCTGAAACACAAAGTGAGGGCCAGTCCACCTTTTTGATAGTTTGCAAACAGAATGTTTGTCTCCAACTCCTGCCATTATTCACAGAATGTTTGCAGTGAGTCTGATTATGAACCTTCAAATCCAAAACCAAGTGCCTCAGTGACTGTTGACCCTTCATAAACTTGGATGGATATAAACGTAATCACGTGTAATGGGCTAAATGGTGACTCCTTTCAAATCCTTTTGTCTTACATTTACATTTAGTCATTTAGCAGACACTTTTGTCCACAGCGACGTACAAGGGAAAGAACAGTCAAGCTAAGAGCAATTAAAACCTGGTGTAATAATAAATACTACTTTACATAAGAGAAAGAAAAAGAAGTTCAGGAAAGAAAAAGAAGTGCAGGAAAGGAAAACTTGAATGTCTGGCCTCATGATAGAGGACTACCAACGCTTCCACATTAGAGTGGTTATCTGCAGGCAAAACTTACGGCCCCCAACTACAACCAATGAAGGTTACAACCTTGATTTGAACCTTGGTTGTCTTCATTTTTTTCTGTCACTCTCCATGCGTGCCAGTATGACGGAAAGCTGTTCTTAGGTCAGTTATTTCCGTTGTCATCTCTCCAGAAGGTCCCCTTCGCTTTCATCACCCATGAGCATCTGATCAGCCAGCTGCCCCACATTAAAATTTCAGTGGGTTTGCTTTCACTGTTCCAGCTCCTCTGTTGCATGTATATTAATCTCTCTCTCCCCCTGAATGACTTTGCAGATCAGAGGAGTCTGATGCATAGAAAGAGATCTCTGACTCTCAATCGGGCTTACAGCTCGTGGTCATCCCAGATGTGTGGATGATGAGTCATGATCGAGCTCAGTGATGAAACTGAGATGAGTCAGTTAGGAAGTAATGAAGCCTCAGAGAGTTCAGCAGACAAGCAAATCGAAAAGCAGGTGTTTCTTAGTGACTCACCATCTGTCCATGCACCCAATTAAGCATATCACGCGAAAGTAATACGTGTATACCCTCGTTAAGTTTTAATGAACATTGTGAAAGGATCGTATGTATTGATCAGGATAAGGCAACAGCAAGTCATTGTTTAGACATGCACAGCTAGCCACCAGAAAAGCAGTGGTAATGGTATTTAATGTGTGTGATACACTCTGGTGCTTCTCTCCACTCATTAGTGAGCCCTTCATGGGTTGATGACATGCTCACATTTGCTGCTTAAGAGGAAGCATTAATTGGCAGCCAATTTCCTTCAGTCAAATGCCACCACTGCACAACTAAATTGCTATTTCTTGTAACAAGGAAACTGGTGGGAATGAAAGATCAAGCATTGCGAGTCATTTGGAGAGTTCATGTAAATTCACAGGAAACATTCAGATCACGAACTAAACATGTCTGCTTATTTTATGTTGTTTGGTAGTGTGAGGATGTTTAATATAGTACTGACAGTAACAAGATCATGGGTTAGGGTCCCATACAGCACATGTAGTGATCAAATTTACTTTGAAGTGATATGAAACATGAAATGATGACTTGGGGCAAAATATATCTGGTTAATGAATAAATATAAATAGAATAAATATAAATGTAATAAATGTTCTCGGAATGATCAATTCAATGTTGTTTTTTCACCTTTTGAGAATCGTTTTTCATGACCACGAGATAACACATTTAGTCTCTGTATTTGATCAGTTTTGTGATTGGCTGTGACATTTCAGGGTAATGTGACCACAATTGTATCTTCTTCTCATATGTCCTCTTCGTTCCCTGTAGGATGGATGACATTCAGCTCTGTAAGGAGATCACCCGGCTGAAGAAGGAGCTGCAGAAGCTGGTGTCCATTCCAGGTAAACCCTCTGATCCCTCTGCTCATAGTGATGGGAGTCAGTGGTCTGAGTCAGTGGTCTGAGTCAGTGGTCTGCTCATAGTGATGTCAGTCAGTGGTCTGAGTCAGTGGTCTGCTCATAGTGATGTCAGACAGTGGTCTGCTCATAGTGATGTCAGTCAGTGGTCTGAGTCAGTGGTCTGCTCATAGTGATGTCAGTCAGTGGTCTGAGTCAGTGGTCTGCTCATAGTGATGTCAGACAGTGGTCTGAGTCAGTGGTCTGACTCCTCTGGTCATAGGTATCTCAGTACGTGGTCTGGTCATAGTGATGTCAGTCAGTGGTCTGGTCATAGTGATGTCAGTCAGTGGTCTGAGTCAATGGTCTGATTCCTCTGATCATAGTGATGGGAGTCAGTGGTCTGAAGCTGCAAAAAATGTGGTCACTGACTTCTGGGTTAGCATTACACGATTTTTAAGTTTGAGAGAATGTGTAGTTTGACTAAATGTGCCATTTAAGAGAATATTCCATCTCTGCGCCTCTTCCATCCTCAGTGAGTGATTGCTGATTACCCTGCTGGCATTCTCCATATGCCAGATGAGGAAGTGATGTTATTGTGCTAATTGGATTTGGCAGAATTGATTACATTGTTTCCTTTGGAAAATGTGTGAATTTTCTCAGCCACTTCTCCCTACTGGGGCGAAGAAGTGTAGACTTAATTGTACTCCAGCTAAAAATATATTGAGCTTATCCAGAATGCTGCAACTAGAATTTCAACAAAAACTAAGAAAGGAGCACATTACTCCAATTGTCCATTCTTTGTAACTCAGTTAGATACAGGTCTGGGCCATAGATATAGTATCTCTGAAATGTTGTATATAATGCTGGTTGGTCTATTGGATCTGCAAGAGCTGGCCAGCTAATGGTGCCCAGAGTTGGAACCAAGCAGGGTGAAATGGCATTTAGCTGTAAGGCTGCCCACGGCTGGAACCAGCTCCCCATGGAGAACAGATCTGCCCCATCTGTAAACAGTTTTAAAAAGAAGCTAAATCTGCCTCATTTTCCACTGCCTTCAATTAATCAGTTGGCTGTGGTTTGAGTTTATAAAGTGAATGCTTTTTTTAATTTTTTTACTACACTTGGTTTTCACACTGTTACATTTCTATCTTGGCACTGCTGTTTATTTTAGATTCCCTGTTGCCAAGGTTTTTAAGTCTCTTAAGCGTGAAGCACATTGAATGACCTCTGTGTGTAATGCTGAAGCTTTTGGTTCTGCGCGACTCAAGACACAAATTTAAATTAAAAAAAGGATTCTTTACTTAAAAATCTAGGAATAAACAGGGCAGCAAAACAGCCTCAACACAAACACTGTGTAACCACGAATATTGACAGAGGCAGAACTGAGGAAACACAAGGGTTTAAATACACAGGACTAAATGATAAAACATGGCACAGGTGTGTGAGTGTGTGTGTGTGTGTGGGGGGGGGGGGGGGGGGGGGGGGGCGGGGGACAGCGAGACACATCAGGCAGTAACGAAAGGGGTGTCAACAGAGGCACATGGGACAATGAAAGCACATGAAACACAGGAAGCACTTGGCCAACCAAGGAAGTAAACACAAACAGAAACAAGTCAGGGCAAAACAAAGGTAACACATGAGCAGGATCAGATCCTGGGCAGGATCATTTCACTGTGTATGATAGTGTAACGTTAGATAAAAACTTGGGCTTGAACTTGAACAAGACTGCAAGACAGACAATTCAAAGTTCTTAAGATCCATCAAAGGGAGGGCCCCAAGCAATCATCGACAGTCGCACCAAATTACTTTCTTAGGGTGCGAACACACATGGGCGTCATTTTAAAAACGGTACGCTAAAAAATGCATTGATTCCTATGGTACAGCGCCCTTTGCGTAGGCGCACACGCAAAGCACGCCGTACCATAGGAATCAATGCATTTTCTAGTGTCCCGTTTTTAAAAAGACGCCCATGTGTGTTCGCACCCTTATTGTCTTGAGAGGTTTTATGGCAAGATGTTTAATAGCATCATTTTTCAGATAATGACAAATCAAATGAAGACAAACAGAAGGAAGAGGAGCTGCTCCTGCAAATCCATAAGCTGGTGGAGGCCAGGGACTTCCTAGTGGACGATGTGGAGTTTGAAAGACTGAGGTCAGAGATCTCTCTGTCTCTTTCTCTCTCTCACGCTTTCTCTCTCTCTCCCTCTCTCTCTTTCTCTCTCTTTCTCTCTCTCTCTCTGTCTCCCTCTCTCTCTCTTTCTCTCTCTCTCTCACTCTCTCTCCCTCTCTCTCACTCTCTCTCTCTCACTCTCTCTCCCTTTCTCTCTGAGATCTCTCTGAGCATCCACAGACAGCCAAAAGGCTCACATCCCCACAAACAGATTTCTCAGAATCCCTATTAACCCAGTGTTCATGGCGATGTACTCTTTGCCTGGTGTGTGTGAAGCCCTTCATTTGCATGGTTATCAGACCTAATATAACATGTTATTCACGGAGAACATCTTCACTTCCTGGAAAACACAACAGGCTGACATGAGCTGGAGGAGCACAAGCAACAGGGAAGAGGGCCTAGGCAGGTGCAGTGATAACAGATCGCTCTGATGCATTGTAAAGACATGAATCGAGCGATACAGGCCAAGCAAAGCCTTTATTTCATTGTTTATTTGATAGGTTGGCAAGCCCAAAGGGCAAACCCCATGTTGGTTTAATGCTGAGGCCCCATTGCTTTCATCGTCCATATTCTGCCATTCAATTTCCCTCAGATCTCACAATGAGATCTCCCCCCATGATATATTTTCACAAGGGCATATAACAATATTAATAAGGTTTTTTTTCTCTGGTCCTCTATTTCTATGATGTCCTCAGGCAACATGAAATAGTCTGGCATGGCCTTTGTTATTCACTGTGTATTTACATTTCCTTTCGGCAGTAGAAGAAAGGGAATACAGTCAGTTCCTAAAATGTTCCATATGCTTAATGCAAGTGGTGTCTGTGAAACACACACACACATTTTGCATGCAGAGCCTGAGATAGCCTGAGGGTATTGTGCTCAAACAATGTGAACAAATGACACACCATCAGTAACACTGCAACAGGGCCTACTATGATCACCATAGTTACCTTTCTTCAACAGGGAACGTGAGGAAGACAAAGAGATGGCTGATTTCCTGAAATCAAAGTTCCCCAAAAGCTCCAAGAACAAAGGTGTGTGTTGTCTTACTCCGAACATGTTAAAGTGTTGGGTCTTGAATTATCGATGTTCCTCTCACTTTGAAGCAGTTGTGTTTAATCTTGATTGATTGAGGTTTGGTGTGAGCAATGTGGTGAGTAAATCCCTGCCAAATGCTGACAGCAAAAGTGTGCTTCAGTAGTATCAGTCACAAGGGTTCAATGTCCTATACAAACATGTAAGCACTGAAAATACTATTGAAGAGTACATTCTGCAATAGCAATTGGTAAAATCTACTGGAATTTTTTTTATTTTATTTTCTAGAATATTTTTCCTCCTACAAAATGAATTGCAGTCTTCAAAGGTTGATGCCAAACAGGGAACAATTCATTAGAAGTTATCTATGAGAGGCCTGCCCACAGACATTTCCATTAGGTCAATGCGAATTAGATGACTGTGCGTTCAGTCAGAATATGGTCTGTAGAACTAAGGAGGACATAGATATTAAGTTCCCTGCCTTTCATCTTTCTGGGCAAGCTCTGGGGGTGTCCAATAGTACCAAATACTTAGGGTCCAAGCTAACATGTTAGTTAGAAAATTCCACCACTGTACATATGATGTAAAAATGTATTTGTTTAGAGCCTACTGCACCCCTCTCCACTCTGGGTGAATTACAAGGAGAGCTTGCGTAAATTGAAAGTAGCCTATAATGACTGTCTTAGGATACTCCTGAAGAAACCCAGGAGTACTAGAGCCAGTCAGCTGTTCTGTAGTATGGGTCTAACCACCTTTATGGCCTTGCTGAGGAACCATACTTTTAAGTTTTTGTGTCGGCTGGACCGCTCTACAAATTTTATAATTGATCTGATGACAGACCCTGGCCGCAGCTCTGTCAAGTACACATCTAAGATCTGGGAACACTGGCATGAGTGCCTTTTTTAGCCCTTCTTTCCTTGTATATTTATATGTATTTATGATTGTATGTATGTATTTATATGTAATTTATTGATTATATGTATTGTGCATCTTCCATGTGGGCCTTGAGCCTGTAATAAAGTTAAAAAATAAATAAATATCTAGTGCTGTCAAACCACTCCAAAGACATGAGATGCATTTCTCTCGAGTCTCCCTCCATACTTTTCTCCCTAAAAGGGACTCCAGTGGTCTTAATGGACTATATTTTTAAAAGCTGCACCCTCTCTCTCGTGGGCAAAGATGTGTTTGTATGTGTGATTTTGTGTGTCTGTGTGTGTGGGGGGGGGGGGGGGGGGGGGGTGCATCTCAACAGGCATATCTCAACAGGCTGTCCTTCTAGACTTTTATTTTGGTTTGTTAAATCTGTATATTTACTGTGTTGTATGCCTACTCTCTATTCATGCCATTCATTCCACGAATAATATAAATGAAATTAATGAAAATGATATCCATTAAAGAATTTCTGTATTTATTTATTCAAGATCCCTCGTCCAGCCTGGCGTCCCGGGCCCAGCGGCCCTCCTCCTCCTCCCCGTTCGTCACCAAGACTGGCCTTACCCTGCTGAAGGAGTGCTGTGGCTTCACCTGCTCCGTCATGTAGGGATGCCCCCGTGCCCACGTGTCCCGCCAGTGGCATCAGCAGAAGGTGCCACCGCCTCGGGCCCATTGGCTGATTGTGCCACCGCAGGGCTTGATGCCGTGCCACTTGTGGTGCCCGTCAAGTACAGAGGGAGTGTTTTCCTTGAGAGTTGTCTTCGTGTCTCTACCCTCTCTCCCTTCCTTCCTCCCCCTCTCTCTCTTTCTCTCTCTCTCTCTATTGCTCTCTTGTCCTCCTCTTCTATATCTATCCACCTATGTTCTGTTCACTCCAACCAACGGGTTCAGCTGTCAAACACTCTGCTGACTCTGCTTTCACCCTTGTCTCCCCCCGTTTCATTTCCCAGAAGGCACTGCAGCTGTCTAATGCGTCACTGTTGTTCTGGCCGTCATTCATAATTTTTTTAGCCATGCAGAAACATCCAAGCGTCACTGCTGTAAATAATGGTCATTATCGCCTAAATGATTTGTGTGTAAATGCAAATCACTAATTTCCATTTGAACCAGGATTATAATTATGCAGAAGGCATTACTGTCTTAATTCAGCCTAATGAATGACTTTCATGACTTAACTGCATTTAGCTGACATTGCTGTCATTTTTGTATTCCCTCTGCAGCTACAGTAAGTCATCATTAACAAACAGCAGCAGTAGCAACATCCAGCCTGATCAAAATTCACATATGAATCTTCTATGAACATTTTCAGGCATTAAGGTCTTAGTAGTGCAGTGATTTATTACGAGCCTGCTTGGGTCAAATTCGCCTCAAGCCTTGACTTCTGTGGTGTCATTAACATCACAGGTATTTGACTTTCATGAGGCATAGGGGTGCATTGGCTGGACCTTGTTAGATCTTATTGGATATAAATGACCTGGTATGAACGTTTAATTTGTCAGATTGTTAAATGCAAAACAACCATTTGTGCCATTTTAACATTGCTTTATGCAAAGCTGTTCCACCAACAGGACTGGTGATCCCACAGCCTTTCCAGTTAGCAAGGACCCCTATGGCATTTCCACATAATAGCTCAGTCAAATGCTAAACCAGAGTTTGCTCTCTCTGATTCATATATTGTATATGAGCAAGTCAAGGGATAAAAATGCCTTTTAAATTGTGTTATGTCAGTTGGATGACAATTGTTTTCAGCACAGACCAACACAAACGTCTAACTGCCAATGAATCTGTATCTTCTTCAACTAAAGTGAATTGAACCCCTCCTTGATTACTTAAAATCAGTAGAGCGTGGCTGCACTGGAGCTGTGGTTTGAATGGAGAGCACCCAGGTAGCTTTAGGGTGGAAACACTGCAATGCAGCACGACGCAACGGATCTAAAGGAGTCTGCACCAAAATAGTTAGACATCTGGTATTATAGAGCACAGGTCTTATCAGTGTTTCACCTTATTTGAAGTACATTTCCTCAACATCCACATTTGAAGTACTGCTCAGACCTTTTTATGAACTAAACCCCTTCCAAGGGAGTGGGGTTCGATGTTTTCAGCTGTGTTTTTAATTGAAGTTGACGTGGTAAAATCAGACAGATAGGTGACTGTAGGATATTGTAAATAACATCTGCTTATGTAACTACTGTATGTAACCTTCATGTATTTTTGGTAGTGACCTTAGCGATGGTGTCAATGCCACTTTAACTGAAGATGCTGATGCACACACCACCTATGGTGGTTAATTCTAGAGTCACTGTAGTCACAAAATTCATTTGGGACTCCATTGTGTCTTTTGGAGTCTGGGTGGTCCTCTTCTCAGAGGGTGAGCACTTTATTAAAGATAAAGAGCTCTTCACCGTGGAGACCAGTCTCCATAGTTACCAGAGTGTAGGCACTCCATACACGACAGTTTCGGCTCAGGCAAACTTACTTGCCAGGTTCTCAGGCAAATTTCAAATCGAATAGCGGTCTTCAGTAGATTATTATATATATTTTTTTTATAATGTATTATGTAGCCAGAGGCCTGCAAAAATACTGTTGTCTGTTATTTATGTGTAACAATTTGTTTTGTGGGTGTGTGAATTTAACTTTGATCCACACAACTGTACTGTAGATGTTTTCATCCTCATATTTAGTTTCATCATCTAGTTTTGAATGTGTTTGCTGTCACCTCTGGTCTCCGGGGTTTTGGTAAAAACAAGAAACTGTACAAAGCTAATTTTACTCTGAAAACCTTTTTGGGGGAAAAAGACTGTGTCCTAGAAGTCAAGCTAACAGAGGCTAGTTTGTTTTCTCGTCTCTCTGGAGAGAAGCAGAGTCAGCCGATATTGTCTTTCATTGTATCCTCTCCTCTTTTGACAGAAACAAGAAACACTGTTTCCAGCTCAGTCTGCCCTTTCTTTTCACTGCATAGCATGAGGCTAAAGAAACAGTAGTGAACTTAAGGTTGCTCAACCACAATCGTTGTCATACTCCACCACTGTGAAGGTCACTCCTGTCAATCATCCCACACTATCTCTCACAATGCTGTGTCACTATCGGGCTGAGGCACTGCACTCACACACTTCCTATTCTCCATGGTAACTCATATCTCAAAACACTGATTTGTTAACATCAATGGCAGCACGAGACCTCATTTTGCGGACACTAAAAACATAAATGTCTCATCCAAATGTGTGCAAACTGTGTTTGCTCATCAGTAATACGCGTGTTGCATGATCCCTTTGTGTGGAGGTCAGTGTGCCTGTGTGGATTCTGAAGGTTAACAGAGCTAAATGGCTCGCCACAACCCCAGTCAGGGAGCCACTGGGGACGCCACTCCTAGCATGCTGCCATCAGAAGTGTGAGATGCTGCTCACCCCCAGGGCAATCCCAGATGGATGGGTGCTCTAATGGTGCTCAGCCTCCACTGCGCTGTCACCGCAGTCTCCGCAGATCAGACTTCAGTCAGTGTGCTTTTAGAGGTGACATCCAGCTTAACTGTAACTGCCACATTCGAATGCGATCGTTACAATTATTTGACTAGAGATCATGCATTATCATGGTTTCTGATTTAATGTGTTGTACATTATGAAGTATTAGTAACTATTGATTGTTAAGATGAGTTGTATTCTTGTCACGGTGCCACATTCATTTTCTCATGTTGAAGTGTCATTGATAAATCTATATCTCTGTTGTGGTGTGCCAATAAACCCCAATATTTCACAGCTTTGGAAAATAATAAAAATAGGAGAAGATCGAAAATATAGATGTGTCAACATTTTTGATTCTACTGTTACCCTAAGGAAAGATTCGTTAGAAGTTTAAGGGACTTTATTTTAGCTATTCTTTGCCATGCATGAAGAGGAATGATTCATGAAATGGTGACTCGGTGTCTGACAAAGCCACAGCTGAAGCAGAATTTATTGATGGGTTCACTTCAAGAATTAGGTAACTTTTGAGCCCTCAGATATGTGCTGGAAATACAGCGAGATCCGGTTACATTCTCCAATGAGCTCTTTGCTCAGCCGTCCTCTCTTCCTTATTTAGCTGTGTGTCTCTCCCATACTCTCTGAAGTCTGTGGAACAAGGAGAGACAGAGTGTGCTGTTGGCCTTGCTGCTGTGTATTGTTTTGCTCAATCACCCAGTAAGCTGTCAAGATTCTCATGAAATTTGTGAACCAAAACTGTGTTGCCCAAACACCACTCCCCCTCACTCTCGCTCTCTCCCTTTTTCTCTCCCCCTCTCTATCTCTCTCTCATTCTCTAACTCTCTCTCCATCCCTCTACCATATAGAAAGACATGGGTGAATGTTTTCTGGGCATTGTTTTTCATTCAGGAGATTGGCTCAGTGTATATTTTTGTATCTCTGAAGCAGTTTAGTAGGAGATGTTGTCTCTGTGTTAAATATGAAATGTTAAGCAAAAGAATATGTAACAATATAAAGAAATATTTGCATGCTTAGAACTATGTCTTTACTTGACGTCCAGTAGTATAGATATAGATGTAAATATACTGTAAGTACTATGCTAGGCCAGGTCGACTGCTTTTGTGAGGGAAATTACTTCCGAATGGTCAATTTTTTGATGTAATATGCAATCACTCTATATGTAAAAATCTATTAAGACATAACTTTAAGACATTAAGAGTTTTGGTTTATCGTGTGGAAGAATGTTTGCACACCTAATGCGTTGAGACCCAGAGCACTGGGGGAAGAGCTCAGGAACTTCAGCAGCAGGAAGCTCTGACCTGGGGTTTAGACTCCCGACGGGGCCCCAGCAGACTCTGCCTAATTGATGTGTTTACCAGCAAGTGCGCCACAGTAGGCATGTCCCTGGGTGCTGGGAAACACAGAGGAGTTGCCACGCTAGTTGCCATATAGTGACAGTGACAGCTGTGAGAATCTCCCTTGATTCCCTCTCTATCCCATTTGACATTTGGAAATGCACCTGTACAATTGTACAATTCACCTGCTGCAGTTTTGGAGAAAGGAAGGAACCTACAGAAGTTAATGAAATGCTGTTTAACAACAAAATAAATGTCTGTGTTTTCTGTAAAACGTTGTATGCAGTGAACTGTCTAAAAGGATTTTTACAGCTTTTTTGCTTATTTTTGCTAGTTATTAAAAGGCCCCAAGCTATTTCAATAGATTTAGGACAAGAACCTTTGAAGTTGTACTTTGTATTTTGTGCTCAGCCTATTAACCACCTCAAAGAGAACCGCACGGCAAAGTGTCCTGTGCCAGCACTCTCTGGTTTAAAACACAGGCACGTTCTTCTTACTTCCTCACCTTTTATTTTACCTCACAACGAATGAGTCATCGCTGACTCCGTCCGCACGGCCGGCAGAATAATCAGCCTATTAAGATTCGGGCAGCTTGGCGCCGCACTGTCCAATCCACTGCTTATCTCGCACGCAAGAGATGTAAACAACTGCTCAATGCGCTATGTAGACGCAAGTGCGGTCGCGGATGAGAGATATTCTCACTCTCCTGGAAAACGGAGCTGTCCCCGCTGACTAGTAATTGGACTCCATCACTTTGCATTACGCACAGTGGCAGTGATGGATGAGGGCAGGCTAGGGTTGTGTGGCCGCGTGCGCACGTCCAGAAACCTGTTTAATATGTCGAAGGAGTGGACCAGATTTATGGGTCCGTGTATCTTCTGGCCAACCGATTTTCGTTTTAAAACCAGGAAATGGAAAACGGACAACGAGCCGTCTCCCGTCTACCGTCTCGGAGTCGGAAAATGGGAAACGAGGAACGAACCTATTTCCCATTTCACATTTATTTTCCAAACGGGGAACGGGTCGTTTTCTGTGGTTCGTGTGCGTGGTTATGAATGGAAATTCGGGTAAATAAAAACAGGGGCAATTTTCCATCACTGATTTTGCATTAATATGACCCGGAACTTGATGTCTTTTGTCAGTGTCTGTTAATCATGGCTACCGTTGATGAAGTTGTAAGCAACAAGTGTCCGAGAATAGTAGGCTACACCATCAGCGGACTGGCCCCGAGCTGCAAGACCCCTGTCTCCATCCTCCACAGGCACCAGGATGTGAAGATAATGTGTCCGAGGACAGTGCACCATCAGCTGACTGGCCCCGAGCTTCTAGGCCCTTGTTTTCATCCTCCACAGGCACCGGGATGTCAAAAATATGTGTCCGAGGACAGAGCACCATCCACGGACTCTCTACGAGCTTCCAGGCCCTTGTTTTCAACCTCCACAGGCACCGGGATGTTAGAAATATGTGTCTGCCAAAGATGCACCATCAACTGACTCTCTACGAGCGTCTAGGCCCTTGTCACAGAACCAGTCCCGGGTCATATTAATGCAAAATCAGTGATGGAAAATTGCCCCTGTTTTTATTTACCCGAATTTCCATTCATAACCACGCACGCGAACCACAGAAAACGTTCGAAACGTTTTGAAATCGGAAATCGGAAATGGGAAATAGGTTCGTTCCTCGTTTCCCATTTTCCGACTCCGAGACGGGAGACGGAAGACGGCTCGTTATCCGTTTTCCATTTCCTGGTTTTAAAACGAAAATCGGTTGGCCAGAAGATACACGGACCTTTATGCCCCTCCTTTTCGATTGACGTGTTTGAGAGTGACACACTGTGAATTTTGATGTAGCCTTCAATGCTTAGGAACTCAATGCCTTTCTTTCGTTATCTGTTGTGCCATAAATAGGTTTCTATCTCTAATGATCTATATAAATGAATACATTAAATGGAGTAAATGAAGTATTTCTCTTTCAGTATTTGAAACCCCAGTATGGACCATATATTTTAATCAGTCTTTTCAACATAGGATAGAATAAGATTGAACCTGTCTGAACCCTCTACCAAAGCCAGTGTGCCACCAACAGAGTGCTTATGATTCTCACTTTTCTCCACAAATTCATGAAATTATGTCTTTATGGGATCGGTAATTGCGTCAGTGATTGTATGTGCCCTCTCTAGCCATGCTGTTGTGTGCCTGCTGTGATATTCCTTTTGATAATGGGAGATCCACATACATCTTTGGCCTGGTTCATACAGATCCTCCAAGAGGTTCTATGTATTTTATTGTCATGACAACAAGGATCTGATTGGAACACTTGTGTGTGTATGTACATACGTATGTGTGTGTGTGTACATGTGTGAACATGAGTGTGGTGAATGTGTGTGTGTGTGTGTATGTGTGTCCATGTTTGAACATGAGTGTGGGGTGTGTGTGTGTGTGTGTGTGTGTGTGTGTGTGTGTGTGTGTGTGTGTATGTGTGTCCATGTTTGAACATGAGTATGGTTTGTGTGTGTGGGTATATCTATATACAGTGTGTGTGTGTGTGTGTGTGTGTGTGTGTGTGTGTGTGTGTGTGTGTGTGTATGTACATGTGTGAACATGAGTATGGTGTGTGTGTGTGTGTGTGTGTGTGTGTGTGTGTACATGTGTGAACATGAGTGGGGTGTGTGTGTGATAACCCTCAGAAGCAGCTGTGTGCTCTGCTCTCTCTGAAAACTGTAGAGCAATGGTGCATTGCAGAACCCTGATGACTCATGCCCAGGTAGCGGAGACACACTGAACATCGCCATGGGTACGAGAGCCTGACATACCACAGCCAAGGAGAAATGGGTTTCCTGACTTATTTATTTGGTTATTTGGTTATCTGAGATAAATAATACATCTGCTGTAAAACATGCAGAATAAACATGAAAACAAAACATAAAGATAAAGATGTCACAATGTGTCATCGCAAACAGTGTTTGTTGAGATTTGTGTGTGATTTATAAACGTAAACATGGGGCATTTTCTAAGGGACAGCCTATGCCGTTTTCTCAACAACAAATGAGATTGAGATTTCTAAAAAAGTGCATCCATTTAAATATATTCCCCCCATTATGGGCTGTACCATAAAATAGTTTTGGGGGGACATCTTTGTGGATATTATCTCATGTTCATTGCCCGTATTTCTCTCGATCAAACCAAAGATTTACAGATTGTGTTAAACACACTTTTCAACCAGCCCTATAAAACATGTTTACAGGCAGATTAGCTGAACTGTAGTATAGTTTGCCTATACTGTAATCCTCCTTGGCTGACTTCCTTTTATTGAAAAATGTTATACACAAGGCTGTTGATTGTGGATGCGTCAGCCATTGTTTCGGGATAAAGTTTAAATCTGACCATTGAGTATTACAGAAAGCCACACTGCAGTGTTATCTAGTTGGAGTCACGCTGTGCAACAGAGGCTTTGTACATGTCTTGGCAGTACCCATGATGCCCCTTTGGAGGCTAGCAGACTGGGTGATGTTTAAAGCTAAATGTCCTGCAACCCCCCCCCCCCCCCCCCCCCCCCCCCCCCCCCTTCTCTTCACTTTGACTTTTTTCTCTTCCTCTTTCACTATCTCAGAGCACAGACAGCTTTAGCCATAAACACGTGTGCAATTAGGTGCCCTCGCTCGCTGTATCCCATGCTGTTACCTAGCAACATGCCAGCATCCTAACCAGTTAACATGCATCCTGATGTAATTATTTTACTGGGGTTAGGTACAATTCTGTTTATATGTGTGTGTGTGTGTGTGTGTGTGTGTTCCAAGGGCTATGGCGGTCTTTGTTCTACAAATGCCATGAAGGCCTGCCCAAGGGCTGGTTCTCTTTTCAAAAGAAGCCTGTTATGTGGGTAAGAAAATGGCCTCTTACCCTTCAAAAGTTGATTGCTTTTTAATTAAAGCTGGATATTGGGTCAGTAAATGCACCCTTCTAAATACATTTATAAAATTCAAAGCTGGAAACAGTTGCCCTTGAATACTTGAATTAGCTTGAGAAGATAATTAAGGTTCCTTGCTTCCAGTTTCTTCATCACCTCCAATTTGATGTTGTTTCACATTTTACTGGTCTGTTTCGGTTTTTTAAAAGCAACCTTTATCCATTCAATCTCACTTAAACAAACCAAAGATATAAAGTCATCCTTATCACCCACCCTAATTGCTACCCAATAACATGTTTGTGTGAATGACTATGTGTAGGAGCACATATGTGTGTGTGTGAGAGAATGAAATAGGGAGAGACTATGTGGCTTTGATAGTCTCAGTACTGTGAAAGTGCTAAGAGTTTGTGTTTGTTTATTGGTATGCGTGTGTGCAGTGGCGATTTTAGCCCGAAATTTCTGGTGGGGCAAATTTGTATGACGTCATGTCATCGTCACAAAAATAGAGCCAGCTGATTATTATATTATTATATAAGCAAGTTGCATATGCCCAGGTAGACATAGGCTATGGGCTGCATTTTCGAGTGTCGGCAGGGAGCAGAAATCTTATTTTGTATTACATTTCACATGCTTCAGTTCTCAGCGTGACACAAAGATGTTGCTTATAATACAGCAACAAAGTAAATAAAATAGATTGCAATAAAATAAAAAGATTAGATAGACCCATAGTTCAAAAAACTTTCATGCTTAATCAAGTTTGTGGCACACGCATACAACATGAAGCGAAAGGCACAGCTGAAACAAATAACAGCAACAAATCATTCTGCTTAATGAACAAAACGTACATAAAATGTTGTCTTATAAACAAAAATGATTTCAGGCTGCAACCCGAAACACAAAGGCTGGTTCCAAAACAGTAGAAAACTAGCGATAACTAACGTGCAGTAACGTTAGTGCCGTAGATCTGTCTTAGATTTGCTAGGCAGATTTCGTAGGGCACATATAAAACTGCCCCATCTCCAAATATAAACTTTGGCCTGTGTCCCTCACACTCATTGGTGTTTCCATAGCAACAAGTCTTATGTTTGCAGCACTGCCCCAGAAGGGGAGGGACAGCGGAGAGCAGGCAGCATTTCACAGAGCAAGCACAAACACAGAAAAACACACAAATCAAATGACTCCAAACTGGCAATTTAATGCTTGTGAGTTTATTCACACACACTTTAACAATTGTATTGATAGTTTTCAGTGACGTCACTACAATTGTTAGCTGGCGGGCAAAAAGAAAAGCAAAACAGCGAGAAACAGTGGAAAACTTTGAGCAGTGCCTATTCAACTATGATCGCCATCAACCACAGAAAAAAAATTAGGAACTTGTGATACATTTACTGCAGCTGTCCTGACATTTTTATTTCTTTAACCTCGACGAAGTCCCTGTCTGAGCTCCAGTGTGGAGATATTTACATCTTTGTAATAGAAAATCCGTCCCCATACACATATCAAAAACTGAAAGCCTACAAAAGCACAGATAGTTATTTAATTTTCAGAAGTGGTTGGGTTCACTGGTCTTAAGAGGCCACGTCAACCATTCCACTACCACTTATTTCATGTATAGCGCCACCTAGTTACAAATGAAAAAGCAAAAATGGAGTGTTGTAAAACATTTTAATTGTAAGTTGACAAGGTCAGAACTGCACGAAATCGGAGGTGTGGGATCATTGTGACACCTTCTGACTGCACGTTAAGTTTTGTGGAATTCCGTTCACGGGGGGGCATGCAATAAATTGATTTATATGATTATAAATCCAACTGGCCTGTAGGTGGCGCGACACAGTTTTCTTCGAATATCCCGAGAACCGTAGGGCCTTGGAGGGCCAAATTGTTCTTGTATGTTTGTGTCAAGGGGCCATGTCAACCCATACCATAACCAGTCATTACATGTATGTAAGACTTTGGGTCTCTGAAAAATCGCATTATAAAATAAAGGTATTATTATTATTATAGCGCCACCTAGTTAAAAATGAAAAAGCAAAAATGAGGTGTTTTAATCGAATATGTGTCAAAGTGCTTGAAAAATTACCAAATTTGCCAGGGACATCAAGCCTGTAACCATCTTCGGTAGAGTTTTTGTCCATGGATGGAGCAAAATGGCTCTATAGCTCCCCCTAGAACATTGCAAAAAAACCTGCGCATTGGGGTTATTTTGGCGAAGTTTGACGGAATTCAGTACACGTCTTCATCATGCATGGACGCACCAAAAAGTCTCTTGACGCCATGGTGGCAGGTCCACAGGAAGTCGGCCATTTTGAGTGGAAGATGCGTTTTGACGGCGTTTGCACACCTCACATCTGATCGAACTCCTCCGACAGATTTAATGGTAACGCCTTAAAATGTGGTCCGGCTACTCTTCAGCCATGGGCGACTAAAAGTTATATTGGATTTTCTCATTAGTCGGAAGGTGTGGGCGTGGCAGACCCTCAAACTTTGCCAACTTGCCAGTGCTTGCCACAAAACACAAAGTCTCTTATAACTCTTGCGTACATTGTTTGATCCAGAGAAAATGTCTTAGGGTGGACGCTGGAAATGTCTTAGGGTGAACGCGTACATATGCCTGACTGATATCACCTATAGCGCCACCTGTTGGTGGTTGGCAGAGATGGGCAAAAATACATCAAAATGTATTTTGATACAAAATACCCTTCAAATAAATGTATCAAAATAAATTACAAAATACTGTTGCCAGAAAATGTAACAAAATACAATACATGTATTTTGTATTTTTAAAATACAGGAAATACTTTTTCTGAATTTTCAGTTCTCTCAATTTGGTATAGCAGTACATTCAGGTTTGGGATATTCAGTGGCGTAACGTAGTTATCACGGGCCCAGGTGCAGGCTATTATGACGGGCCCTTGTCAGTGTTGTAAGGCAGTGGTTCCCAAACATTTGAGTCCCGTATCTTTTTTTTCATGTTTGTAACCGCCGCCACCACGCCCCTGCCCCCGCACACATATTCCGCCTATTACACCTGTCAGTGTAATTTTTTCGCTGAATATAGGTACAGTATACATCAGTATTTTTGGCAATGTGACTTGGCTATTCAGACTATTTAGATTGACATAAATACGTATGTCTATGGGCCCTGGCTACGGGGCTGTATAATGTACACAAAGCTCTGGTGAACCCAGTAAAAAAGGAAGAACAGTCACAGAATGTCAGTGTAACTAAGCAAAGCTATTAAAAGACAACAACATGATTGATTTTGTATATATATATTTTTGCATGCAGCAGCTGTGTGACTTTCATGTTTTCACAAAACAGGGCTCTCATTGCAATCTCTATGGCTTCCGGGAGGGCTATCCCCACCATGCTTTCGTCATACGTAATTGCGTATAAGGACATCATACGGCTTGGATCAAGTCACATTCTGTCAAGATGGCTAACGTTCAGTGCAACAACTCGATTTGCTCTTTGAAAGAACCTCCTTTTAGTCGGTGTACTAATGAAGATATATTGCCAAGGATCAAGACAGCTATCTAAGTTTTCGACCTGAGCCCTGTTTTGTGAAAAAAAAATAGAGTTAACATGAGAGTCAATGAGAGAGCTCTGGGGTGATTTCCTTTTCGCCCCAAAAAGGGGCGGGCCATAAGAAGCACAATTTTTGGCAAATTGACTGATGCCTGATTCGACAATGACATTCAGAGGCAGATCAGATGGTCTAGTGGTAGAAAAAGAAAAAAAATCTCCTTCTGCCTAAACACGGGAGATTTTGAGTATTTTAAATACAAAATTACTCCACTCTAAAGTATTTTGTTACAAATTACATTAGATTTTTTTATCGGCCCTATCAAATACCAATTACAAAATACTCAAAAGTAAATTTACTAGTATTTCAAATACAAGTAATTGAAATGCTGCCCATCTCTGGTGGTTGGAAACCTTTTTATTTGACCTGTTTTAACAAACTACATTGCAAAAGAAAAATATACCAAAACAATCCACAAAAAAGTAGTACACAAAACATTACATAACCAAATCTTTGCGTTACGTCTAGTTAAGTAATATTGCCATCGAAAAATCGCAAGGATGTCTGGGTTATTTTGTTGTTAAAGATACTATAGCCCACCCACCCACACATGTTGCGATTGTTTCCCACCCTGTATTGTGTTGCATTGCGGGTTGAGTAAGCGATAAGTAGGCCTAGGCTACCCCATGCCCTTCAAATACAAAAGTGGCTGCAGGAAGCGACATGAACGCAACGAGCAGGATGAAAGGGTGGCAAAACTGCCAAAATTATCTTCATTTGGATTTGTGGCGAAGAGTGTTCAGGAGAACGCTACGTCTCTGCCCACCAGGGTAGGCTAATCACATAGCGTTAACTTTCTGGTATACTGTCTGTTATACTGTCAACTCCTATAGTTCACGTCCTGCTTTTCAAGCAGCGATCTCTCAGCAGTCATGAGTGCAACAGATAGCAAAAGCTCAGATTGTGGATAACCACTTGGTTACATTACATCAGCATTTGGCGAGGTGTGCACGGCTCTGCTATTGTTTCTTACCGTAGAATGCCATTCTAAACGTCATGCATGTTACGTTTTATAATACGCCTAATGCTACTTCAAATGTATTTTTTCGCTTCAATGTCGTTAAAAGAACAAGTTACTTTGCGCATAGGCCTACGTGATATTGTTGGAGGAAGTTTGTTTTGTTGCAGCAGACGAGGCGCTGTTGAGCGGCTGTTCCCATAAATCCATGTAAATGTTCGTAATTACAGTGCATGAAATGCCCTGTATTGTTATTCCTAGGCTTCTTCTTCTTCTTATTCTTGTTACCTTTTTCTGCGATTAATTCAGCCCGAACCGCTAAACGTAGAAACTTCATTCAAACTTTGTCGCGTAGGTCTTGTAAAGGACACTTATGCTATGTATTTTTCACTTTTCTAAACTTTATACTTTTTAAGTTATTAAAGAAAAACGAATCTAAATTTTCCCATTGACTTACATTGGGCCATTATGACATCATAATAGGGTAATTAAACTGGCTTGCACCTGTGCTTCACTGACACCTGCGGCAAGCCTCCAAGGGTCCTCTTCTCTCTGTACCTCTCCATTCAACTGTATAACTAGGAATATTAATAGACACCTTCCATACTCTACTTTTTTTTCTCTCTATCACTCTCACTCTACTTTCTCTCACACTCCATCTCTCTGCTTCACTCTTTTTTTCTCCTTCTTTCAATATTTTCACTCTCTCTTTACTGTCTTTATCCAGAGCCACTCTTGTTCACTCTTCTTTCCTTACTTTGTTTCTTCCTCTCTTCTTTCCTTTCTTCTTTCCTTCTTTCTACTCTTCTTTACTTTCTTCTTTCCTTCTTCCACTCTTCTTTTCTTTCTTCTTCCCTTCTTCCACTCTTCTTACCTTTTTCTTTTCTTCTTTCCTTCTTCCACTCTTCTTTCCTTCTTCCACTCTAATTTCCTTTCTTCACTCTTCTTTCCTTTCTTCTTCCCTTCTTCCACTCTTCTTCCTTTCTTCACTCTTCTTTCCTTTCTTCTTTCCTTCTTCAACTCTTCTTTCCTTCTTTTACTGTTCTTTCCTTTCTTCCTTCCTTCTTTCACTTTTCTTTTATTCGTTCTTTCTTAACTTTTGCATTTCATGCACTGGTATTTCCTTCAGGAAATGCATTTTCTAGTTCTCAATAATGTTTGATAATGTTGAGCTTATTTGCAAAGCCATGCTAATAGCGTAATGATGTCATGAGAACATGCGTGCCTGCGTGCACTGGAATGTACATATTGAGCATGCGTTAAATAAACGTGAGAGTTCCCAGACCAAAGAGAAGATGGTTGTCTCTACTTTTTCTCCCGTGCATATAAAATACTAGAAGGTATAAGCTAACCACGCCGGTGACTGTTACAACGATAGACTGCTGCAGAAATATCTAACGCTACAGATAACCCCCTGAAGAAGTTTGTTTCCCCATGTGTTGTCTATCTGCTCATTATACTGTTTCTCCAAAATCAGTTTGATCGATGAAATACTGTGTGCATTGGTGTTTTCATGACAACATATTGTAGCAACCCTTAATGTGTATTGTACATCATAAGTACATTGGCCTGTGTCTCGCTAAATTGCTCTGTCATTGTTTTCACCTGACATTATGACGGTAAGGGGGTCAATTAACATAGTGTGTACTCGGGCCCGTCTAGCCATTGTTACGCCGCTGGCTGACGCCCTTGATCACACCATTATCTTTCTGTGAGGACCAGCTATATCCAAAATATATTATGTGAAGGAGCTGCTCACTTTTTTGACAAACCACAACTTTATTTAGCTTGGGTATAAAGTGTATAAATAATAGAGTAGATTAAATCCACAACATCTCATTTCAATTCTGATTCTTGTGTCCACCTACATCGTAAGTTTCTGCAAAGTAACACACCGATGTACAGTAGGCCTACATTAATAAGGCAGGGGTTATTTGACCAACTGACAAATTTGTAAAAAAAAAAAAAACAGTTCTTGATATCTTGATCTGAGGTTTATTGTAGTCATTAAGCAACAATAAAAGATGGTCAATGGATAAGCTCGATCTCATTGTATGAATTGTTTTAACCTAGTTCCTCCCACTCTCTTGTGTTTCGCTGTTCTCCAAGGCCAATCAGAAATATAGCTGCTAGCAGCGATGGCGGTTTCCTCCTCCAAACATTGCGAACCAGGGAAAAATTAAATTTTTTGACAATTTGTCACTGTATAGAAAAATCCATGCTTCAGACTTGCCAATGGGATATTACATTTCATATCCAACATTTACAATGCTTTTGCCTTGAAGTTTAGACTGAGTGGAGGTTGTGTGTGTGCGCTTACCCTGTGTGTCTGTGAGAATGTATGTGTGTGACACCAAGCTGTGTGTCTGAGAGAATGTGTGTGCGTAAAATCAAGCCTGCGCGTGTGTGAAGACAGAGACTGAGTGTGAGAGACACGCGCGGAGGAGCAAAGTAGCAGAGAGAGAGACCTTCTACTGAAAATCTCCCTAGAAATTAGCCAAGCATGCATGTTTCAAATATTCACCAAAAATCCACTTTTCATCTTACAGTCAACTTTTTTTCAGATTTGTGTACTAAACATTCTCAAGTGTCTTCACATGAACTTGTGATTGAATCAGAGTATCACTTTTTGACCTGTTGATGTGTAAAGCATTATTTTAGCGTTAACAATGTATCGAATTTGCTTTATATCAATCATTTTTCAAGATATGAAGTTGCCTTTGCACATGGGAACATGTTGTAGTGTCTTCCAGTGACATATCAAGTTTGGTGTTGATTTCTCAAAGATTTGCCAAGATATGACTTCACTTCCTGTTTGGCGCCTTTTCTGCTGAATTTGAGTGGCTGTACCGGACAAACGGTTATGAGGATCAAAATTCTAAATAGTAACTTTTGTGAGGCTAGGTCAAAAGATCATCTCTTGTGATTTTGAAGAAGATTTGCCAAAAATTGTAGGAGGAGTAGGCTTTCAAAGGTTTTTGATAAAACCGGAAATAGCGGATAATCTATATAACCGGAAATTGACGCCATGGGGTGGGTTAAATTCGTCTTGATCCAGGGAATCCAATGGTACCTCATTTTTGAAAATCGGATCTTACGGTTCAAAAGTTGCGTGTGTTACAAAAGTCCAACTTTGACCTGTTGGTGGCGCTAGAGTGGTGTAATGAGAGCCATGAAACTTGGTGTGAATGAAGAAGGGACTGTCCTTAATGAGTGTGCCAAATTTCACAAAAAGTTACCATATGGTTCTAGGGGCTGCCATTGACTCCCATGGTACTAACATAATAAGAAAGCCTACAATATAGCTGCAAGCATCGATGGCGGTTTCCTCCTCCAGACATTGCTAACCAGGGAAAAATGTATTTTTGTGACAATTTGTCACTGTATAGAAAAATCCATGCTGCAGACTTGCCAATGGGATATTACATTTCAGATGCATTACTTTGAAGATCCTCAAGGGCCATGGCTTCAAGCAAAGAGTGAGAAGGGGTGCGGTCATCCCTAAATTTCCTTAAATGTTGTGTGTGTGTGCTTGCGCGTGTCAAAGGAGCCTGTCCCTGTCCCTGTGTGTGTGTGTGTGTGTGTGTGTGTGTGTGTGAGAGAGAATCTGGAGCGCACACGTGCGCAAGACCAGAGGGGCAGGGGCAGAGAGGCAGACTTGAGAAACACCCTAGCAATTAGCCAAGCATGCGTATTTCAAATATTCACCAAAAATCTACTTTTCATCTTACAGTCAATTTTTTTTTAGATTTGTGTTTTAAACATTCTCAAGTGTCTTCACATGAACTTGTGATTCAATCAGAGTATCACTTTTTGACCTGTTGATGTGTAAAGCATTGTTTTAGCGTTAACAATCTATCAAATTTGCTTTATATCAATCATTTTTCAAGATATGAAGTTGCCTTTGCACATGGCAACATGTTGTAGTGTCTTCCAGTGACATATCAAGTTTGGTGTTGATTTGTCAAAGATTTGCCAAGATATGACCTCACTTCCTGTTTGGCGACTTTTCTGCTGAATTTGAGTGGCCGTACCGGACAAACGGTTGTGACGATCAAAATTCTAAATAGTAACTTTTGTGAGGCTAGGTCTGAAGATCATCTCTGGTGATTTTGAAGAAGATTTGCCAAAAATTGTAGGAGGAGTAGGCAGGGGCGTAGCAAGCTTTTCAAAAGTACCACCGCCTATAGGTCTACCATGTCCGTTGCGCCCCTGCCTCTAAGTGATGAAATGCGTCTTGTCGTGCGCATCACCTCCCCTGGTGAAGCGGTTCTCCCATGCAAATTGCTGCAATTCGCATTCCGGAACTTAGCTCAAGAAAGAGCTCGCACACAACACGTGCATAAAATACATAAGTGTTAAACACCCACCTGATATATGAAAATGAAGAAAATAAAATCAATCAGACAGAAGCTAGCCAGTCACTCAACTCCTGTTAACACAAATCAGGCAAGCCACTTAAAAGACTATGTACAAAACAAGCTCTATCATATCACCACATGTAGGTTAGTTAACTCGCTAGCCAATGTTTGCAGGACATATACTTACCTCTGTCTTATACATCCAGAGAAAGAGACCGAAGAAAGAAAGAACCCAGAGACAACCTCTCAATCAAACCCACTTCAAAATGTTGTATCCAAATAATACTCAAGGAAAATTCAGGGAAGCATATTAAACCCTGTTACAGGCGCGCACCAGTCCGTTGGGTGTGTCACTTTCACAATCACGCCCTGTTCTTCCATTTGTTGTAGCTCTGCCTGGACTTTAGGTTAGAGAGGAAGTGGGACTCTTCTGGTGGTGTGCACAGTGTGTGGAACAGCACCCTCTCTTAGGTGTATCCTCAGCGGGTCAGTTTTCAGAGTGCCCTGGTGGTCTGTTGCTACCTTAATCTGCTGAACTCTTTTCGCCAGTCCCATCTCTACTGCTGTCTCTCTGCCTAAGAGGTTGCTGACTGTTGGCCCTCTTGCCACATATGTTGAAAATGTGCTTTCTATTTTTATGTAATGTGTTGACAGTGAACTACCCCATTATGTCCAGAGCTCCACCTGGACTCTCTAATGCTCAACAGGGCGCCTCCAGCTTTCTTTCTGCTTTGAATGTTTTCAAGTTCATCACAGTGACATCTGCTCCGGTATCGATTCTAAATCTAACTGGAGTGTGTCCTACATGAATCTCCGTTGTCCAATGTTCTGCACTGCTTCGCTTTTGTTTACTCACTACCCCCAGGTAAAAGCTTTCCTCCTCTTCATTTCCTTGAGAAACTTCTCTCACAGCTTTAGAAAAGCATTTTATTTCCCAGTGTCCTCTCTTGCCACACTTCCTGCACTCAGATTCCATGGCTGGGCATTTGGTTGCTTTTTTGTGTCTTCCTTTACCACAACGGCAGCACTTGTAATTCCCTGCATTGCCCTGCTGTGGTCTTTCGCTCCCCTCTGCCTGCGGTCTCCCTCCTTTCTTTGCATGTCCTCTTCCTTCCACTGCTTGCACGCTGAGGGATGTTTGTTGCTTTTGTTGTGTTATCTGTTGTGCTACTTCTTCGGTTTGCCTCGCCATTAGCACTGCTTTTCCAGTGTGAGGTCTGCCCTCAACTGTAGCCTTCTGGACAATTCTTTATCCTGTATTCCAACAACTAATTCACCAGCTGTACAACTATACTGTTGTGTTCCAGAGTCAGGAAACGGGCAGGAAAAATCACTGCAGACCCCTCACACCCTGGACACAACCTATTCCAACTCCTCCCCTCTGGTAGGCACTACAGATCTCTGTTCGCCAAAACCTCCAGAAACCAAAACAGTTTCTTTCCTCACGCTGTCTCTCTTCTGAACAGCTAACCCTGTGTGGCACTGTGAAATAACCCAGGATCATTATAATAACTAATGTACAATTACCCCCGCAACCATATCTAGTTATCTCCCTCTGGAACGAAATACTGTTTTCTGATTGGCTAATGGGGTGTATATTAAGTTCGTGGAACCGCACACCTTGGACGTAGCAACCCAAACCTGACCTCCCTGTTGCTCTGTCCAACTTCACCATCAACGGAAACGTGGAGTTCAACTGTAAATAGTAAAACCTTATGATCAACACCTGTGTCCGTGTGTCCGTTTACAGAGGTGAGCTCATGAGTGTCACTTTGCAGCAATGCCCGGGGAAACTAAAAGTCCAGTTCCACGCACTACTTTCTCTAACGGGAGCACTAGGCTTCAAATCAAGAATTCATCAGGTTATTATGCATATTAAATGTCCTAAAGATAAAGGAAATTCTAAATAATAATAATAATAAAAACATTTTTGGATGTTGTAAACGGGAGATAAGCGGGATAACGGCCTCCGAGCTGTGCAGTTCTACAAAGTTAATGGATTTCGCGGAGCTGCGCGTCGTGGAGTTCTTTGCCCCGCAGCGTCCATTAACTTTGTAGAACTGCACAGCTTGTCAGCCGTTATCCCTTACTTATTCCACCCTTACTCTAAAACCGTCATACTCATCCCGCATAGTATTTATTTATTCCTGCACTTCCTGGACTCTCCACTTTGCACTATTCCTCCTTGTATATACTTTTTTATACTTCTTGGACTGTTGGACCATTGCACTGTTGTATTGTTTTGCACTGTTGTATTGTTTTGTGATGTATATTTTGTGTAATATGTGTAAGCCACTGAGAGCCACTGCACCAAGACAAATTCCTTGTTTGTGCAAACTTACTTGGCCTAAAGAACCTGATTCTGATTGTTTTTTTGTGTGTGCAGATTTTCGCTTTATCGTTGCATTGAAGGATAGTTTGACCAAGTTTCTGTTTCCAAAACAGAACAGAAGTCAGAAATGTCTGGATTTACAGAGCCATCACAACCGCCAATGTCAGTGAAGAAGGAGATAAAAGAAGAAGAATTTGATGATTTCCTACAAGAGTATTTGTCTGCAATTGAGACAGTGGAAGAAAAGCCTGGAATGGAATGTGAAATCAAGACTGAAATGTACACGTCACCAACCATGAAAGAAGAAAAGTATTCACCAATGGAACCTAAAGATGAAGAAGAATTTGATTTAAGTGAATATGGTCACCATGTCTCTTCTCCTACAAGTAAGTTGCTTGTTCATCGTGATGTGTTATGTATATTTTCACTACTTGAATTTTAGAGAACTGGCTAACTTGTGCTTCACAATGCGAGACCTATTCAGAGATACAGTGGGAATACCTTACTTATGGGATACTAGCTGCAGTCTGTTACATTTAAAAGAGAGAAAGTGACTGCCATCATTTTTTCTCTAGCTCTGTAATTCATTTGTGTGTATCTCTGTTTACATTTACATTTAGTTTCTAGGTAGACACTTTTATCCTAAGTCACTTTTTAAGTTATGTACATTTCTAGCAAATAGCCAATATATTGCACACAAAGAAAATAGAAATTACATCCCAGATGGAGAAGAGTGAAGATATTGCTGAACTTTTTAAATAATCTTACAGGAGACATTCAAATGATCCAATCTAACAAGAGAGGGAACACTGAGGAAAAAAGAAACAAAGACAGATGTCACAATCGCTCACACTTAACCGTACATATGGCGACACAAACTGGAGATAAGCCACTTCAGTGTTCACAATGTGGAAAGACCTTTAATAACATATCTAGCCTCAAGACACACCAGAGGATCCATACCAGAGAAAAGCCACATCAGTGTTCTCAGTGTGGAAAAACCTTCAGACAAATGCCTGATCTCAAGACACACAAGAGTATTCATACTGGAGAAAAGCCACATCAGTGTTCTCAGTGTGGAAAAACTTTTAGCCAATTGTGTAATCTTGAGAGACACAAGAGTATTCATACTGGAGAAAAGCCACATCAGTGTTCTCAGTGTGGAAAAACCTTTAGCCATACGGCTAATCTTAAAACACACCAGAGGACTCATACTGGAGAAAGGCCACATCAGTGTTCTCAGTGTGGAAAAACTTTCAGCCAAACGGCTAATCTTAAAAGACACCAGAGGATTCATACTGGAGAAAAGCCACATCAGTGTTCTCAGTGTGGTAAAACCTTCAGCCATACGGCTAATCTTAAAACACACCAGAGGATTCATACTGGAGAAAAGCCACATCACTGTTCTCAGTGTGGAAAAACCTTTAGCAAAATGTCTAGTCTCAAGACCCACCAGAGGATTCATACTGGAGAAAAGCCACATCACTGTTCTCAGTGTGGAAAGACCTTTAGTCAAATGTCTAGTCTCAAGACCCACCAGAGGATTCATACTGGAGAAAAAGCCACATCCGTGTTCTCAGTGTGAAAAAACCTTTAGCCAAATCTCTAATCTTAAGACACACCAGAAGATCCATACTGGAGGAAAGCCACATCAGTGTTCTCAGTGTGGAAAGACCTTTAGCCAAATGTCTAGTCTCAAGACATACCACATGATCCATGCTGGTCAAAAGCCACATCAGTGCTCTCGGTGTGGAAAGACCTTTAACAACAAATCTAGCCTCAAGACCCACCAGAAGATCCATACCAGGGAAAGGCCTTATCAGTATTCTCAGTGTGGACTAGAGGATGGATACCCGTCGGGTTGGGCCAGTTTCGGACAAATATTAGAAATGTATGAGCGGGCTCGGGTCGGGCCTCGACACATCAGCGCGATAATGCATTGAACATTCCAAATTTAAAATATCTTAATAAGTAGTGAAGCCAACTGTCTGCTTCACATGATGCAAAAGTTCGTTTTTGAGAAAAAAATTAATTACATTTAGGTCCTCCTACATTTTAGGATAACAGCCTTCTTCCTATGGCGGGAATTTGTTTATGTCCGTGACAACACGATTAACTACAGGTGGCAAAATGGCATCACGGAGAAAGTTCATCTGGAGAGTTTGAAATGATATTAAACGAAGGGAAATCTACTGTATGGAGATATTTCTGCTTATTTCGATGCAGATTCTAATTAGGCTGTTGGATATGTCCAATGTAAGAAGTGTGAAGTTTTAATGAAATATGATTGATGCAACTCTCGTTCTCCACAACAACATGGATTAAGGCGAGACACGGCAGGCAAAAACATCGTTTTTTTCAGCAGTGGTAAATTTTGAGCTAGGTCACTCCCTAAACATGCATCTTTCATACTAGCATAAAGAACATATCCTAATTATACATTAATGTGTATATTTATTCACATTTTGTCTGTTCGCGGCGTCAGTATTCTCATAGGTTTCCAGGAAAGTTAGCATTACAACGTAACGTGCAGTATATCGGCTTTCTAATGCCTGTCATCTTTGGTATCGTTGGAAAGCCCTGTATCTCCCACACAACGCTATGTTATCTAAATAAGGACATTTCCTTTCCAGCAGTAACCAATGATGTTAGTAAAAACGTGGCTTTAAACCTAAGGACGCAATTCAGTCCCCCCAGGATTTCGCGGGCCTTTTTTGTGATAGTTGCGGCCGAAAATTACTGATTTTGCGGGGGCTTTTCCCAAAAGTTGCGGTGAAAATTGCGGTGTTTTTAGTTGTTTGTTGTGATGAAATTGCGGGAGCAAGTGAAAGTTGCAATACAAAGTAGCTTATTTCCCTCTTTTTAATTATAATTGAGTTATTTGTTGAAAAATAAATAATTAATAAACAAACATTCTCTAAAGAACCAAACCGTTGAGAAATGGTCCTCTAAATAACCTTACCAACATGCCAAACAAAAGATTACCAGTACAACAAAAATGTAGCATAATAGGCTGTTCTGCCCTCTGCTTATTTAGGTCAGAAAATGTATATTGTTGTTATGGAAACGAACACAGGACTTTTACTTTGACATCATTCAAATGTTCGTCTCTTGGGAATGGCAACAGCTGTTAGACTGTTATCTAGAAATATAGCTAGTTATGCTACGTTATGCTAAACACGTATGGGGAACAGTCCATAGGATTTACTTATCCACAACGAAGTGCACCTGTTGGAATTACAAAAGGACCACAAGTAAGACTGAATAAAATGTTATGAATATCTCAGCCTACACATAAAACTGCGTTTAATTTCCATGCCTGGTGTAGCCATTCTGATTGTTTACAACGGATTAGAACTCTGCTAGTGTCTGCACCATGTCTGCAGGGCAGGAGAAAGTTGTGGGAGAAGACAATGATGTCAAATTTGCACGAAAATTGCAATGATGTGTTAAAATTCCTACGTCGCGCTGAATTCGCGGGTAATCGTTGAATTCGCGTGAATTGGCGCGATCGCGACATTGCGAAGTCCTGGAGGGTCTGGCAATTTCATTGGTTTGCGGTGGTTTCTGACAACGTCATTCGTTCAGACCAGGCTTTTAGCTAGGCATGCGTCCGAGCGTCTTTCGGACGCACTGTTCTAAAATAATAAAACATTGGACGCACTACTTCAAGGCAGACGCCCTACAGACGCCCTGAGTCTATCACAAAAGAAAATAATAACAGATTGAAATGAACAGATAGTTCACGTAGCACTAAACAGACACGTCTAATGCGTGAACATTAACGTTAACGGCAGTGTTGCCAGGTCCGCAGTTTTCCCGCGGGCTACTTTTGAAGTGTTGACGCGGGTTGAATTTTTTTTCCCGCTGGTTCAGGTAAACCTAATCCTAACCTAATTTATACCCAAATCCTACCAACGTGACTTCAGAACAGCACGTAAACACATGGACATGGGACAAGCTGAAATTATTTTAATTCAGTAAATACATAGCCTATTGTAACGTGCCGGCATAGTCGCCCCATAATGCCGTGCGGCGGGTGCATACTTTCTGTTTGTAATGCACAGAGCTCAACAATGTTCCTTACTGTACTAATTGCATGTCGTTGTTCTGTGTTGGGACTGCATTTACACAGGTGTGTGACGGAACACAGTCTGTTCGAGATAACTTGTAACAGGGCATAAACCCTGTGCCATTTTGAAATTGTGTTGCGTTTCGTGTAGAGCAATAAAAAGCCATATTACGCATCCGTGATTTGTAACACTATTTACACATGTATGAACTGTAAGTACATGATTTAAATATAGTGAAGCAACACGATGAGGTGTTTCAGTTGAAATAAGGTATTGCATTAACTACAGTAAATGCATATGAAGTAAAAACAGTACATTCATGTTGTCCAGGCACGACAATAATATGTCAAAACTTCGTCGCGGGGGAGGGGGCAGGTTCCCCGACGAAGTGTCATCTACTGCATCTTTTCCACAAACTCAAATCTGGTCACCCTATATTAGCATATAATACACGTAGCATATAAAAACATAAAAACATAGCTTATAACTGCTAAGTGTCTTGCACAAAATATATGAAAGATTAACTAAATTGAATATGTAATCACTAGTCAAGGAAGACTCTAGGACTAGATATTCATAAAAAGTCAAACATTTTTTTTAAACTTCTTATTTGGGTCAGCCAAGTCTAACACTATGTGATTATCAACTGACCAGTAGCCCCCTGCATGTATACAGTACATACAAGATGTACATGGCAGTTCTGGCTTGAATTTCTTCTGTGTTGGTATGATTTTCAGTTTGTGTGGTACAGACAATTAAGCAACAATACTGCAACAGACACACCAAAAAATATTACCTGAATTCCACAAAATGTGCACCTCAAAATGCAGTAAAATAGCGTTTCAGGCAGTTAGGAATAAAAAATTTGACAGGGGGGATGCCCCCAGACCCCCCTACGATACTTGCGCCTGCGGCGCGCGCGCGCTCCACCGCGTTGGGTTAAATGACAAAATGGACCCCCCCTAAAAAAATCCTAGCTAAAAGCCTGGTTCAGACGCATCACGTGGTATGGCTTGACACTTCCTTGAATCTTTAAATGCGATTTTCTCAAAATGAGTATTTTGTCATACTCCAAGGAAAAAATCTCCACTTCAGTTCACCCTATATACACCAAACGTTCCAGTCTTGTACCCAACTATATTATGAAGACATTTACAGAGGGATTTGTAAATATATTATTCCTAGCCTGAATTATATAACATTATATCCCCATAAACATGGCGAAAATCGATTTTTTTTAAGGCTATCGACAGTATTTTCTGATTTACAGGAAAACAAAAGTAGATATCCATAAACCCCTCTGTAATTTTCTTCCCATCTAATATGCCAACAAAAGGGAAAAGGAATTTTTAACCTGGCTTTATCCCATGATCAGATTTTTTCTTTTAAACATTATGCAAATTAGCGCATATTTAACGAGATAATACCTCATTTGCATATTCAAACATCAAAATACAAAAAACTTGTAATACATTTTTTTCTAATCTAAACGTGACTAATCAACTGAGAGTTTCATGGTGATACCTATTATTCACCTGTAGTGTCTCGCCTTAAACCTCGGTGGTTGGATGTAGATAGTTTCAGAACGAACGTCGGCGTGCTAAAAGATCTTCAATGGTAAAGGCTGATTCATGCTTCCTTACGTAAGCGTAAGCGCAAGCGCAAGAGGCCGCGCAAGCCCCTTGCGCGACCCTTGCGCGACTTCTTACGTCTTGCGTGCGTCGGCTCCTTTTTCTAGACTTGCGTCATTTTTTACGTAAGCCCTTACGCGAGCCTCGCAGCCTGCATTCTATCAACGAATGATACGAGATGAGGTTACTAAAATATTCTGCATGTCTACTCAGTTTTACAGTGCTTCCCAAGTAAAGGTTTGAAAATAACTTCAAGCTTCAGACTTTCTGTTAGGGAACCTGTTATCTATCTGCAGAGCAAATGTCAGGCTCATACAAAAACATTAACGTGAATTACTTGATGCTAATACCTAGCGCGGTGTCTATAGGATTTTCCATATACGTTAGCATTAAGCTAACGTATTTTCTACCACAGTTAAACATGCAATACTATGTGATTGTTTTTAGAAAACGAATGTTACGTGATGAGATTACTCAAATGTAGTCTGCATGTCTGCTCAGTTTAACAGTGCTACCCAAGCAAAGGTTTGAAAAGAACTTCAAGCTTCAGACTTTCTGTTAGGGACACAGCTTTCTATCTGCCAGGCAAATGGCAGGCTCATGACAACACGCGCAACCTTTGGGAGCATGAACTGCACCGAGTAAATTTTGCGCAACCGTTAACCCCCAACGCTGTAGCAAGCAGCCGCCTATAGAATGCAGGCTGCAAGGCTCGCGTAAGGGCTTACGTAAAAAATGACGCAAGTCTAGAAAAAGGGGCCGACGCACGCAAGACGTAAGAAGTCGCGCAAGGGGCTTGCGCGGCCTCTTGCGCTTGCGCTTACGCTTACGTAAGGAAGCATGAATCAGCCTTTAAGACTTGTCTGTTGTGCCTCCGTTGGTGTAGCGTGAAACGTGAGTTTTATTCAAGCATAGCGTTTGTAATGTGTAGCTATTTCATTCCGTTTGTTAACCTTTCCTGCTGTCTGTCTCCTGAAAGTTGGAGATTTAGGCCGCAAGGTGAAGCACGAAAAGTGCTTTAGAAAATGAATCCCGTTCCACTCACTGGCATCTACACAATCTTTAGCTTATAAAAAAGAACGAGTCGTGGTTAGTTACCAAAAAAAAGTTCGTCGCTGATTTTCCAGTCGATTGTCTATATGGCTTTGTTTTATGCAGAACTAGAGACTTCAGAGCGTAATAAGATTTTTGTCGGGAGCCGTGCCACGGTTCGACACGTGATCATGCTACACCAATGAGAAGGCTGCTTTTTGACAACAGAATGGAAAAATGGCGGCTCCCGTGCGGTTAGAAACATCGTTAAAGATAGAGGAAAACACTTGAACATCCTCAAAATTGGGCTAAATTAATTCTAATTAGTGCTGTATACATAGCCGCGTCCAAGAAGAACAATGAGGCAAATATACGATAATGTTATTTTTATGTTAAGTCATTTAGATCAAGTTTGACATACATGGGCATACACATTACTGACGATCTTACATGGACTGTGAACACCCAGCACACCGAAGAAATCAAGGCAAAGACTGTACTTCCTACGTCAGCTAAGGTGATCTTAACTATGAGAAATCATAGGCTTAGATGATACACAAACAATTCCATGCAACATTGTAAGAAGTCATCACAGAAATACAATAATCATCCCAACTTTAGAAATCCAGGGAGGGGGTTGACTTTTCCTCATTGATCTGGAGCACTCACACCTAATTGTAAGCCCTGTCAGACCCTCGTTTGTAATTGTGATTAACATTAAATAAGGGTTAAATACATTATATCAGTAAGACACAGCACAAAATACAGTAGTAATAAGGATAAGTGCAACGGCCCAGTGGTTGAGAAACACTACACTAGGACATCAAGTCTGAAATGCCATCAGCGGTTGCACAGTGAAGAAAAGCCATGTAAATGCTTGAATTCTGAAGTTTGACCTTCTCAAATGCATATGTTGATACTCATGCCAATGTGGAAAAACTTCTAAACAAGCTGGGTCTTTAAAACATCACCTCATAGTACATGGCAGGGAAGGTCCACATAAATGTGCCTGACCTTTTATATGTTTACAATATGTAAAGGCATTTTCACTGGCATTTTCATATGCAAAAACATACTATGTGGGAGAACATTTACAAGGTCTTCAACTCTGTTTGTGTGTGTGTGTGTGTGGAAGAGAAGACTGGAGAGAAGCCTCGTGAAGGTGCCCAGTGTGTGCACACTCACACTCACACACATGCACATCCTCATATAGGCTGTAAGGTGAACCCTGTTTCCGTTTCAACCCGCTACACTGTCTGGCATCTACAGATGTGGCAGTCATTGCTGTAAGTGTGCAGACAGATTTGCCATGCACTTTATATGTTTTTTTTTACAGGGACTGGCAACAGGACATGTATCATTGACATTACCAAGGTGTCATCAGCTCTTGGAACCAGTGTGTTTTCAGCCTTGATCGGAATTCAAACATTTTCTGGGTGTGACTCCACAAGTGCCTTTAATGGCAAAGGAGAAAAAAAAGACATTTTCTGTTGCATGTGAGAAAGATGAGTACCTAAAGGCTTTTAAAAGTTTAGGTACTAACTTAAACTTGGAGCAGTCAACGTATGCCACTTATATGATCAGTCGGCAGCTGATAATGTAAATAAAGCTAGGTTCAAGGCTTTCTGTATGACATCATCAGCCTTGCCAGAATTATCCATTCCCCCTACCACTGATGCCCTCCATCAGCACTGCAAAAGGGCAAACTACCAGGCTGCAATAATGAGGTCCTGTCTCAAACATAATATAAGTGCTCCATCACCTGCTGGATATGGTTGGCAAATAGAGAATGGGAACTTGCACGTCACCTGGATGACTAGAAATCCGGCCCCTGACAGTGTTTTGCATGTGATACACTGTGGCTGCAAAGGTGCTGCCTGTGAGACAGACAGATGTTTTTCTGCAGGATTGTGTTGCATAGTTGACCTATGTCGTTGCTGTAGGAACTGGAAGATAACTGTCCTGACACTGACACTAACAGTGAGGACTGAGTGTCCCTAATCTGTTATTTCTTATTCAGTTTTGTACAGTTTTATATATCATATTTCATGTTTCATAAAGAGTGTTTTTATGGTTCATTAGTGTTGTTTTCATTTGTGGAAGAATGAATGAATGAATGAACAAACAGATGGTCATTGGTATTTACAATTACTGCCTTTTATTGATACATGGAGGTTTATTTGTCACATACATAAAAATACTACTGTTTTTTCTGTGCGAGTGTGAAGAAAGAAAGATCAAGAAATATTTTTCATAAATAGCAAGAGGGAGTTTAAAGAGCAGTGTGTGAAAAAAGGTGTAATTGATGTTTTATAGTCATTGTGTGTGTTCAGGATAAGGAATGCTTGAGGAAAGAAGCTCCTCCTCAGTCTCTCTGTTCTGGTCTTGTAGCAGCAGAGACGTTTGCCTGACCTCAGTGTTTTGAAAAGTCCATGGTCAGGATGTTAGGAATCCTTTACAATACCTTGGGCGCTGGTAGGTAGGTCTTTTCTTGTAGGTCTCCTGCAGAATATGGAGAGATGCTCTGATGATTCGGTGCTGCAGTCACAGGCTGTACAGTTCCCATACCAAGTGATGCTGTCAGGACACACAGCTGATGGTGCTGAACTTCCTCAGCTGATGTAGGAAGTACAGTCTTTGCCTTGATTTCTTCGGTGGGTGTTCACAGTCCATGTAAGATCCACAGTAATGGGTATTCCCATGTATGTTAAACTTGATGTCAATGACTTAACATTATCGTATATTTGCCTCGTTGTTATTCTTGGACGCGGCTATCTATACAGCACTAATTAGAATTAATTTAGCCCACTTTTGAGGATGTTCGGATGTTTTCCTCTATCTTTAACGATGTTTCTAACCACACGGGAGCCGCCATTTTTCCATTCTGTTGACAAATGCAGCCTTCTCATTGGTGTAGCATGATCACGTGTCGAACCGTGGCACGGCTCCCGACAAAAATCTTATTACGCTCTGAAGTCTCTAGTTCTGCATAAAACAAAGCCATATAGACAATCGACTGGAAAATCAGCGACGAACTTTTTTTTGGTAACTAACCACGACTCGTTCTTTTTTATAAGCTAAAGATTGTGTAGATGCCAGTGAGTGGAACGGGCTGAAACGAAAACCGTGTTCACCTTACGGCCTAATTGCAGGGGAGTAAAATGGTCCACGGCCGAAGTAGATTACATGTTTTTTACTTCGGGGTTAATTCCCTTTCCTTTACGTCTGCTGCTGGTTAGTAAATACAGACAGTACGTCAATGTGGCATTAGTACTATGAACAGTTGAGAAATTGATTCCGTCGGGCTCGGTTCGGATTTGAAAAAAAATATTTGAATGGCTGTCGGACTCGGTCCGGGCTCGGTTACTATTCTGTCGGTCCGGGCTGGGCTCGGACAGAAAAATTCGTCCAGATCCATGCTATAGTGTGGACAAACCTTTAGCCAAATGTCTAGTCTCAAAATACACCAGAAGATCCATACTGGAGAAAAGCCACATTAGAAGAAAAATTATCATTCCTGCTGGGTGAAACGATGCATTCATCTTACCTCCCAGTAACTCCTGCCTCATATTGAGAGAGAATACCACATGACTGTCAATAATAGATGAAATATTTACATTTATTGTTGCTTTCTTTTCTTTCCCAGTCTGTTCGCTCCATATAGTTTTTTTACTGAAAGATTTGTCATTTTGGTTGAAAGTTTGATAACTTTGTGGCTAGTCCTCATAGGGATTGGAGTTCTTTTGCTTTTGGACATGTTATGTGTTGTAGCTGTCGGAAAAATAACAAACAAAAAATAGTTACCAAGTTTATTTTTGTATCTTTCCTGGGTCGTCATTATTAAAATCATGTTTTTTTTCTGAGAGAATAGTCATGTTTCCTTCTTCTAATTTAGCCTCCTAAAAACAACAATTTCATACATCTTATTGTCAGTAATTTGCCTAATAATAATTATGATGTTAATGATAACAGGCTTAACTAGGCTTGACCCTCATTAACTGTGCTATAATTTAAGATTTTTATATTTAAGCAATAAGGTTCGAGAGGCAGTACGGTATTGTCAATAATGTACTTGTTCGAGGGTGTTGTTAGGCCCGACGCGCAGCGGAGTACCTTATTACAGTGCATGAAATGCCCTGTATTGTTATTCCTAGGCTTCTTCTTCTTCTTATTCTTGTTACCTTTTTCTGCGATTAATTCAGCCCGAACCGCTAAACGTAGAAACTTCATTCAAACTTTGTCGCGTATGTCTTGTAAAGGACACTTATGCTATGTATTTTTCACTTTTCTAAACTTTATACTTTTTAAGTTATTAAAGAAAAACGAATCTAAATTTTCCCATTGACTTACATTGGGCCATTATGACATCATAATAGGGTAATTAAACTGGCTTGCACCTGTGCTTCACTGACACCTGCGGCAAGCCTCCAAGGGTCCTCTTCTCTCTGTACCTCTCCATTCAACTGTATAACTAGGAATATTAATAGACACCTTCCATACTCTACTTTTTTTTCTCTCTATCACTCTCACTCTACTTTCTCTCACACTCCATCTCTCTGCTTCACTCTTTTTTTCTCCTTTCAATATTTTCACTCTCTCTTTACTGTCTTTATCCAGAGCCACTCTTGTTCACTCTTCTTTCCTTACTTTGTTTCTTCCTCTCTTCTTTCCTTTCTTCTTTCCTTCTTTCTACTCTTCTTTACTTTCTTCTTTCCTTCTTCCACTCTTCTTTCCTTTCTTCTTCCCTTCTTCCACTCTTCTTACCTTTTTCTTTTCTTCTTTCCTTCTTCCACTCTTCTTTCCTTCTTCCACTCTAATTTCCTTTCTTCACTCTTCTTTCCTTTCTTCTTCCCTTCTTCCACTCTTCTTTCCTTCTTTTACTGTTCTTTCCTTTCTTCCTTCCTTCCTTCTTTCACTTTTCTTTTATTCGTTCTTTCTTAACTTTTGCATTTCATGCACTGGTATTTCCTTCAGGAAATGCATTTTCTAGTTGCTTTTATAACACGGTTGCCAGCGACATTATAAATATTAAATACAATTAAATTATAAATAGTAAGCTGCCTTTCAGCACAAAAAAGTTGTAGCCACCAAACAATGTGTATCGCATTTCAGTAGCCCAGAGAAAATAGTCCCCCTTTGTGTGGCTATTGCTATGCAACAGACAAACAGCATTGGGAACTTCACGTCTGTTAGCCGCTAGAACCGACAGTTTGTTGATGATTAGCTAGGAGATCGACATTGATCTCGCACCATTTTATTCATTCACATTGCTCATTTTATAAATTTGCCATTAAAAAAACGAAAATGGGACACTGTCAAGTTTGTTAATATTTGTATATATTGATTTGGATATCGCCACTAATTGTGCATCCGTGGAAAACGTTTCTCATGTCCCCTTCGTCTCTGATGATCTAATGACCACTGTTGCTCTCTGCTGGTGGCTCGGTGTTGGAAGTGCCTTCTCCAGCAAGCTTGAAATGACAACTAAAGTAATTTGCTATGGATTAATGATGCGTTGCTCTCAATCCATTACATAGGGAATGTATTTCATGTATGTGTAGAACCTATTTAGAATGGCTGACCTTACATAAAACGGCAGTGAAAAAGCCCAGAGACTCGTTATACATCTTAGCAGCGAGGCTAGCTAGCTACTATGTGTTTCAACGGATTTTTTGACTAAGCGTTAGCAACAACCTACAATTAATATTCGAGAGCTTAAGTTAAGACATACAATACTCTACAACATTCGTGTAGCACATTAACAACTAACCGAGTCAATGTAGACATTAGGGCCGGGACTCGATTAAAAAAAAAAAATCTAATTAATTAGAGGCTTTGTAATTAATTAATCGAAATTAATCGCATTTTAATCGCATATAAATATTTTACCTGAGAACAGTGAGAAGTAACTTTTTTCACATGGATTTTTAGTATACCATTGAATAATGACTGAATACATAAGCTTTAAGCATCAAAAATATTGTTCAAGTCCAACAGACCAGTGCAATTTTTGCCATTAAGTGTAGCAATACCATATTTAGAAATGTAGTACATTTCAGAAATTCAGGTAGTCTATAGATAGGTAGACCTTCTGTAAACTATAAATGTGGGTTTTTAATGTAAAAGACAATACTTTCAAGCACATTCAGAACATTGGAAACCCTGACTGTTAGAAAACATCTTTGGTGGAGTGTGGGTTGTGTGTGGGTTGTACCCGGAGTCAGGCTTAACGTCCACGCTAGCTGCTATATGTTTTGCATTGAGGTGATACTCGATGTGCGGTGATATGCGAATTCCTTGTTGCATAGCTTGCACTGAACCATGTTCTTAACGACGCCTCCATCCGTTCGTTTTTTGTAACAAAATGTCCCATCCACTGACTGGGCCAACCAATGCCGTCTCATCAGCTTATTTGTTCATGTTCACTGTGCCACTGTGGTTTGTTGTTCAACTTGTTTGAACCGAATTTATTCGCGTTAGTTGGTGCGCCAGTATAATCGGTCCGTCTGAAACTCCTCCAGTGAGAAACGTTCCGCGGTGCAAAAATAGATACGATTAAAATGCGTCAATTTTTTTAACGCGTTAATTTTTGTGTAATTAATTAATCTTAATTAACGCGTTAAAGTCCCGGCCCTAGTAGACATATAAAAAGTCGTGTAGATAGCTTAATTCACATGAAACATTTCCCACTTACTCTCTTTCTCTCTTCATCCATCTCCCTTCCGCTCCCTTCTCTGTATTTTTATCGGCTTGCCATTATAATTACCGTTCACCTTTTTTGACTCTAAGCACACAGTACCTAAATGAAAACAGACTAACCATAATAAAAACAGATTAGCCATAATAAAGGACACACTTCAGAGTGTCCCACTGTAAAATGTAGTTCCTTTTATAGTTCTCCATAATTCACTACAATTCAGTTCAGGAAGGTCTCATGGTCAACTTCGCAACAGCTCACTGCTCAGCTGATTCTTATTATTTACCAGTCCAGTTCCAACACATATGAGGGAAGACCAGTCCAGTTCAAACACAAATGAGGGCAGACCAGTCCAGTTCAAACACATGATATCCAGAAGACCTCCTGCATGTACTCCTCAGGGACTGTATTCTGAATCAAATGTTGTCTTAACCACTAGGAGTTCTAATTCACACTAAAAGTTCTTTGTTCATAGGGAAATAGTTTTTTGAAAGTGGACCAAGTTAGTCCCATTCTTGCAAAATCATTTTGATTACAGGCTAGTGACATTATTCAAATTGTTTCCAGATTCACAGATCACATTTGTTTTATTGTTCATATGTTTTATTGGAGGACTTAAAGTTATGTGTAAGCTGTACGGTTTTATCAACACTGTTAGAAGCAAATGACTAGACAATTCAATCTCAACATGCAGTGACATTTTGTTGCCCAGTTGCCAAGTAGACATGCAGAAGGCTGCACAGAGCTGAGGCAGGTGCTGTTTCATCCCTTCTTAACAGGCCTTAAAAATGCTTTGTGAACACGCAGATGAGTGTTAATAATTACTGGTGAAGTGGCAATTAGTTGTAAGAGTTGCTCCTAAATCAACCTGTTAGAGCCTTGTGAATATGGGGCCAGATTATTATTTTTTGGATAGTTGCCAGCTTGCTGAAACACAAACCTCTTGGGAGTTCCGCTCTAGGCCTCAAGAGTTTCCTTCAGCATGTCTCGTGTCAGTAAGTGCTAAAAAAGGTTAGTCTAGTCGAATGTTGCATCCCTACTGTTTTTCAAAGTCATCCCCCCCACACACTCACATATTCATGCATATGTAAAGTGATCAGGTTTTTCTTGTGATGTGCACAGACTAGTTCACTCCTTACTCTTATCTGACTTCAGTGTGTGTGTGTATGTGCATGTGTGTGTTGCCCCTGGGCTGTCACTGACCTATGCAAGATAGCATTATTATAAGTCAGGCAGACCCACAGGGCAGTTATCCTGTGATACAGACATGAGAGATGGTGGGGAGGAAACCATTGTCTCTGGTCTACAGGGAAACCTTGTAACAGGGAAAATAAGACATCCACATTGTGTTTCTCCCCCCCAAGAATCAATAACGTTTATCTAGCCCTTTAACAATTGAATCAACCAGGTGGTAGCATTGTGTCACCTAACCACCCACATATACCAAGGGTTTACCATCAGGATGCTTATGTGTCCACACAATGTATTTCTAAAACACCATCTAATGTGTGTACAGATTGCATGCCCGTCTGGTTTTCTCCTAGATATTTTGAGTATTTTGACTCCCACTGAGAACATTCTGCATCTGCTTCCCCTAAACTTAAGCATATAGATCTGCTTGTAGGTCCATTTCACTGTGGATTTGGAGGTCATCAGAATTGCATATTACAACAAGACCAGTGCACATGGATGATGACGGCACATTCTGCAGACATCGGTGACGCAGGTCAGTCAGTCAACAACAATGGCCAGTCAAGAGGAAATGTGTTGTCCTAGGAGGCTTGATGAGTCATAGCCCTATCCACGTCACTCAATAGAGTGGCGAGACTGTGAGGGGTGGAGAGAAGGACACATAATTAAGACACTGAGAGAGCAACTGTCAAACGTGGTTCATGTACAGCAGAAGAGCAACATAAATAAATACAAATTCATGCTTCTTATGCAGAAAAACAAACAATAATTCTGAGATGCATGTATTTCCAACATTATTACAGTATAAATTACTGGTTCAGCAGACTGCACCAAATTCTCCACCATCCAATGTGTACCACTATGCATTTAGATATTAGGGTTGGACTATTACAATTACAGGTCACTACAATATGTAATATTGTATGTACAGTAACTTTGAAATACCCAAGTGTCATTGCAAATGGAGCAGTGAAAAGTGTTTCTGATTTATTAATGATGATTTTTTTTCAAACTTCTCAGGATTTGATTGCCTACCTTGTCATCTTGCAAGCTTCACAACATCATTATACTGACCTCTACTGTCAACATGTCATGTATTACAATATTTTGTGAAAGGGAAATGGACAGTAGTATTTTATTTAGCCAGCATTATTTCTTTTGAAAACGATTATGTCTAAAGTCGCCTAGGCCCACACTGCGAGGGAATAAAGACAACGGAAACACACTCGAAGAGAAACAATGTTTTTAAACCATGATTGACCCAACCAAAATTGATCCAACTCTTGTTCCTACTTTGAACCAGTAGATGGTGCTATGTCAACGTCAATGAGTAAAATGAACCTGCTCGAAGAAACATACATACCTACCTTTCTCCTAACGACTTATTAAAATTGACAGTAGTTGCTTAGTTTGGCCTCATACACTTCAAAATAATCAACTGAAAAAACCCCACTATGGTCCAAGATAATATCGAAATGGGTTAACATCTGAATTCTGGGAATCTGGATGTGCAAATGACATGTCAATTCCCTGTGAATGTCATTGATCAACGCACCTCTTGAAAATAAACCTCTTTATTGAGTGTATTCTTCCCTTGCCATTAATGTTAAAAGCATTCATAATGTAAGTTAACGTCGTACTTATATATCTGGACGTTAATCAATGGTTTTCCTTCAGTATAAAAACAACACAAACGTCAACATGCAAAAATATATAATATCTGCTAAATTGGGGAGCGTATAGGCTAATTTCAGTAGATTGCAATTTATGGCAACACACTACAACATAACCAGGAATAAATGCATCACATACAATCTTTGTTTTCTGTTCTACATGGTGGAGCCTACAAGCAAAAGTTCTGAAAACTGTCAGCAAACCTTTTCACATGCTTTCCTTCACAATGCCAGGTTTCAACCAAATATGTTGGGCAACACGCCGTATGCTGCCACTTCTTTGATGGACATATCGCTGGCCACTGGCTGATACCCCTATCCCAAAAGTAGCTAATAAAACGTCCTGTTCTCAGGTACAGGGTAAAAATCTTCGCATCAGCAAGTGGAATACTGAATCCGAGAGGATGATCAATTAAATTATTTGAAGACGATGTAGTCACAAACCAATGGGTTGTGGCTCTGAACGGATACAATCCAATCACAACTCATAGATAATCAGTGGGTGTGCCTTCAGAGCGCCAAAGAGGCGGGAATAGAAAAAGCGGTATGTGAGTTCGGTTGAGCTGTCTGCTGGTGGGGGTGTATCATTGGTGTAAAAGGAGGACGAAATAAGGGAATATTGGCTGAAATTCTCCGCACTTGGAATACAGTTTTGTCCAGCTGGATATCGGTTTATTCGCCTTAAAAGTTGCACACGTTTTATAACCAAGTGCATCTGGTAAGTTAAGATGGTTTTGGGGTGTTTTTTGCGGAATGTCTCACAAGCTAACGGATTATTTGTCATGACTTTTCAATGATGGAGGAACATAACCTAGCGGGCTAACATTAGCAGGCTAACCGGTTGCTTCAGAATTGATGTTCATAATTGGCATGCAACATTTGAATGAAAGTGGTCTTGTTGGTGTTCTTTCTCCAATAAACTATAATTTTCTATATTAGATATCGCTTTGAAAACGGCAGATACCATTGTTATGTCAGGTAGCTAGCCAACGTTAAGATGGTTTGGGCCACCCACTTACTGATGATGAGGCGCGTGCAACTCCGTTAGAATAGAAGGCACTTATATAGCCTGCTAGCTGCCGCAGCATCCATCCGGTCACACTCACAAGTTGGGAAAGATGTCTGTCATGTCATTTTGAAAATATGTACTATACGGTGTTGTATCATGACTTATCTGGTCGTTTCGTTGGGCAGATGGGTACCTAATATTAATTGTTTCAATAACAGCGAACAAGTGGTGTGTAACGTTGTCCTACGTTAGTTGTAGCTACCTCAAGTCGGCTAATATTATGACATTAACGTTATTCAGTGCGTTTCGTCAGTTTAGTGAAGACTATATTTTTCCATATCACTCAAAGAGTTTGATACCGTGGCTTTATATTTCGACCTGCAGAAGGTCCGATATGGCACTTGTGCTGTGTGCTGTCTTCCCGGCTCGGGATGGCCATTTGCTCTGGCGCACAGTCCTATGATATCGTCGTAGCGGTTTTCAAGGGCTCTGCGCAGGGACGCACTTAAGTTGCACGTCAGTTAGCTGGGTCAGCTGCACTGCACTCTGCATCCATTGTTCTGACCCACTTCAAGTGTAACCACGAAACTGGAAGTAGGTTGCTTTGTTGTAGGAGAGTTATGGTAATTTTATAGAGCGATTTTGAAGTTATTGCTTGGTTAACATGCAGCGGTATAAAGTGTCAATGAAAAAAAAAAGAGGCTATTTTGTGTCCATTCATATGGTAACAAGTAACAACTCATGTAGGCCCTATGTAATATTATTTGGACACACGATTAAGATCTTATTTATTACACTGTATTTCCAGTCTAGTGTTGCAGTGATATTACCCATCCTTCTCTGACACAAATAACCTCCCCACTCACTCAGCCTAGTTGTTTACATCGAGAGCAACTTAAATCACCCACCAGTGCTTAGCCAAACTCTTAAACGGTCGACGGATGCTTGTAGCGAAATACACTGCACTTTCTGTTTAGACGTGTAGATAGTATTATTATTATTGCATTATTAACAAAAGCAGGTTCAGCACTCTATTTGGAACTTTTTGAAATGGTTTGAGAAATCGAGTTAACACATCCCGGTCGTTTTGCAGCGGTCACTGAAGTGCTATGTGCATAATGAGATTGTATACAAACTGACATTCAAGTTCCTGGCTGATTTAGCAACAAATTAACGACTGAATTGAGACCTCTGGTGCCTTTTGGTTAGGAATGATTTATGGAAATGTATTTAAATGATATTGTCAGTGAGAGGAACATCAATCTGTTCAACAAAGAGTTGCATAAATACACACAGGAGTGATGAAGAAACCAGCTTTTTTGAGTGTGTCTGAATTTATAAAGTGGCGTCATCAGCAAACATCTAGCCCTTCACAGTGTACACTGACAGCACCTGGGGCAAATGAGCCGATGTCTCCCCTGTTTGACGGGTGCCTAAGGAATTTGACATGAAACCCTGTGTGGTACTATAGGTGATTGAAACACTAAAGTGTGCTCAGAGATGTGGAGTGCAAATGTGTGTAGGGCCTTTGTTTAGCTGAGAAACAGCTGCTTTTTCTTGTGGCAGATTGAAGCCTTTTTATCTGAGCTTGAAATGACAGCCATATTTATTCACTCCCATTTCAGTCAGTTGTGAAATGTCTCAAGTGTGCTGTGAGATGTGCTTCATGGCCAAAGCATTTAGTGTTTAACTAGACGAAGTGCTCTGCTGTGGTTTGTGTGCGCAGTGTGTTATTCATTTTCAGAGATTTTTCCGCTAGGAACACATGTCCTTTTGAAATACGTTTCAAGTAAGAACTTACATAATTATTGATTTATAGATGAAGATATTTGTGGAGTCTTTCTGGAGTCTTTCTTTCCAGTAGATTGATATTGTAATTACTTTGAATGCTTACCAGCTTACATCAGTTTTTGAAAAGTCTAGAAGGGAAGTTGGGGGCAGTATTCCCATGCTGTAGTGAAATGAAACAACTCATTAAAGTCATTTAAGTGTGAAATGGTTTAGCATGTGTTGTTAATCAAAAAATATTTTGATAAGCTAAGGTACGTATTTCAGAGGAATTTTTCCTCTGATTTCAGAAACTTAACCGTTGCCGACTGATCCTGCATGTCTGTTTCCACTTGGGCTCATGTGTGGACTCTCTCCCTCTGTCAGGTGGCCTGTCCTGTCCTGACGAGCAGCGATGGCACAGCGGAGTGGCCAGGAGGACCCAGAGCGGTACCTCTTTGTGGACCGGGCAGTGGTCTACAACCCCGCCACACAGGCCGACTGGACGGCCAAGAAGCTGGTGTGGGTGCCGTCGGAGCGGCACGGCTTCGAGGCGGCCGGCATACGCGAGGAAAAGGGCGATGAGGTGGTGGTGGAGCTTGCAGAGAATGGCAAGAAGGCGATGGTCAACAAGGACGATATCCAGAAGATGAACCCACCCAAGTTCAGCAAGGTGGAGGACATGGCGGAGCTCACCTGCCTCAACGAGGCCTCCGTGCTCAACAACCTGAAGGAGCGATACTACTCCGGCCTCATCTACGTGAGTGTCTACTCCAAACCCTTTCAACCTTCTTTCAGATGACCGACATAAAGCAGTTAAAAGAAGAGAGAGAAAAATAATTCGTTTTAGATCAGGTTTTTATTTCCCAAGAGCCTTTACATGTCCACAGATCTATGTGCTTTGATAGGTTGTAACTGATTATCATCCTTGTTCTATGAGTTTAGGATGTGATTTGAATCTGTAGTTTTAAAAGCAATATGATGTCAACCTGAATTGTCACTGACTAGACAGTATTGATGCATTTCATTGTTGCAAAATCATCAAACCCTTTGCACTGAAATCAGACGAGTGCAATTTCATTACAGTGAATAATAGACCAGCATTGTTCTCACAGGTGCTCTGCTCTGGTGTGTCTCACTTACTCATGGTGACGGACATGCTGCATGTCCTGCTGTTTGAAGGAAACAAAACAGTAGTGATAATTGATGGACTAAACTATAATTCAGGAGGCTGTTCACATTATAAATCTGACAAGCAGTGTCACACAGATCATCTGCTTCTTAGATGTCCCTGAAACCCCTTATCCTGTGATATTAGTGACCTGGAGATGGCACTAATAATGTGCCTCTCCCTTGTGGTCTCGACCTACTTTGTGCTGTTCGTTCCAAGAATAGAGGGATAGTTTGGTGGTCGCTTGAGACAAGGGAGAATGAAGAGTGTGAGAGAGAGAGAGAGAGAGTGTGTGTGTGTGTGTGTGTGTGTGTGTGTGTGTGTGTGTGAGAGAGAGAGTGTGTGTGTGTGTGTGAGAGAGAGGTAGAGTGCAGCTGGTTGAGCTCCTCAGCTCGAGTCTGCTCTTTCCTTTCCCTCAGTGCCCAAGAGGGCCTGTGATGAGGTCATGCCGGAATTTCAATGGGGGCCACTCTTTGACATGGTCCTTTGGATGCAGCGGAGGCTTGAGCGTCCAAGTGCCAAAGAGATAATGATCATTTGTCCTCTTTGGATCTCCCTCTCTCCTCAGTCTTCCGGACTGTTTATCTGTGTTTCAGACTCGAAAAAGAAATTAAACGCATAACGTGAACGTGCTTTTTGTCTTCTCTTGGGGGTTGTGCGTCTCTTCGACAGAATTCCCCCCTGCCCCCTGGCCTCTGGTCAACAAGGACTGTTAACACGCTCGGCTACATTTAAGGAGGGAAGCTCCTATGTCTGGGGCTGTTGTCATAGCCACCAGCTCAGTGCAAGGAGGAGGCCTTGTCAGGCGGTGCTTCCCTTAGCTGTGTGCTACTCAGCCATGGGCTGATTTTGTGGGAAAGCCAGGCTGCACTATGGCCACTGCTGCTGCAAGGCTGAGTTCAAGGCTGCACTATGGCCACTGCTGCTGCTACAAGGCTGAGCTCCAGGCTGCACTATGGCCACTGCTGCTGCTACAAGGCAGAGTTCAAGGCTTCACTATGGCTGCTGCTGCAAGGCTGAGCTCCAGGCTGCACTATGGCCAGTTGGCCACTGCTGCTGCTGCTACAAGGCTGCACTATGGCCACTGCTGCTGCTGCAAGGCTGCTGCTGCTACAAGGCTGCACTATGGTCACTGCTGCTGCTGCAAGGCTGCACTATGGCCACTGCTGCTGCTGCAAGGCTGCTGCTGCTACAAGGCTGCACTATGGCCACTGCTGCTGCTACAAGGCTGCACTATGGCAACTGCTGCTGCTGCAAGGCTGCTGCTGCTGCTACAAGGCTGCACTATGGCCACTGCTGCTGCAAGGCTGCTGCTGATGGGTCTGGTCCGTCTGGCCTCCTCCCGATGGAGGTAATCAGCTGCAGAGGCCTGTGCTGAGTCACACACCGGTCCCGCCGCCATAATGGGGCCTTTGTGTGCGCTGATGGGCCACAGCTGTCCTTGAATATCTGGCATACTTCAATGCGGAGCTCAAAGCGCTGCCCCTTGATTAAAAAATAACTTCATGCCAAGTGACTGGGTGCCATGGTCCCTAATCTAGGTCCCCATCTGCTGCCCTCTGCGTGGACCAGTCAAAGGCTGCTGCTTGAGAGCTGTGCTCAACTGATAGGTGAAATCATTATGTGAAGCATCCCTAGTATGAAAGGTGCTTTGCTGAATGTTGCAGAAAGGGATTGCAAGAGCTTCACTGGTCTTTGTGGCCCGTGCACACGTTCACACCAGACCAAGTGTGCAATAAACTTTAGGTAACTATCTGCTAAGAACCTTGAACTTTCATGATGTTGGCATGTGTCTTTAGAGGGATGCCAGTGAAAGCCAGTTCTTCATGTGGTAGTGTTTACATTTAGCAGAAATTAAAAACTTTTGAAGTCTGAAGTCTCAGTTTCTCCCTAAAATAATACAAAGAAGAATGTCTCTATTGAATGCTTCTTTGATTAAGATACATATATTACAACATAAAATTAAAATGGATTTTAAATAACATGTATGTGTGAGTATCAGGTAGAAGCATTCAGTCATTAAGTTCCATTAAAATGTGTACCTAGGCGTATAGAAAATTATTATATTATATTTATTGATTTTATTCTGTGTTGTACATTTAAGTGTTAGTACATTGAGAGCCACTAAACCAAATTCCTTGAATGTGTGAACTTACTTGGCCAATCAACACGATTCTGATTCTGGTCTGATTCTGATTCTGATTCTGATACTGATTCTGATATAGGCTATTAATTTGTTCTTTCTGTTAAACATATAGACGTATTAACATCAGCCACTGCCCACTTGGTGGTAGGTTAGGAAGGTGCATGTATTGTTTAGGCTAAGTAGCAGTAAAGACTGTATCATGAAACTGTCTGAAAAAAGTATGACTAAGACATTGCCTAAAATTACACTAAAAGTCAAACTGAGGTCCACTGACTAAATCTTGACTAAAACAAAACAAAAAATCCAGCTACCTAAAATCAACTACAATGTTCCGTAAACGGCTAACACTAAAACTACATTTAAAATTCTTGTCAAAATCAACACTGACTGCTGTCATAATTCTTTACTCTGGTTATTGTCTCGTCCAGAGCAATGTGATCCCTGATGGAGGCACACAATAGAGATAAGATCACTTCTGAGATCAATTGCACTGTCTATTGCTTCTTGCTGATTTAGTGAGTCTTGCTTTTAGTCCTGCTGGCTCTAAGAGTGGGTTGAAAGGGATGGGATGTCACTTCACATGCAGCCCTCCCACTCTTGTCCTTCAGCGAAGCAGGGAGTGGGCAGAGAGGCTGACCCACCGCCGCCACGGCCATGACTCAGCACTGAGCGCTGCACAGAAGAACCTTCCGGAAAATTCTAATTTTTTCTACCTCTGTGCTTTCCTTGAGGCTATAATCGTACCCAATAGGAAGCTGTCTTTCAGTGTCTCTAGAATAGATACCACGCAGATCATGGCAACCTTAACAGTGGACATGTCCTTGGTTAGAAATTGTAGTGTTGGGATTTCACAGAAATGGGATGCTGTTGCTCAAACGCAGATGAGAATCTCAGCAAAGCTTGCCTTCTTCTAAACTCTGCTTGGGGTGTGGCCTACACACACACAGACACACACACAGACACACATACACACACACACACACACACACACACACACACACACACACACACACACACACACACACACACACACACACACACAGTGTGTGGGAAGAGCTGTGAACTCAAATGGTGAATTCACAGCCTCCCACTCCTCAGCCCAGAACGAGTGTGTGAGACAGCTTACTGACCATCTCTTTGAAGTCTGATGATCTTTCTTCCCCAAACCCTTTATTAATAGGACATGCATATTTGATCCCTTTTGAACTTTAATTGATTCAGATGAAGTCCACTGAACACAGATAAAACCAAACCAGCCTTCTCTTCTTGAAAACATTTCCCTTTTTGTTTTGCCCGCTCTGAGAAAGACGCCCAATGTGGTTGCTAAGCTGGACTTGGCTGTGAGGAGCGTTTGGACATGACTGCTGCGCTGGGCACCAGATCAACTGTTAGAGGCCTTGGTCCCTCTGCACTCTCTTCCGGTTCCCCTGGCAGAGGTCCCCACTCCCAGCAGCGCTCCTGTGGGCACAAGGCCAGCTGAAATGGGCAGGAGGGTTGATGGTGGGGGTTAAGGCAGGGCGCTCTCTTATCCCCACTCTAGCCTGTTAGGGGGAGGCTTTGCCAGGGCGTGCCAGCTGAGTCATTCCCGCTCCCCACATACCCCAGCAGGCCGCTGATCCGTCTGCCTGGCGCCTTGCCCATTTCAGGGCAGGGACACAGATATACCACCCAAAACCCCCACCCCTACAGGCAGAACAGTAGGGGTTCCCCTCGCAGCATCTGCAGCAGTAATGCACTGTCCATACTCCCCTCTAAAGATGGGTTTTGGACATCTTTCTAATTTGATGCAGCCCACTGCCAGGTCGTGCTTTTTTCATTACTCGCACTGTGGAGTCGAGCTCTGTGTTTAACGTTAGATCCCACATAATGTGAAGACCTGCACAATGATAATGCCCAGTGTGCAGTGTCTGTCACCTTGCCCTGACCCTAACCCCACCGCAGTGTCTATCACCTTGACTTCTCAGAGGTGAAGTGAGGTCACCTAAAACAGAATTTAGCCACTGAGCCGTAACACTGTTATATCATTTTTGAGATTATATGGAAGATTTATGCTGTCAGGCTTTGCCTTCAGAGGTGTGGTGAAGCTGCTGTCTGATATCTGCAGACACCCAAGGTGCCCAGCTAGGTCTGTGCTGCTGTTTCAGCACCAGCTCTAGACACATTTCCAGTGAGCCGAAGAGCTGAGTTACTCTCTCTGTGTGTGTGTTTTCCTCCCAGGATTGTTGTGTTTACACATTTGATTAGTTAGATGAACCTTATGAACCTCACATGAAATGACACTACATTTCATTCATTTTAGCAAAAAATATAACATTGAATCAGAGGCCTCACTGCATAGTGATTTTGTGGAACCTCACCAAAAATATGATCCTAGTCTGATGATCTGGATTTGGGCGAAGCTGCACTTTCGTTCATACGATCACCAGTAATTAAAGCTTCAGATCGGATGTGCACGGGCTGGTTTTAGGTGAAGTGTCGTTGTGCAGTCAGGCGTGTTTGCTTTGGCCCCTGCGGGGGGTGGGCGATTGAGAGAGCCGCCCCCGTATGGCGAGACGGAACCCGTGATGGGCGCTGTGGGATCTCTGCAGGACCCTGTGGCTGCCCCCCGCATGCCTGCGCCACTCATCCATTGTCCCAGCTTAGCAACTAGGTTAGCCCCCTGCACCCCTGCGCAGCACAGACAGCATAATTACTGGAATGTAGTGACATAGCCAGGCAGGGTGAGAGGGGGTTGGATACGGACTGTTGAGTTGACCCCCGTTCCCTTCCACACACACACACACACACACACGCACACACACACACACACACACACACACACACACACACACACACACCTCCCCCCACCCTTCTGCTCCAGCTAGTGGAGAGCCCACCCGGCAGACAGACAGGGATTAGCCTTCTCCCGACCTGCCCTCTGCCCTGTCTGCCGTGTGTCCCGCTGCTGGTCACAAACAGCCCAGTGCAGCTGGCTCATTACTCTTAAGCAATGACATCCTGTAAAAACACAGGGAGAAACTGACAAAACCCTTAGACTGTACTAATATTTATGAGAATGAGCGAGAAGAAGTGTCTCCAGCTGTCCGTTTCATATGAAAAGAAATGTCCACAGTTTAGCCAAAGCCAGTCAAACTGGGACATAAGCTGACATTCCCGTCAGATCTGCTGTCATGGTATTTAGATTATTTTTTTCTTTAACTGGCAGACTAGAGCATTAAGACAGGAGGTCATTCTGTCTCCATGTGTGTGTGTGTGTGTGTGTGTGTGTGTGTGTGTGTGTGTGTGTGTGTGTGTGTGTGTGGGAACAGCTGCCTCTCAGCTGGGCAGGATGTAAACCTGCAGGAGTGGATCTTGAGGCAGCACTGAAGATGAAATCAGAATAATATACCAAATTGGTAATCATGATAAATAAGCTCACATTTACACTGGATAAACAAGAGTGAAAAGAAATATGAAGGGGCTTGTAATGGACTGGAGGTATGACTTTATCCAGTATACTGCGTTAAACAAGTTTACTACACACACACACACGTTGTGAGGCCTTGTTCGTGTTGAGCAGTTTGCATCAATCGCGATCAGTATCATGACTTAAACAACGGTATCGGGTTTTGTACTGCTAAGGTAACCAAAGCATCTTGCATCTTCGACTGGGGACAGTGTAGTGTGTCTGATCCACTGGATTTTGCTACCAGTTAATTGTGGATGGGTTTAATTTGAGCATTGACCATTGCAGTATACATAAGTGTCATAACACTAATGGTACTATTGTAAAAGGTCAGCGCAAGACACTCTATGAGCGTTGCGCTATTAGAGACGATTTATTAGCGAATGAGAGGTGGTCATTATTATTTTGAAGGTAACATAACTTATAACGTTAGGTATTCTGCAGCAGCTTAGTATAGGCTACTCAAGCAGAATTAGCACCAAAGCTTCAGTCAACTGATCTTAGTATAGGCTACTCTTATTAGCAGCAAAGCTTCAGTCAACTGATTCATAACGTTGGAATCGGGCCATTGACTGGTTCATGGTACATTTAGATTGATCCAGGGGTCTGCATGCCGAGGTAGTTGCATCTTTAACGTTTAAACCTGTCACAAGTTTGTATCAGTGAATCGTTACACTCCTAATCAGCAGGTTTCTCCGTCTCTAATCACTGTAAAGGGATTGATTCACTGCAGGTTTCTCCGTCTCTAATCACTGTAAAGGGATTGATTCACTGCAGGTTTCTCCGTCTCTAATCACTGTAAAGGGATTGATTCACTGCAGGTTTCTCCGTCTCTAATCACTGTAAAGGGATTGATTCACTGCAGGTTTCTCCGTCTCTAATCACTGTAACGGGATTGATTCACTGCAGGTTTCTCCGTCTCTAACCACTGTAAAGGGATTGATTCACTGCAGGTTTCTCCGTCTCTAATCACTGTAAAGGGATTGATTCACTGCAGGTTTCTCCGTCTCTAATCACTGTAAAGGGATTGATTCACTGCAGGTTTCTCCGTCTCTAACCACTGTAAAGGGATTGATTCACTGCAGGTTTCTCCGTCTCTAATCACTGTAAAGGGATTGATTCACTGCAGGTTTCTCCGTCTCTAATCACTGTAACGGGATTGATTCACTGCAGGTTTCTCCGTCTCTAATCACTGTAAAGGGATTGATTCACTGCAGGTTTCTCCGTCTCTAACCACTGTAAAGGGATTGATTCACTGCAGGTTTCTCCGTCTCTAATCACTGTAAAGGGATTGATTCACTGCAGGTTTCTCCGTCTCTAATCACTGTAAAGGGATTGATTCACTGCAGGTTTCTCCGTCTCTAATCACTGTAAAGGGATTGATTCACTGCAGGTTTCTCCGTCTCTAATCACTGTAAAGGGATTGATTCACTGCAGGTTTCTCCGTCTCTAACCACTGTAAAGGGATTGATTCACTGCAGGTTTCTCCGTCTCTAATCACTGTAAAGGGATTGATTCACTGCAGGTTTCTCCGTCTCTAATCACTGTAACGGGATTGATTCACTGCAGGTTTCTCCGTCTCTAATCACTGTAAAGGGATTGATTCACTGCAGGTTTCTCCGTCTCTAACCACTGTAAAGGGATTGATTCACTGCAGGTTTCTCCGTCTCTAATCACTGTAAAGGGATTGATTCACTGCAGGTTTCTCCGTCTCTAATCACTGTAAAGGGATTGATTCACTGCAGGTTTCTCCGTCTCTAATCACTGTAAAGGGATTGATTCACTGCAGGTTTCTCCGTCTCTAATCACTGTAAAGGGATTGATTCACTGCAGGTTTCTCCGTCTCTAATCACTGTAAAGGGATTGATTCACTGCAGGTTTCTCCGTCTCTAATCACTGTAAAGGGATTGATTCACTGCAGGTTTCTCCGTCTCTAATCACTGTAAAGGGATTGATTCACTGGTGATTTATGACCAGCCTGCAAGAAGTTGTATCAGAGGCTTATCTGCATTATGCAGCATAGGCCGCAACAAATTCAACCTTCTTTGACTACCTTACAAAGATGGTATAGATTACCTGTTCACACGGCAGCTCACGTTCAGAATATTATGTACTGTGTGTTACACCTTCTCTCTATATCCTAAGAAACTCTGCTGAGATTGAACTGGTAATTAATATATTTTGTGTTTCTGTGTTCATTCTTTTTCAACAGACATATTCTGGACTTTTTTGTGTAGTCATAAATCCCTACAAAAACCTCCCAATATACTCCGAGAACATCATCGAGATGTACCGGGGCAAAAAGAGGCACGAAATGCCCCCACACATCTATGCCATCTCAGAGTCAGCCTACAGATGTATGCTCCAAGGTAAGAAAAGAAAACATCACTCCTAGGCTCATTGTACTCAGTTATACATACAGTATGTTGATTATGGTAAATATTTATGTATTTCTTGATGCAAGTCCAAATCATGTAATAATTGCAGTGTGAAAATATGCGTATTTGTACCAATGTGAAGAACTGAACAGGAAGAGGTGCAGGAGAAGAGCAACAGGCAGGGACAGAGCAGAGCTTCTTCACAGTGCTTTTGAAAAGAGTGGAAAATGAGGCAGTGAATCCTCAGACACAGGTGTGTGTGTGGCTCTGGATGGGAATGGGACAGACCAAACGGTACTCGAGCGTTACTTAATTAAGTGACATACTAAGCATGGAACAAATTATCCACGGTTCTCTGCTTTTGGTAAATTCTCTAATATCTCACCTTCCATTATGAAACCATTGACCACCACGGTGAGCTTGCATGTTTTTAATAAGGCTACCTTAGTGAAACATGTCAGGTTCCACTCTTACTCATAAAAATGGTTTTATTGTCATGAAATGATTGAAAAGGATCAGCATTCACTTTCAACAGCAAGAGCTCAATAATTATCCAAGGTTTACTAATGGAAACCATGGCTCAAACCAAAGCTTTATTTTATATCGCAGGCAATCAAAACCGTAATGATTTATTTCTGAATTTTGACCAATTCAGTTTAGTTGTTTTGGCTGGCCTTTTAAAGTAATTTAGTATCAGATGACAGAAAAGACATGGATGAGTAAACCATTTGATTTATTTCCCAAGGACTTGCTTCAATTTCGTTGTTTATTTTTCCACCTCGAGAGATAAATTAATTTCACAAGCGTTGTCTGGAATGCAGGGGTATGCGTGGAAACTGTTAGTGGGGCGGGGGGGGGGGGGGGGGGGGGCATTTTTTCCACAGTGTATTACGAAGAGCTTTCACATTCAAGATCAAGCACACACTTGAGTTACGCTCAGTTGGCCAGAGAGACTGAGATGTAAATTCTGTCTCTCCAGAGGAACCAGCACACGTAAGGGTACAGAAGAGATTTGGCTCTGGCGCCACTGATCCTATGGGTCTTACCTCCGTGCCAGTGGACGTGCATTTTCTGAGCACTTGACTCCTGGCTAGTGCCCTTTTGTTGCAGATGGATTTTGCATCTATCTTTTTTTTTCATATCGGATTTCCGGACAGAGATGCAGTAAAATGCACGGTGTAAATCGGTTTCTTAAAGACCATTAGGCTAGATATATTTGCCTGATGTCATTTGCAAAACGTTTGGAGAAAAGAAGTGTTTAATTTCTTGCCCTTGTCAACATGGAAAGCTCGGCCTGTCTCCACCACTGCAGGCTGTTCCTCATATAACCCCCTACATTCATTGTGAACAAATGGAGCTTTTTCTGGCTGCTTCCTCTGTGTGTTTTCTTTTCACTGGTTCTCTTCCTTCTCTTCGCCATCTTTACTTAGGGGGGTGCAGACAGGGGGTGGTCTTTTGAGTGTCGAAGAACCAGTTCTGGACGTTGAATATCATTGCCAAGGCAGAGACAACACTAATACTGAGATGCCCTGTAGAAAGTGGCCTCGGGGATGTCTTGGGATATGGAATGTTCTCTCCAGCCATCACAGAGATATTTTTTGATTGTATGCGGTCGGACATGGGAATGTATGTGAAATGTTTTCTTTGATGAGCTGCTGGAAGAGCCTTAAAGGGCTTAGTGGGTCCACACAAGCCAGAGGCAGGCCAATGGTGACCTGCATTGTGGAGCACAAAGGGGCTTTTGTAATAATAGGGGGGGGGGGGGCTGTGGTGCTCTTGGGCGCCTTGCAACACCCGACTCGGACACAGAGAGCCTGCTGATGGCCTCAGCGTAAACACTCTCAACACCAGTGGTGTCCAGCACCCAGGTAGTCATGATGACGTGGAATATTGTGTATAAAAAGGTTGACTATCCTCTTCGGCAGCGACATCCTCTTGGAGCTGTGTCTTATTTTGAGGCAGAGAGTATTGACAATCAATCTTTTGTCTGAAGACCACCTCACATGGCCCCTCAAACATAGTCACCCCCCCCCCACCCCCAGAGCACCCTATCACACCAGCCAGCCTTAAACAGCAGGTTTAGCTTGAAGAAAACCACTAACAGGATTCACTCTACTAAATATCAAGTGGTATATAGATTAAGAAATGTGAAGTTCCACAATTTTCGACAGTTGTGTTACTGAAAATCTGCCACTGGCCACAGCTTGCAATGCAAGCATAACACCAACACCTCTAATGAACCGCAGAGGGACGCCAGGTCTTGCCCAGGAGATCATTTTAGCTTGGCTCAGATGCCACTCTGGGTCCAGATGGGGCAATAAATGAGGTGTAACGTTTACAAAGAGACGCTGTGCAGTTCAACTCCCTCCTTGGCTTGACCTCCACCACCTAAAAACCAGACACCAACATCTGCTATTAATTACACTGTCAGAGATTTTGCTATAATATGTCCCCATGGGCTGTTGACAGCATGCATGAAAGGGCTAATTTTAACACCACAAACCACATGTGTAACCAAGCTGTCCTGTGCCTAGTGTTTATTTGCACTCTGCTTAGCCAGTGTAGTAGGCAGTGCCAAGCGAAGGTTCCCAGCTTAGTGGTGTATCTCCTTATTGTTATAGATTATGATCCTGAAACGTTTGGTCAGGTTTAATGGCCTTTTATTCCTCTTTATGGCTGGTGCATTGCAGATGCAGCACAATGTGTTTCTGGCTACTGACTTATCCAACCTTCACACTGTGGTTGGATCTCTCCAAAGAATGTGTTTTGTGTGTGATATAGTCGGCGTCAATGCCCACTGTGGGAAGCTCTGCAAGTCCATTTTCCACCTGGTACCAATAGAAGCTTTGATGAGTAATAATGGTCTTTGTGAGCGTGTTCTTTTGAACTGAATCCAGGCTTTGCCTTCAGGCTTTCATCTGTCCTTTAAGCAGCGGATCTCACAGTGCACAGTGAGATTACACTGCAAGAGTCCGGCTCCATTTTAGAGGGACCGCAAGAGGAACCTCAAAAGACATTCAGACAGATTTTATACACTTTTTTTTCAGGTGCTGCTTCTTCAATATCCCATTGTGAAGATAAGAACGGAGTAATCAGACTGAGAACCGTGATACGATCTTTGGATTTTACTTTGCATTTTTCCTCTGCCTTTTCAATGAACTGCTGTGGTTGAGTTTATTGAAATGCAGCGGGCTGGATTCTGCTCGACTGTCCTGGAGTTTGACTCAGTCCCCATCTCATTTACAGAGTTTTGGCGAGTCCTTGGAGAGTGTAGTTATTTAAGACAAGCGACTGTGACCTTCTGAGTGACTTGTTAATTTGCCCTCCTGCTGCGCCTTCCACATCCTCCTCCCGTTACTCCTGTCACCCTCTCCCACATCCTCCTCCCGTTACTCCTGTCACCCTCTCCCACATCCTCCTCCCGTTACTCCTGTCACCCTCTCCCACATCCTCCTCCCGTTACTCCTGTCACCCTCTCCCACATCCTCCTCCCGTTACTCCTGTCACCCTCTCCCACATCCTCCTCCCGTTACTCCTGTCACCCTCTCCCACATCCTCCTCCCGTTACTCCTGTCACCCTCTCCCACATCCTCCTCCCGTTACTCCTGTCACCCTCTCCCACATCCTCCTCCCGTTACTCCTGTCACCCTCTCCCACATCCTCCTCCCGTTACTCCTGTCACCCTCTCCCACATCCTCCTCCCGTTACTCCTGTCACCCTCTCCCACATCCTCCTCCCGTTACTCCTGTCACCCTCTCCCACATCCTCCTCCCGTTACTCCTGTCACCCTCTCCCACATCCTCCTCCCGTTACTCCTGTCACCCTCTCCCACATCCTCCTCCCGTTACTCCCGTCACCCTCTCCCACATCCTCCTCCCGTTACTCCTGTCACCCTCTCCCACATCCTCCTCCCGTTACTCCTGTCACCCTCTCCCACATCCTCCTCCCGTAACTTCCGTCACCCTCTCGCGTCGCTCCGAGTTCCTATTTTGAAATGCTGTTCCATCTCACCTTCGCTCACAACTCACCATGCGCCACAACAAATTTAGATGTTTTTTTTTAATTTTTTTATATATATATACTCCTCCCAGATGTTGTTATCTCTGCTGTAGTGGTCCACGTTTCTGATGCATTCTGACTGAGCACCTCTTAGCCATGGAACAGGTTTGTGATATCAAAGGGCTTCATGTGATTTAATGTGATTGCTGTCATATGACAGATTAATACGTTTTTAGGGGTTTATTCACAAGACAACAGACACAGATTCACAAGTTTAAACGCTGAATGTTGAAGTGTAAAGATTGAGGACAAAAAGGCACTTTGTGCAAAGAAATTAACCCAGATTATTTCAAATAATTGAATTAACACAGATGACACTAGATCAGCAGCAAGTTTCTGTTGGTTAAACCAAGACATCTTTTGTACCACAATTTGTAATCATGATTGTGAACATAGTCTGGGGTCCCCTAAACGTCTCTTGCTCACATACTCTCCCTCAACCCACCTTTGCCACAAGAGTTCCCAGTGACACTCCAGACAGTCTCAGAGCCTTGTGTGTATGAATAATGACATAACAGTTTGACTGACCGCATTCCAGATTCTTGCCTGGCGCAGTTGGGACAGCTGGGTCAATGTTTTAGATTGTGACTCTTCATCCGTATATTCATCAGAGCAGTGCTCAGTTTGTTCTTCCCAGAGTGGGAATTCAGGCATCTCCTGGCATCTGATTTCTTTTGACCTTGCTCCTTGGATTCGTCCCCTTTAACATGAAACTGTTTTGTCACCTGTAGTTTTGTCATGATGCATGATTTGCATATGACATAATGGATGAGACTTTTCAGCACTGTGCAAATATGTAGGCTATTAATGTATATTATGACTGGGGAGAGGCTTTTCGATCACTCTATTTTTCATGGACTTAACGGGAGTGAACTAGTCAACTGTCGGCCTTTGAATCCTCCTTGAAGAGTTTGGGATTTTTTTCCGACAGATGCTTGGCCGGGTTTTCCACTTCATAGCCAAATTATCTCCACATTACACTTCAGGCCGCCTCTTTGAATTCAGGTGTTGCTGAAGCTGCTGCCATCTCTTCAAGTTTAGTCTCTGAAAAAAAATGCTCTCACTTCACGTTGCTGTGGTCCATATTAGAGTCAGGGTTGTTTCCTTAAACATCACACATACACACACACACTAGCACAATGTCTTCACTGTCAGCTATGTGCTTCAAGAGACATATTCCTATTAGCCATTATGTCAAATAGCCGTTCACATAATACAAAAGTGTGAATGTTTCCAAAACTCTGTGGTACTTCTTCAGTACCGGCCTATCATGCAACACTAGTCACCTGTTTTTTTTTTTCATTTCCATTTTTTAGTTGAAGTTCTCAGTCCAGTGCAGGCATAACTCTGTTTAGTTTCACCTGAAGGAAAGATTACAGGGCAATTTATATACTTTTTCCATCTCAGTCGTGTTCTTGTGCCGGAGGTTTGTGGTATGCATTCAGAGGCTTTGGTCATTTAATGTTGAGCCCTGACTTCAGAACGCTCATAAAGCGCAACCGCCAAGGTCAGATAAACACACTCTGAATGGATACGCAGTGTGTGTCAGCAAATCTGAAATGACTAACTGCAATGAAACTTCCTCTCCATTGAAGCCACATGAAGAGGTCTGTGCAGAAGATCCTCTTGACCCTACATCACTTACATAAACACCTGTCTGTCTTCTCTGTATAAGTCTTGCCATTGTCCAAACCACAGAGCTCAGTGACTGAGTTGTTTTGATGGGTCAGAGAAGATACTGGCTATAATGTACGTAGAAGTATCCACTTTCTTGTGTTTGCATTTGCTGAAGTCCTTTTCCTTCATATAAGTACTGATCATTGAGAGAAGTGTATTAGTGAATGTATACATTTAACTTCCTCTTATTTTCCTGCGCAAAGTGGCCTAAGTGTCTTGCCTAATCTGTAAAGGCCCAGATGTGTTAGACAGGAAAGGAGTTGGAAACCATCTTCCATTCCTTAAAATAGACTTTCCACATCATAGCAAAATATTGGCATTTAAACTCTTGTATAGATCGTTTAAACAGTTATGATGAGTTGAGTAACACGTCATATCTTCATAACACTTCATGCTGTTTTATTGTTGCCCCCGATATCAAGAATGTAGAACCCAACATTTCTTTCCTGTGGTTTGGATCAGGATTCGTTTAAATATGAAATACAATTGATTCTCTTTCCAGTTCTTTATCCTGCTCTAGGCACACTCTCCTACTGGGCTAGGTTGAGAGCAGAAAGCTGTCTGTGTGAAAAACACACGCCAACTTTCCATGAGTCCTCAGTGGAGGACTGCAGAGGCTCCTGAGACTCAGCTCTGTTTGTGAGGGCACTGAGACTCAGCTCTGTTTGTGAGGGCACTGAGACTCAGCTGTGTTTGAGAGGGCACTGAGACTCAGCTCTGTTTGAGAGGGCACTGAGACTCAGCTGTGTTTGAGAGGGCACTGAGACTCAGCTCTGTTTGAGAGGGCACTGAGACTCAGCTGTGTTTGAGAGGGCACTGAGACTCAGCTCTGTTTGAGAGGGCACTGAGACTCAGCTGTGTTTGAGAGGGCACTGAGACTCAGCTCTGTTTGAGAGGGCACTGAGACTCAGCTCTGTTTGAGAGGGCACTGAGACTCAGCTCTGTTTGTGAGGGCACTGAGACTCAGCTCTGTTTGTGAGGGCACTGAGACTCAGCTCTGTTTGTGAGGGCACTGAGACTCAGCTCTGTTTGAGAGGGCACTGCAGGAGCCTGAGACTCAGCTCTGTTTGAGAGGGCACTGCAGGAGCCTGAGACTCAGCTCTGTTTGAGAGGGCACTGAGACTCAGCTCTGTTTGAGAGGGCACTGAGACTCAGCTCTGTTTGAGAGGGCACTGAGACTCAGCTCTGTTTGTGAGGGCACTGCAGGAGCCTGAGACTCAGCTCTGTTTGTGAGGGCACTGCAGGAGCCTGAGACTCAGCTCTGTTTGAGAGGGCACTGCAGGAGCCTGAGACTCAGCTCTGTTTGAGAGGGCACTGCAGGAGCCTGAGACTCAGCTCTGTTTGAGAGGGCACTGCAGGAGCCTGAGACTCAGCTCTGTTTGTGAGGACACTGCAGGAGCCTGAGACTCAGCTCTGTTTGAGAGGGTACTGCAGGTTCGCTGAGCAGGGAGCAGGAGGCTTGTGGCTGGCAGGGATGTGGTCTGGAATGTGTGGAATGAGCTCTACCACTGTGTTAATCCACTCGGAGGGGGGCGGAATGGGGCGCTATAGAGGGGGCCAGAAGGACCGGGAGAGGCGGGTCATTAGGGGACTGGATTGCCCACATGGAGAGATGAAGCCTGTACCCTTGACTCGGACCTGCAGGGACTTCCAATGGAGCCGGTCAACAATGATCTGATTTTTACAGGAGTTTGTGCTGCATAGTTCTGAGCAGCTTAGTACGCTAAAGCACACCCTGTTGTTTTTGTTTGTATGTGACCAAGAGGTTAAGGTTTACCACTTTCACTTGGCCGGGTGATATCCGCAGATATTTCAATCCTCAGACTTTGTGGGTTTTCTCTACCTGCCAACACTTCATTGTTCACATGTTATGTTGTCCTGTTGCTTTTTTGTTAAACACGTTCACCATGTTCCCGCTATGTATAAGCCACTTTGTGAATGGCACAAAAGAAGAACGGCATGCTGGGTTTTGTAGTGTTTGAGGTGAATGCCCATTGCAGCTCATTGCTTTCATTTAATGTGGGCATTGAGCATCAATAGTGCAGCCTGGCTTGTGCCCAGTGAGCAACAGGATCACAATGAGCTCACTGTCAATGGCCAAAGAGCAGCTCCCACTGAACGACTGGCCTGCAGAGAATAGCACTGTGTGGTGCCACTCTGGAGCCAGGGTGACCATACTGGTCATACTGGCAGTTTAGATTTGCATCCATAAAACGGTTATTCAGATTGAAGAAGCTGTAGTTGTAGGCCTTTATTCCCTCCATGAAATCTTCCTTGTTTTAAATTTCTGTCACAGTTTTGTAGTATTTTCTGGAAGAGTGGAAAACCAATTACATTTTTGCTTGTTTTTATATTCAAAAAGCATGTGAAAGGGCTCCAGACTGAATCTTGTGATGGAGGAAAGAATGATACCAATCATGCAAGGCATACAAAATCACTCCCTGGACAATTAAACCATGTTGTACAAACAGTGCGTCTGTGAAAATCCCCCCCACACGCTTCTGCCTCGACAGCCATCTAGTTGAGTTCAGCATTCTTTCCTGAGGTTGCTGAGGTCTTGGCTTTAGGAGGAGGCACTGAAAGGGAAGTCAAGAGCCCCCTCTTGACTCGATTATATCCTTCCCGGGTGCTGCAGCTGGGTAGATAGGAGAGCCCATTCTTCGGGCTCCCTGGCAGGCCTCTTTCTCGGCCTGTGTCTGGGACTGATATTGCCATGGAACAGATTTAGTGGCAGGGATGTTTTGTGTGTGGGGGAAACAGAAGAGGAAGCAAGAAGGTATAATGTCCGTACCAGGAAAGTGAGGTCAGTGACAACGAGGCAAGCCCTTGAACCCGTCAGAGCGTGTGGAAGCTGGACCCGAGCTGATCAGCCAGCCAGCTGGGCTCCGTACCCCCCCCAGAGGGGTTCAACCCACACATCGCCGGAACACACTCAGCACTGTACTCGGCTTCCCGCTGCCCCCCTGTGTGATAGGCCCTGTCCGTCCACACCACTCCCTCAGAGGGCAGACCAGCCCGCCGCTCCTGGTTTCCTCTGTGACGACCAAAGCCAACCAGTGAGGTCATCGGGAATGCTGTAGGCGCATTAGCATTCCGTGCTTGCGCCCCCTCGCACCTCATGCATGAATGATCCCCCTCCACACGTGTTATTTTATGCATGTTTGCCGAGTGATTCATGCTGGACTTGCTGATGCTCTCATTCAGGCGGCACACAGTCTTATTTCTCCCCATCCAGACAATTATTTGTTTTTCTGAATGAATGATCCCTTTAGAGATCCCGCTGTAGTTGTTAAGGGCTGCCTCACCACATTTTTGTAAGAGCATATAGGTGGGAAAGACTTCATATACATGTCAAAGAGGGCCATTTCAGGAAGGGTCCATAGCAATGGCCTGAAACCATATACATACGTGCATGTAGTCAAGTGTTTTCAGAGGACGTGGCCTGAAGCTGCCCGCCAACGCAAGCAACAGGTTTCAAATGAATGTTGATTGGTTAGATCCCCTGTGAGCACGTTATCTATTGGCCCAATGTTACGCCGAGAGCAAGCTCCGCCAATCGAAACAGTTTGGAATGCGACCAAAGGGACTTACAAGTTCCTGGCACACCATCGTTATGTTTTACAAGACTCTTTGTCAGCAAGTCTCTACTCCCTTCTTTCAGTCCCTGAAGTGATAGAGTGGAGCAGGGCCATGAGCCAGTTGACTGGAAGTGTCTGCTACCTCAGCACAACCACATCCGTGACTCAGAGAGGTGAAGACCCCACCCTCCTCACATCTCAGAGGCCATAGAGCAAAGCTGCTATATTTTAATACGACGTGTAACATTCTTGTCTCCTAGCATCCAGAAGGCACTACTGATTACACAAAGCACACGTTAATGAGCTGCTACTGCACACCAGTTTGCTGAGTCTGTGGGTGTTCTTCTCCAGGGTCAGGGTTAGGCAGCTCCAGGCAGTAAGGAAATACCTCACCGATGTTACATCAGCCACAAAGCCTTTGTGTTTATTTTGTAAAAGCGGACATGTTGAAGAGAGAGCAGATTTTTATGAGCATTTAATTGAATCTGGAAGCTGATAGGGGCAGGCGTTTTTAGTGGACGTCCTGGATGAGTTCCTGAATTACTGACATGCGTAAGTGTCCAGAGCTTGTACTTCAGCCTCCTCTCTATCCCCTGAGGATGAGTCATGCATTAGGAGGAAAATGCATTTGGAGCTACTATAGTACATGGCTGCCCGGATACGGTTGAGATATTGATAGTCAGACCCTGACACAGAGGCACTCTCCAGCAGTAATGTCTGAGGAAACAGGTGGATTTATGCTCAGGGTCCTCTCCACCTGATTTATGCTCAGTGTCGTCTCACCCTGATTTATGCTCCTGTCAGAGTAGACGTCAGACATGTTCTGAGTGTCTGACTGCTAAGGCTGTTTCAGGGCGAGAGCTATGTGAAGAGGAACTCGACTGCATTATGTCAATTAAGGCTGTAACACTTATGTGTCGCTGCAAGAACAATGATGTAGTTTTGTCAGATGTGTGTAAAACAGTAATAACGTTACCGTACCACTCTCAACAACAAATTAAACAACAATAAAAAACACATTTTGCTGGTTGCTTGGCCCTTCCCAATGTGTGGGTTCATAATAGCTCAATAGAGTTGTTGTTGTTTCCATTTGAGGTCACTCAGCACTGTGTCCACACCTGCTCTCAAAAACCAACATTAACATGGGAGCAGTATCACAGTGTCCGCCCTTTGTGTTGAATTAGCTTGCCCATCTGGATAGAAGCAATGGCTGTAGTCCGTAGGTCAGTAGGGAAGGATGTATCTGCTTTCTGATGTTGCCTGCCCGTGGTGACCTTAATTCACGAGGAAGGTCGCGTCCCATGGCCCCCATCTTATCTGTTGCCCTCCAGCTCGGCGTGGAATGCTTCGGGCCTGGTCACGGTCACGGTTTCCTCTGGCCTCTTATGAAGTTATGCACGGTGCTCTGTTCCTGTCCACACCTGGGCAGGCTGCTTGGTCCTGGTGTTTAAGGCTGGGGTGGAATGTCCCTGAGAGGGGAAACATATATTGAAGAATTCTGGTCCACATTTACCTTAAGCAGTCTTCTGTGTTATGTTAGGCTTTATTCACGTTATTATTGTGACTAGATAGCAGGCATTTTGTTACGTGTTACAATTTGACCAGCGTGAAGAAAATTGAAGTGGAAATTGACTCCAAAATGTAAGCGCTGATGAACTAGTTATGCCATGGCTCATGTTCTATATCGCCCTGAAATGATGCCACTTCCCTCGTCCCTGTACTCTTATCAGCTAAACCAACACGTCTATTTATGGGCTTATTATCTGGGCTGAGTGCAGTCGCTTGCATACCCGCCTCTGATTGGATCAGATGTCCTGCACGAGACGCGAGGCGATTTAAGTAGAAGATTGAATCTAGCGATTTCTGCCGATTAAAGGTGGGCCATAATGCTCACAGCTGGTAGGTCTGGACTTAGGAAGGCAGTTGTCCCCAGTGATTCCTTACCAATGACCTGCAATGCACGCTGTGATTTTATAATCTGTTACCCTTATTTGTGTCCCATTTCATCCCAAATGGATTACTGATGACCTGCAAAGGCAGCAATGACAAGATCACACCAATTAAGTTGTAAAATTAGTAAGTGTAGTGTAAACATGGGGGCACAGTTTTTTTTTATTTATTCAAAAGAGAATTTAGGTTACCGTGTAATCTCTGTAAATTGCATTGCCAAAAACGAAATTAAGAGTTGACTATTTACTATTTAATAGATCATTTTTTTAAGTCATGTTTGGATGTTGTCAAAGGTAAACTGACATCATACCTCTGCTAGAGGTGAGAAGTGATGCAGGGAAGTGTTGGCTTATTGTACATAGCACCTTACTGCCAAGACTCAAGCGCTCATTATCAACCTGTCTTCAGAAGGGCAAGCAGATGACCAAGCATATATTAGCCCAATAGCAATTTGTTTTGTTGTGCGAAGTAACTTCATCTTCTAAAAATGGCTCGCAAGTGCAAGCCAGGATAGCAATTAAGAGGAGCAATTGATGCTGTAGGCTTTGAAATTGAGTGTGTATCCTAAATTTGTTGATGAGTGTGAATTAATCATAGTGTCAGCTGCCTAACTATCTCAGCCTGCGTTTCTTCTCCCCTCATTGCTGATATCGCTGTCTACATCATTTCTATCACGTCTATATTTGTTACTTCAGGGAATCGTGTAAAAAAGACAAATATCACAGATTTCAGTATTCAGAAGTCTTATCATTAGGCTATGTCTGACGTGTTTACAAATGTAGGAGTGAGTCAACAGGAACACACAAATCACTCTCCTGTGCTGTGAAAAGCAGGCTTTATATTTTTTTAAGTCCGTGCAGCATTAGGCCTTAGATCAGCGGACTATATATTATCCTGCTTATTAAACAGCTACTTGCAAAACTGATAAAAGACATTCCTCCAAAGTATCTCTTTCATGTCTTCTGCTGAGGAAAAATAGATCTTTACCCAAATATAACTTTCTGGTGGCACTTGAGTTTCTGGTGTTAAGTAGCAACGTATTACTTGCTGACTTCAAGTTACAATTGATTTCCATTACAATAAGTAAATGGACTACTTGCATAATGATATGAAAGCTGTGAATCGAAAGCACAAACCCCATTGTCAATGGCAACAGTCAAAAATGTTTTTCAGCTGTCATTATAAAGACCTCTGAACATTGGGATGGCCCATTTAATTTAATGCTAACTTTCTGCAGCATTCTGAGGAGCTGCATAATAACTGACATTAACTGACTGTTTAGCCTCCCAGTCTATCAGGTGCTCATAGCAAAAGCTTTTGAAAAATAACTCTAAAACCTGTAGTTTCCTGGCAGAGAGCTCACACTGTGTCAAGTTTATCTCTCTTCCACAGGCCTGGCATTTGCTTTTGAAACACACACCCTTTCCTTTTTATATGTGCTTTGGAACCTTTCCTCTATCATATGTGCTTCGACTTTTATCTGAAAGCGCAGTTTTGATGGACACTGCAGAACCTGATATGTTCTTTCCCTCTTTTTTCAAACGTCTCAGGCTTTTCAAATATGTGTTGATTGATGTATTGGATTTGATGATAAACTCAAGTGAAGTAGAGATGAAAATTCATTGCATTGTTTTCCATAGCCCTGCTCATGTTGCAGGCCAGCCGGGTATTAGACTTGGCTCGACTATTTGATACCATCGACATATTTACCATTACATTTGATACTATACTCAAAATAGAGAATTAACATGGGCTGCAGATTCTTCTAGAACGTTTAAGTGCCAATACAGATCAGTCAGTGGGTTTACTAATGCTGACTGTTTTTCTTCTTTCTCTCTCTCTCTCCCTCTCTCTCTCTCTCTCTCTCTCTCTCTCTCTCTCTCTCTCTCTCTCTCTCTCTCTCTCTCTTATAGATCGTGAGGACCAGTCAATTCTTTGCACGTAAGTAACTCCTGCCTGCTCAGCAGGTCTGTGCTTACTTAATCAACGAGGGATAATGAGTCTTTTGTGTCCTCCTATACCCTCTTTGCTGTATTTGCCAATTTTGGCTCAACTTGGCTTTTAATCTTAAAACAAAAATATGAAATGACATGCGTTCATATAGAGAGTATTTTTTTTTCCCCTTTTTAAAAAAGTCTGTTTGACCAGGTGGAAGCAATATGAACTCCTTCTGTCAAGGAGCACAACAAATGCTATCAGTCTTGTCTGCTGCCGTACATCTGTTTTAGTCATCATCCCTTATATTGCCAAGGACTTCTCATGTTGAAGCACTACATCTTCAGTCTGCAATGAAAACTTCAGTACCACCTCGCTGAGTTAGTGGAAATCGCTACAGTCTGTGGCCTTTGTCTCTAGCGTGGTGTTCAAAGTGTGCGTGAGCAACCTGTCTTGCACCCCTGTCAGCAAGGTCTGATTGGTTCTAGGGCCCACCACTCCGTCTCTGGGTCTTTGGACGGCGCTTTGGCACGGCGGGGAGCCAATCTGTGTTGCATAACACATCACTGTTGAGGTGCAGAATTCGGTTGGTTGCTTTACTAAATCAGAATTTCCTGGCATGTAACCTAGGAGAAATACAGACTGAGTTGCTGCACGCTTCTTTAAGTGTAAACCCCACTTTTGATTTACGGCTCGCTGATGAGGAACGCAGAAGAAAGCGCGTCAGATTCCAGCTTTTCCAAGAGGGGATGGAATGGCCAGCGTGAGACGTTTGGATGCTGGAAAATCATTGGAATTTTTGCAACCTCCTTTTGGACCCCTGCCTCAGTCTGATGAAAATGAAGACTTCTGGGATCGTCGGTCGAGTCTGAGTGCAATTTGTGCAATAAAGACACAAGCTTTCTGAGCATGTGTTAGATGGAGAATGTCTGTTGACCTGTACTGTTTTTGAAAAGCGACAACAAAAATGTCAGTTTTACTTTTTGCTACTGGATGATATTACAACTAGAAAGAGAAAAATGCAAAGATAAGTCTGTGTTGAGTTCAAATGACTCAGAGGGTTGAGTGAAGGACAACAGAGCTCGAAGCCTATCTCTTTTTGGAAGTGAAACTGCCTTGCAGATAGAGATAAAACAAAACCGACAAAAAATTGTTGGATTGGCGCATGGTGTTTTTAGGACATGGTGTCCTTGTGTGTGTGTGTGTGTGTGTTGTGTGTGTGTGTGTGTGTGTGTGTGTGTGTGTGTGTGTGTGTGTGTGTGTGTGTGTGTGTGTGCGCGTGTGCGTGTGCGTGCGTGTATGCGTGTCTATGTGTGCGTGCGTGTGTGTGTGTGTGTGTGCTTGCGCATATATTTGTGCCAGGGGAAGACTGAGGGTGTGCCAGAAGGTCACAGGAATCCAAACGCCCTGGACTGTAGCGATGGATGTCCTGTGGAGAGCTGGAGCTCCTGAGTGAGCTCCTGGCCGCAGCTCATCAGCTGATCACCACCGCGACTGACTCCCACACTCAAGGCTAACACCCAGAGCCCCTCTACTGTCTTACAGCCATAACTCAGACTGCTTCTCTTAGGCCCTGATACTGGAAATTGCTGACAGAATGATATACAATTATTGGAGAAAAATTCTGTCTGTTACTAATACTATTTGTTTGGAAGTGTTACATGTGTCAGTTTTATTGTGCACAGAATGATGCGGAGGATGTCCCATGATACATTTGATTTATTTTTGATGACATTATGTGTTTGCCACATGAGAGGAGTCACAGCAGATACACAGCCCACTGATAGTGAAGAACTAATGGGGATACATCTGAATATCACTAGGCGAGGGATACTGCCATTTATTTTTGGGTTATCAGCCAGGACACATTTTTTTTGAGGAATTTGTGCATCCCTGAAAGCATAAAAGCATGGCTACCGGTGATCGTTTTTTCTCTCAGAGGCGGACATTGTTTATACTAACGATCATAGCATCCTTTTGCCTCAGATAATGGCAGTCGTAAAGAGGGAATGGATTCGATCGAGCTTCTCTACAGACAGGGCAGAATCTCTTAGTGTTCTCACATCAGCAGAACCAGACCAGAGCAGCACAAGCTAATGGAGGAATACTGATGACCACAGCAGGATGCCAACTCGTACGAATTGATCCGTACTAATACGAAAATGTGGTGGAAATACGGCGATACGAATATGATGACTCATTCATACGAATTTGGGGTCAACTTGCAATATTATCTAATGAATAGAATATTTGCGGTAACTCGAGGCCTTCTGCTTACCAACGCGGAGGGCGCCATTCTTGTTTTCTTTGACCGACGTGATACTCTTGCGCTGATTGGTCGATATTATAGCTGCAGCGACACGGAAACCAATAGGGAAGCTCGGTTCATTGTAATCTATTTAAGTGGGCACAAGCGATTGGGAATGTGTTTTATCGCTATATGAGGACTATTTACTTTTGACGTTGATGGATAAAGTTACATTGTCGCATCTGCTCTTAGTTTACAAATGGCTGCCACCAACATATTTGGGTACGTTTCTGTGATGTTTATTTTTTTTTTAAATCAACTACTGCTTAATATGGAACCTCAATGAAAGAATATTAAACTAAGTATCAAGAATAAAACTTTCTTGACTCGAGCGATATATTTTTGTAACACAAATACGAATGGTTAACGCAGAATTTACATTGAATCAAGTTATGTCAGGAGAGTGAGCTAAATGAAAAGACTCAGTAAGGCAAAAGACTGAAGTTGGAACAGACCCGCATTTGTTGTCGTCCCCGTGGCAACAAACTGACACGCCCACCGCTGTTGTCACTGTTCTTCTAGGCGTTGTCGAGCAGTAATTTCCACGTGGCGGTATTCCGTCTAATCAAGCTCCTTTCTTACTTTGCTCAATTCGCCTTACTGAGTCTTTTCATTGAGCTCAGTCTTTCTGTTGTGGACGAAACATTTCTAATTTTGTATACGTTTTTGAATATAGCATGCAAACTTTATAATCTAAAATTATGGCTGAACCAAAGAAGAAGACATTTCCTAGGAAACAGACTTTCTCCCAGAGTTAAAGCAAGGAATACACTTGTATTAGTTAAAGTCCTGTGTCTACCAGTCATGCCTTTTGCACTATATATGTCAGTCCAGATTTAGCATTGCCCATAGTGGACTCTATGATGTTAAGACACACATGTCTTCGATCAAACACAAAACAGCCAGCACCCAAGTCCAGGGGAATAAGAGTCTGCTGTCAATGGGTTTTGAGACCCTGTCCAGTGGGATGACCCTGACTGAGAAAGTCACCTCAACTGAGCTGCTTCTTGCTGAAGCCTTCGTAGAACATTGAATACCCATCAATGTTGCTGACCACCTCTCACCACTGATGGCCAAAATGTGTTAATTTATTACTAGATGACAAACCTCAAGTCAACATTTGCTTTATGGGGCATACAGAAGTTATACAGCTGCATTGCTTAGTATAACTCTTTCAAAATGTTTTGCCTAGTATACAGTACATCTTCTTATATTGTTCAGCCATGATTTTATTTTAGAAGGATTGTATTTTGTATACAGAAACTTATAAAATATGAGATACTTCCACCACAATATGAAAAGGCTGACAAAATACACTATGACACAGCCAAATTCATGTGATTAAGAAAATAGACCCTCTCAAAAAGTGACCTTACAGACTACAAATAAGTCTACGTCTGTCGACTGAATGCCACAATATTGTTTCTTTTACAAGAACATATCAAAATTTTGCCTGTGGCACCCACTAACGCAGTTCAGATTTCACTTAAGGAAAAATACTAATTTACTGGGGAAAATACTAGTTTTGGAACCATTGAGTACAGATTGGCACACCACAATGTTGGCAATACTGCCACAGTGCCAAATGCAGTGAGCCAACCACTGCGGAGAGGATACCACAGGAATGCCGAGCGCATCGACTCCGAGTGTCACTCACAGAGATAGTGCCTCGCAGTGCACCCTTCCTCCACCCGAGCTGTCATCACCCCGAACCCCGCGCTTCCCTCCCCCTCACCCTGGGCGCTCCCCCCCCTAAACCACAGCTGCTGACTCAGACCCAGCACACAAGGCAAATATACAAGGATCCATCAAGGCCTTTGCCACATCTACAGTACTGGTCACCAGCCCCCCCTTTCACCCGCAGTGCTATTTGAGTCCCTCTAGTTGTTTTTTCAGAGGGTTTGGGAAGGACACATTAGGCTCCTGTAAAATGTGTTTTGCTCACGTCGTTTCAGTAAGATGAAATGCCTGTGTTTCTTTTACTTATGTATCTTAATGCAGAGGTGAATCAGGTGCAGGCAAGACAGAAAACACCAAAAAGGTCATCCAGTACCTGGCGTACGTCGCTTCCTCTCACAAAGGAAGGAAAGATCACGTTCCAGTGAGTATCTTTGTCCTTCCCCATGTGTATACACACCCTGTCAACATGACTGTGTACTGTAACCCATCCTGTCACCATGACTGTGTACTGTAACCCACCCTGTCACCATGACTGTGTACTGTAACCCACCCTGTCACCATGACTGTGTGCTGTAACCCATCCTGTCACCATGACTGTGTACTGTAACCCACCCTGTCACCATGCCTGTGTGCTGTAACCCATCCTGTCACCATGACTGTGTACTGTAACCCACCCTGTCACCATGACTGTGTGCTGTATACCCATCCTGTCACCATGACTGTGTACTGTAACCCACCCCGTCACCATGACTGTGTGCTGTAACCCATCCTGTCACCATGACTGTGTACTGTAACCCATCCTGTCACCATGATGTGTGCTGTATACCCATCCTGTCACCATGACTGTGTGCTGTATACCCACCCTGCCTATTAGTGTAAACAACAGCACTCCAGTGTGGAGTGGAGTGGTTTGGGTGAAAGAGGGTTATCCTAAGAAATCACCTTAGAAAACAGCTGAGATCCTTAAACTCAGTAATGGAGGTGCCATTGAAGTAGAGGTACTGCAGTGGCACATGGAGTCAGCCATTACTCTCTCTGGAGGAGGAATATAGGCAGTAGTGAAGTCATGGCCGTCCAAAACCTGCAGAGTGCTTTTCATTGGCTGCTACACAGCTGCAAAGCATGTCCCTTAACATTACCTGACCCATATGATGTAAAGAAAAGTGACTTTTAAGAACAAGTTGGTAGGCGGTGTACATAGGTTGCTGGTTCCAAGCTGTTCTATATAATACTGTTGTGCTGCAGTGTGTTTGAGTGGGACCCCTGGCTCCTCCACTCACTGTGCTCTGGCAGGCGCCTCTAACACTCACATGTGTTTATTTGCAATAAACAGCCAGAGTCGCCAAAAGCAGTGAAACTACAGGCAAGTCTTTGCATATTTTTTTCATACCGGAAATATATTCGTATGCATGCACTACTAACTTTCTAGATCAGAAAGGGGGTCAATTTGATGTATTTGTTTAAGCTGAAAGCCCTTCTGCTTTTAGACTAGACATGCATAGATACATTCAGCAGGCTTTTTATCCCGTCTGTTGTAATACATTACATTTAGAGAAAAAAACATGCTTTGCAGATTTCTTACATGGGGAAGCAAATCTGGCCCTGGGTCTTTCCCCATACAGCTGAATTGAAATTTAAGACTCAAGTAGTTTAACCATCTGTGCATATAAGACAAACAAATATGGGGGGGATTGACCTATTTTCAGGCATTATTGGGGGGGGGGGGTCACAATTTTGTGGTTGGTAGAAAATGTGGTTTAACTCTTGCATGCATTCTGTAAAAAGTTATTATTGATTATGATGTTTATTTTTTAATAAAAGGATATGTTCTCTCTCCCAAGCATGTACTGATGCATGTACATTTAAATCCCTGTACCACTGATTATGTTGTTACAGTCTGGAAACTAATTAAATAGAATGGTTGTGATAAAGTATGATATAGTATTGAACTGTGTGTGTCTAGTTTGGGAAGGCAGTGTACATTACAACATAATTTAGTCCCCAGATAGCAGCCTGCTGATCTTATGTATCTCAAGGCCCTTTTGTTTCTCGGTGCACTCACGTGTTGTAATCTCTCTTATGTGTGTATGTATTTGTGTTTTCTTATTTGTATATGTATTTGTGTTTTCCATGACCATTAACACTTGTTTGTTTCCATGACAACATTTGAAAATGCCCACTGACCACAGAGTGGATCCCTGTTTTATGTGAGTAGCATGTAGACCCTGGTCCTTTTCTTACACACATCACTTTACAATATTGGTGCAAGCCATCACATCAGGGGGCAAACGGCTAACGAGGGAATGGTGTGTGCGCCTGTTGTTAGGATAGGGATCCAGGGGAGCTGCTTTCTTTCATCTCTTGCTGGCATGTGATCTATCTCATGCCTCTGTCTCACACTTGATTATTGCTTTTCTGCTTCTTTAAATACACACATCGTTGCATTTGTAGGAATGTTTTAAGTGTGTCTCGTGTCCGTTTCCAGAACACGTACCTCATCCCCATAGTCTGTCCAGTGTTGCTTGTGTGTTCATGCCAGTGTAGCGGTGAAGTGTGCAGAGCATTCTGTCCTCCATTCAACATCGCTGTGAAAGCTCCCTGCTGCTCCTGCGTCCTCCTCTGAAGAGCCACATTCCATGGCGTCGGCCTGTAGATTTTCTAAACACTCTGTGGCCTGATGCACAGATGGCGACCCTGTGTCCACTCCGTCGTCTTCTCGCATCCAGTTTGGCTCGGGGTGATGTCACAGGGGAGCTTCTAGGTCCCATTAGAGGCCTCAGCCTGCCAAACATCCCGCTTTATTAAGAGTCTGTCCGAGTCACCGCAGCAGGACCGAGAGGAGAACCGAGAGAGCCAAGAGGAACACAAAACAAGGAGAGGAGGTGGTCCTAAACTCACATGCAGCCCCAGTTCAGAGGAGGCCACTCCATTTGTGGTCCCATTCACATGTTCAATAGGGTCTGATGTCCCCCTGGTCCAACTCACACATGTCAATAGGGTCTGATGTCCCCTTGGTCCAACTCACACATGTTCAATAGGGTCTGATGTCCCCCTGGTCCAACTCACACATGTTCAATAGGGTCTGATGTCCCCCTGGTCCAACTCACACATGTCAATAGGGTCTGATGTCCCCCTGGTCCAACTCACACATGTTCAATAGGGTCTGATGTCCCCCTGGTCCAACTCACACATGTTCAATAGGGTCTGATGTACCCCTGGTCCAACTCACACATGTTCAATAGGGTCTGCTGTCCCCCTGGTCCAACTCACACATGTTCAATAGGGTCTGATGTCCCCCTGGTCCAACTCACACATGTTCAATAGGGTCTGATGTCCCCCTGGTCCAACTCACACATGTTCAATAGGGTCTGATGTCCCCCTGGTCCAACTCTAACATGTTCAATACAGTCTGATGTCCCCCTGGTCCAACTCACACATGTTCAATACAGTCTGATGTCCCCCTGGTCCAACTCACACATGTTCAATAGGGTCTGATGTCCCCCTGGTCCAACTCACACATGTTCAATAGGGTCTGATGTACCCCTGGTCCAACTCACACATGTTCAATAGGGTCTGATGTCCCCCTGGTCCAACTCACACATGTTCAATAGGGTCTGATGTCCCCCTGGTCCAACTCACACATGTTCAATAGGGTCTGATGTCCCCCTGGTCCAACTCACACATGTTCAATAGGGTCTGATGTCCCCCTGGTCCAACTCACACATGTTCAATAGGGTCTGATGTCCCCCTGGTCCAACTCTAACATGTTCAATACAGTCTGATGTCCCCCTGGTCCAACTCACACATGTTCAATACAGTCTGATGTCCCCCTGGTCCAACTCACACATGTTCAATAGGGTCTGATGTCCCCCTGGTCCAACTCACACATGTTCAATAGGGTCTGATGTCCCCCTGGTCCAACTCACACATGTTCAATAGGGTCTGATGTCCCCCTGGTCCAACTCACACATGTTCAATACAGTCTGATGTCCCCCTGGTCCAACTCACACATGTTCAATAGGGTCTGATGTCCCCCTGGTCCAACTCACACATGTTCAATAGGGTCTGATGTCCCCCTGGTCCAACTCACACATGTTCAATAGGGTCTGATGTCCCCCTGGTCCAACTCTAACATGTTCAATACAGTCTGATGTCCCCCTGGTCCAACTCACACATGTTTAATAGGGTCTGATGTCTTCCCCTTGGTCATGAGCTTAATATCATCAGTGACAATGCCGTTTGTTAACTGCTCACCAACCTTTTCTGCTGAAATAACTGCTATGGTTACTTAGAAGCAGCAGAAGACACAATCCTGGCCCTGACATGGGGTACATTATGAGGCCCCTGTTGATGTGTGAGTGGATATGATTAAACAGAGAGGAGTCTTGGGACATTAGAGCTGTGCTGGCTTAAAAATCCAACTGATCACAGATGAGATGTTTAAATGGTTCATTTGGAAATAATGGATGGAATTACGGCGAGTGAACAAGCCTTTTCAAGCACTCCCCTACAAAACGAATAATGTTCAACCTTGGTCAAGTTTTATGAAGTTTGCTCTCTTGCCCTCTTGCACTCTTCGTATATTATGCTGTCATCAAGGTCTGAGCCATCCATAAAGTGACGAGTGATGATTTTATGTGTGCATAAAGATCTCCGATGCACAGGCCCCTCAGTTAACCTCTGACTAGCCCCGAAAGTCTGCTTTAAGTCACAGTCCTGTTTGGCTAAGCCAGACCAGCCTCTCTCCTCAGTCCACTGGCCTCGGCCCCCTGCTTCACGGCTCCCCACATCTGGAGTTGATGGTTCCAGTTTGTCCATGTGTTGTCTGTGCCTGCTCTGCGTTGGAGATTTACTAGGGGCAGCTCTACAGATTTACTGTATCTGTGAGCTGCACACGAGTAGATCTGCTCAGTAGGCTGAGGGACAGCAGTTCCCACAGTCACTTTGCTGTTGTTGTAGATATATTGACAGAAAGGTCAAAGTTATTTTGCAGGTAGTGATTCTAAAGCCATTAAAGTGAGGTTATTCAGTGTTCTGGTTCTAGTATTTTACATATGAGCTCCGAGTCTGACAAGGCTCTGATAGTCTGCTGTTTGTAATGCAGGGACCAACTGAAAGAGAGGAGGTAAAGGCTTTCTCTTGTGCTCGTTTTAAACAACTCTCCCTTTGCCTGAGAAATTAGCTTTGAATTAGCCTGCTGGTTTGGAGGAGATGCCTGGGATCACCATGGCAGCCCAGACCACGGAGGCATCTGGGTCAGGCTCCTAATGCCTTTCAATTGGACCCCTGCTGCTGTTTGTGGTCTGCCTTCATTTTTACCCCATTTATACCCCCACCCCACCCTGCCCAGAGTGTTTGGGCATTTGATTGAGTGCTGAGTTAAGTGCCAGCAGCCTACAGAGTCTACAGTCATATGTCAAAGAGGAAAAAAAAGATTGCCACACATGGAAGCTTTGTAATTGACAGACCTAATTTCAGTAAGAAGGATCTGTCACTGTCTGCACTGAATTCAAAGCCATATGACCCATACAGATGGTTTTTAGCCCATTTGCTGTATGACGTCTCTGAGGAACTGTCAAGCATATTGATGTGACATTCCCTGAGGTTTATTTCATTGGCCTAAATAAGCGCTCTGAGTGTTACTGCTGAGCTAAATGCAGCCCTTGAATGCTCTGGCATTGGGGAGGTGGGGCGACTTTTTATTCAATTTCTGAGTTGATTTTCTAGCCGTCCTGTTTAATTTCCTCCACAGTTGAAAGTCTATGAGAGGAGCCAGTGAAGTTCAGGCCTACAAGAATACGATTACATTATGTGCCTCAAGGGTTAGCAATTGGGGGGATTTTCAGACCAAAACCACAAATCTCCCGGAGCCCATCTCCGCAAACCTATCGAAACATTTTTGGTTTCGCCTGACGTAATGGGAAAGCCATTAATGCATCAGGAGATGCACAGAGGGAAAATCTGCGTAACAGTCTTCCTCTCCTGTGTGCCGGGCCTCTCCAGCCACGGCACTGGAGGTCCAAGAACACTACACCACTTGTCCAAACGTCCTCTCAGGTGGCCAGGCTTCTCACGGCCTGAAGCCCCAGGCCATCCGTGAGGTGTGAGTGAAACCCCAGGCCATTGGTGAGGTGTGAGTGAGATACAGACCTCCATCCCCTGAGGGGAAGTTGTGAGAATTGACAATTCCTAGTTTTGAGTCGGCCAATGTCAGACTCTCTGCCTGTGCTAATTTGACGTGCCCTTGGCTGGTGTCGTCCTGGCTGTGGCGTCTTGTGAGCCACGCTAAAAGAAAACGGCATGATGAATCAGATTGCATAGCATACAATTTTTCAATAAAATATTGGCTGAAAAGAATTTAGGTCACCCTTAGGGGCTTTATAATCAAGCTGTGGTCATTTTCACTCATCAGTCGAGCTTGGCATATGTGCCTTTATGTGTCAGAGACTTTTAATAATTGAATCGTATGGGGAACACATGGTTTCCTAATCTAGTTGCTGTGGAGAACTCATTTATTTGTGAAAGACGGCTTTCTCTTTGAGGTGAGTAGAAAAAGGCCTGTGATCCAGATGGCTGTGTGTGTTGGCCTGAATATGATTTGATGAAGTGAACCATATGCCACGCAGCGGATATGTCTGAAGCAGTTTCTAGAGCAGCAAAACTCACCTACAAGCACAAGTCTCCAGAGTAGTGCTGTGATAGTGTGTGAACAGGCCGTAGAGAACACCCGTAGTCCAGCTTTGACCTCAAGTTTACTCTGATTTTAAATATGAACTCATTTGAGTCCCAGGGTACCATGGGCAAGGTGATCTTACTGGTGCAGTATGTACAGTATGGAACTATGTCTGTTCTGAGATATAGGTGTGTAGTTCAGTTTGTTTGAAGCCATGGAAGATTAAATCTGTCTGATATTAGTATCTAAAGCATGATGTTATGTGTGAATTTTTAAAGAATAATACTTCACGGATAAGTGCTTCATATGTACGTTAAAAATGCTTTTTCACGTCTCTCCATTGCCAATTCTCCTGCCCATTCTCTTCCTGCATAGTACCACCTACTTTGGTTTAAACATGGAAAGGATCATAAACATCAGTTAGATCTGTACCATTGGAATAGATGGGGCTCGTTATATAGCGGGGGCACAGATCTAGTCTAGTCTCTCTTTTGCATGTTCACTCCAGAACATTTTAACAGCGATATCTTTTGCTCTCCTCTTTGACTTCTCTCTCTTTCTGCTTGAAGACTCTCTTCCCAAGTCGCTCCTTTGCCAAAGAGCAGATCTGTTCTTAGCTTCTCTTAGACCTTGATAACTCACAACCTGTCTGTGGCAGTTGTATGGGCTACCCCATGACCATGGGTTTAGTTTTATGGAGTGATGTGCAGAGGAGGCTGGGAACAGCAGTGGGGCCGTGCCTTAACGTCTCTCTTCCTGTCCACAGGGTGAGCTGGAACGGCAGCTCCTACAGGCCAACCCCATCCTGGAGTCCTTCGGCAACGCCAAGACAGTCAAAAATGATAACTCGTCACGTTTTGTAAGTTGGATAACTTAGCTCAAAATCTGTTTCCCCCTCCTTAACTGGGTCTCTTGTTTTCTAACTGTCATTTAATGTCACAAAAATCTGCATATTTCGTATACGAAACGTTCAAATATTCAACCACCAAAAACCCTGAATCCTCAAGACATTGCATGAATTACAGATAACTACAACAGTATGGAATGCATATATAGATCTCTCACACAGCCTCAGCCCTTCAGTAGACCAGTAGCTATTGGGGAGCTGTAGCACATCATGTATGGGTCCAGTACCCACGGGGACCCTGGTTCGAGTCTAAGACTTCATCTCCTGAACTCATCTCCCTCTAGTTTCCTCTGTTCTTTCGATCCAAAAAATCCTTCAAATCAAAAAGACACCAGTAGCTATTTCTCCTGGCTGTATGGCCTTCAGCATCTGACGGAGCTTTAGCTGGCACATATCAGTCTCTTCAGGGTGCTTTGAGGATCTCTCATCAGATCTGAGTCGGAGGAATTTGGTTATCCTCATCTTCCCGCAAATAATCACTGCTGTGGCTTTCCACACGAAGGTGAGCGTCTGTTAATCATTAATGGCTGCTCTGGGTCTGGATCCATTTAGACAAGAACGTCTGCAGCTCTCCCTCTCTCTCTGCTGTGGGTGATGAACCAGGCCTAGGGCTCACAGTGATGAAAGGAACAGAAAACCCTACTTCAATGAAAATGAGAATTGTGGCCATGAATGTTAGTGTTAGAGATAGATGGGAAGGATATAAGAAGGCAAACACAAGGATAGGAAAGGAGTAATGCAGCCATTAATGTAATTAGTTATTAGTAACTAACTTCTTATTTCTCCCTTTAGGGAAAGTTCATTCGGATCAACTTTGATGTCACTGGATACATTGTTGGGGCCAATATTGAGACGTGTATCCTTTCAGAATGTGTTGTGATGTTTTATCAGAGAACGATTGCAGAAGATATACAGTTGTACAGTTTAATTGGCTTAATGCCTTGACTGGTGGACAGTGGTTTTAATTCTGTTCATCATGGGCATACATTTGGCAGTGTTATTTCAGAATTAGATTTTTGTTTTGTTGTAAAAGGCATATATGGCCTGCTTATCATTGGTAGTATTGGGCCGCCTATATATTCACATTTTGACCTGTAATGTGATTCATGTGTTTGATCAGCGTGAGGCACAGGGTAGATGAATTAGACTTAAAGACTGGAAAGATTCCAGACCGTCATGAAAAGGGATGATTCACACGTAAAATTCCTGCTCAGCAATAATACCAAAAGATATATTGATATAGAGCAAGTCTACGTTTCCCCGAGGATCACTGCTGCTCGTAAATGTGCTTCAAAATGTAACCCTATCTGCCCCCAGACATCCAAAGTTTCCCTCCTTCTCCTAAAAAACCCTTGACCCTGGCACTCAGACCTTCTCGAAAAATCCAGAGCTATCCGCCAAGCCAAAGACGAGCGCACCTTCCACATCTTCTACCAGCTGCTGTCCGGTGCTGGGGAGCACCTCAAATGTGAGTTCAAGTCCTGTAGTGGAGACGGGCAGTCTGTCTGCCGGCACCCTCATATGGTGTTTGCTGGAGCTCTTGTTACCCTCTGCTTACCTCATCTCCATTTACAATATGGTTATAGATCTCATTACAGTCCAGTTATGGTTGAAGGTTCTGGTGTAAGTTAGGGTCTGTGGGCTTGTTGAGGTTTCTCTGTTCTGCTTTTACTGCTAGGTCTGTAGAGTTGTCTGATGACTGTGTCTGTTCTCTTGCCAGCCGATCTGCTCCTGGACGGCTTCAACGCGTACCGATTCATCTGCAATGGCAACCTCACCATCCCCGGCCAACAGGACAAGGATAACTTCCAGGAGACCATGGAGGCCATGCGCATCATGAGCTTCACTCACGAGGAGATCGTGTGTAAGGACACACACACACACAACCACACACACACAACATGTTCCAACTCCTCCCCTCTGGTAGGTGCTACAGATCTTCTGTTCTGTTCGCCAAAACCTCCAGAAACAAAAACAGTTTCTTCCCTCTTGCTGTCTCTCTCCTGAACAGCTAACCCTCTGTGGCACTGTAAAAAAATAACTCATTGTACAGTTACCCCCGCAACCATATCTATTTATTCCACCCTTCCTGTATAACCGTCATACTCATACCATATAGTATTTATTTATTCCTGCTCTTCCTGGACTCACTTTGCACTGTTTGTTTGTATATATTTTTTAAGACTTATTGGATTGTTGTATTGTATTGTTTTGGACTGCTGTATTGTTTTGCACTGTTGTATTGTTTTGTGTTGTGATGTATATTTGTGTAATATGTGTAAGCACACTGACAGCCACTGCACCAAGACAAATTCCTTGTTTGTGCAAACTAACTTGGCCAATAAAAGCTGATTCTGATTCTGATTCTGACACACACAGAGCCATGCAGAAATACATGGAAGCAGTATAAACAAATCTATCAGTTTTTTTGTTCTCTCTTCTTTCACATCCATCCATGAACAAATGTGTTTGTCAGAATAACAAAAAGTCTAAACTTACATAATGAGTTTAAATATATCATTCAATGTAATTAATCCCCTATATTTCTCCTATAAAACTCACTTTCTCTCTGTTTGCAGCCATGTTGAAGGTGGTGTCTTCTGTCCTGCAGTTTGGCAACATCACCTTCAAGAAGGAGAGAAACACAGACCAGGCGTCCATGCCTGAGAACACAGGTACGCTGCCCCGCGTGGTCTGCGATCACGGAGCTCTCCTCGGCTGAGTCAGAGCGTCCTCATATTCCATGAGATACGAGAGACATCCAGTTTCTTCTTGAGTTATGGACTCTTTTTATGTCTGTGCTCATAAACATCTCAGGTTTGTGGATGATGTGATGAGCTACATACCACCAGTCTGACGTTCAGGAAGGCCTCATAACAGCCATCCTTATCCAGGACGTAATCGCTCCTGGCCCTAACTCCACTGGCATCAGCCACTGAAAGTCCTTGTCAGCTGGGTGAAACCCAGAAATAAAAAAAGACTGTGGAAGCATTTAAAACGTCCTTGAGGCCTCGAAAAACAAGAAATGTGTTCAGAAGTTTGTTTAATTGGAAAAGTTAGCTTTGAGGGCATTTCCTGAGGGCTCTCTGCATCGATTTATAGAGATGTCATTGCCATACAGTTTTGATTTTCAGGACAAATGTATGAAGTTCAGGGGATGAAACAAAGAGAGCAGTCTGTGTGACACGTCGTGTCTCTTTCACCTTGGAGTGCTGCACGGTGAGCGAGACTCTGATTCATCAGAACAGACAAAAGGAGCTCAAGTGGAACAGACTTGGCCAGATGGATTGGCTCAGTATACGCCTCTCGACAACATCACCCTATAAATAGTGACCTACAGTGAATTTGATCAGAGCTGAGTGGCCAAAGTATTCCTGAAGTTGAATACAGAACTGTCCCCTCTGTCTGATCCTGGATTTGGACCTAGTGCAGATCCCAGTCCTGACCCGTAACGCTGCTCACTTAGCTCCAGATGTTCCCTCACAGGCCCCTCCTGTCGGCTTTTTGAGGGGTGAGGCGGTGCTCTCCGCCGTCCCTGTGATGACAGGCTCGACATCTCTCTGGCTCATCATGGAGGGGAAAATGGAGAAATCTCCCTTAAATCCGCAGTGCTGTGGGTGCCATAAACAGCTAGTGTTTAGCCATCCCCACACATTCCGAGGAGCTTACTCAGCCGACAGGAGGAATTATTCCTGCTCAAGCCGCCTTTAATGGTGGAGTGTCTGTAATACTGTCAGTGGGAGAGATGAGTAAGCTGTGGAGGCTGTGGGGTTCAGGCAGCAGTAGGTCTGGTGGTCTCCGTCTCCAGTGGCCCACTCTATGGAAACTTCCTATAGGGTTTGCCTACACAACGGCTGTACATTCAACCGGGGCTATTTGAAAGCCTTCCTATCCACTTCCAAAATCTGAAGTAATCAAATTTTTTCACATATGCTTCCCCTTTTAATTTGTTAAGTCATTTTATAGGTTGAGGCTGGAGTTAATATTCACCATAAATGATCATAAAGTAGTGATAGTCACCAACTTCTACCCAAGATGAATGGGGCACTGCTGCAGTGTATAGACAATTTCAAGAAATGAAATATTCTTTCTCCTCAATTCTCATTTCTTATTTCTTTCTCTTCCCTGTCAGCTGCTCAAAAGCTCTGTCACCTGCTTGGCCTGAATGTGATGGAGTTTACCCGCGCCATCTTGTCCCCCAGGATTAAAGTGGGCAGGGACTATGTTCAGAAGGCTCAGACGAAAGAACAGGTATGGCTGCCCCTTCCTTAGTGCTCACTGTTCACAAGCCTGAAGCATTCTCTCTCTCTGTCTCGTCTGTCTGTGTGTCTGTTGAACTCTTGCAAAATGTACCAGGTCACACCTTTCATCATCCATTCCTCTTTAGTAATCATTATAAAAAAAATATTGCTCCCCCTGAGAATTTTTTCAGGAGGCGCCACTGCTCTTTACACACACTCTTTTGCCCTCTCAGTCCGTCATATCGTTTTTGGGGATTTTTTTGATCATCTAACAGGAACCTCTTTGCTCTCTGGTGTTTCTTTATCACGAAGGGAAAGTGGGGTCCAGTTATTTCTTTCTGTCTTGTATCACTGAGCTAATTGTCACAATTAATTTGTGTCTTAACCAACCCTTTGAATGCCGGCTCTCTCCATTTCTATCCACTATCAGTCTTGTATGCATCATGTGGTATGTATCATATAAAGTTGTATGCATCACGTGTATATGCTGCCTGTATGCTAACATGTTCTATCCTGATGTGTGTATGATTTCATCTGCTTCTGATTCTCTCTTTTCTCTTCTTCTCCTCTCTTCCCCCCTGACCCTCCTTCTCTGTTTCTGTCTTTATACCCGGCCATCCCTAAGCAGATGGGTCCCCCCCTTTCAGTGAGGTTCTGCTTAAGGTTTCTTCCTGTTAAAAGGGAGTTTTTGTCCTGCCCCCATTGGTTAGGTGCTTGATCTAGGAAGCTCTGGACAGGCGCCGTAAGACAATTTCAGTTGTTATTGCCACTATATGAATACAATTTAATGTAATTTAATTGATTTAATGTTAAGCCCTTTGCGTATTTTTACATTCCATAGTTTAAGTTTAAAACCTCTCAGTGATCCTGATCAGAGTTCAGAGTTCACAAATGACTGTAGCGTAATGAAGCAGAACTGAACCGGTCCTTATGGCTTTGACCGCTCCAGGCCCATCTGTCAACTCTTTCCTTCTCTCTCCTTCACACATAGCTGAGCTGTCAAACATCTTGGGTTTTTAAGAGAGGTTTTTTGCTCCAGGGAGTCATGTGTGCACTTTCTGTTCTGACCTGTTCACATTTGACACTGTGCAGTCCGTGGCATAGGTGGTTGCCTTGAACGCAAAATGAGGGGCGTTGCAGAAGAGATTTTACATTTTAGATTTTTGTTTTGGATTTTTTTTGAGAAGTGTGCTCTATCATGACAACTATAGATGAGTGTCGCCCTTCTACTCAGCTTAGCTATAGCCAATCAAAACAGTCAGTTATGCGTAGCAGTAGTCTCTGTTGAGTAAGCACACTACTAGGGTTCACTAGCAGAGTGACGGAATGTCTTATCTATGATTTGAGGTGCATTCTGTCAGGCTAACATTACCTGTTACCTGAAGATATGTCTTCATCCACTATATTGCAAATAAACAAGTTTACTACACACACTTTGTGAGTCCATGTAAGTGTCCACTGAGCAGCACACATTAGTTTTGACAAGTTGGGATAAGTCTCGTGAATCAACATTTTTGCAGATTTTGTAATCATGGTGAAAGTCATCTCTGTTTGCTATCCACTCTTTTATCATGTCCTCACTTTTGCTCTGACAAATCTGTTAATTAATTACTTAATGTGTGTGTGTGTGTGTGTGTGTGTGTGTGCTACACAGGCAGACTTTGCTGTGGAGGCCCTTGCCAAAGCCACATATGAGAGGTTGTTCCGCTGGCTCGTGCACCGCATCAACAAAGCCCTGGATAGGACAAAACGCCAGGGAGCCTCTTTCATCGGCATCCTGGACATTGCCGGCTTTGAGATTTTCCAGGTTTGCCATGTCATGTTAAGACACTATTATGCTGTTACTATCCTGTTGCCAAGTGCTTTTGATGCACTTGTGAGTGCAGTATTGATTTTTGCCTCAACATCTAAATAAATATGCTCAGGGTTTCACTGGGCCTGATTGAGACCAAGGTAGTTGCCACAGAAAGCTGGCATGGAGTTTAAGGAATGTGGTCACCTTTGAGTGTCTGAGCAGATAGAGCAGTCAGGTTAATGCTGAAGTGGGATCGGATCTGCCTTCTGAGACACGGATCAGGTCTCTGACAAACTCCCATTTTGAAGTCTTCAAATGTGCTTTGTTGTTGCATTCTCAACACCTGAACAGCCACTTCAGATGTACTGACATTGGGCAACTAATGAAAAATAGTTCCGGTGGGGGAAACCCGCTTCCTTCTTGTGGTCTGCAGCCCGCAGTGGCACAGATGTTTCTTGCAGGCCCCCTGGCCGCCTTTGGGGGTGAAGTCTGGCCTGCTGTGGTTGTTTACATTCCCAGAGCCAGAGAACAAAAAAAGCAAATCAAAGTAGGCAGGAATCAAGTAATGAAAACAAATTAGGCGTAATCAGCTTCAGTCATATGTGAAGGGAAATTGCCTCTGACTTGAGAAAATGTTGAGGAAGTACAGTTGTAAACATCTGTTCCTAGTGTGGTGCTTGCACAGTATTCTGTTTCATTCGCATTTTATCATTGATTAGAAACTTTCAGGAAATTGCTAAGAGATTACTGCCAGTATTTCATTTTACATATAAATAGGCTTTTGCTTATTTTAATTTTAAGAATGTGTGTAAGTATGTGTGGGAGCATACTGGGTGATCTGGGAAGAGTTACTATCCGTTCTAATGGAACAGTGTGCAGTCTAGTTCTGTTGCAAAATAAATTCCTAGAGTGATAAATGAAGTCTTATTCCAGGGATAATGTATATATTCATTATCGAAAAATATATCCAGACGGGACGCACAGGTCTTGTTTCGTCCTGAAGGGATTTATGTTACGCTAATGACTGCCGGACCATACAGTACATTATCCCGCTTATTATACGGTTATTGCCAAAACGCTAGAAGACCTCTAATGATTTTGTTGCCATTTCGTGATTTCCGCTAAGAAAAAATTGTTCATCAAGCAAATAGAACTTTAAAGTTTCAGGTGTTGCTTAGCAACCCATCTCTTGCTGACTTCATGTTACAATGACTTTTCGTTATGCTAAATGACCGTGAATGAAATGCAAGGTGTGAATTAGAAGCACAAAACCCATTGCCAATGACAGTGGTCATAAATGTTTCGCAGCGGTCATTATAAAGAAATTACAGACCTGGGAACTTCCGGGGTGGCCCGTTCAAATTGACGGAACTTTTTGGAACATTCTGAAGAGGCGGTTAATACAAAAATTATAATAATAACTGCATTATTTGAGTAAAAGCTGCATGGCTTATCACAGAATCATCTGGATCACCACTGTGTGTCTGTGCAAGTCTTACCCTTTGTCTGTCTGTCTTTTCACTTTGGTCTCCTCTCTTACAGTTGAACTCCTTCGAGCAGCTCTGCATCAACTACACCAATGAGAAGCTGCAGCAGCTGTTCAACCACACCATGTTCATCCTGGAGCAGGAGGAGTACCAGAGGGAGGGCATCGAGTGGAGCTTCATCGATTTCGGCCTGGACCTGCAACCTTGCATTGACCTAATTGAAAGGCCTGTAAGTGACTGTGATTAAGTCATTAAGTCATTAACAAGAAGTACAAGTACAAGAAAACATAAGTCTTGAAGTTTCCCTCTATTCACAAGCATGAACTGATGATCACGATTCGCATGAATAGACTATCTCAATACTCTTAAAAACTGGTTCTGGCTGAGCCCATCACTCCAGTCCATGGCTCTAAACCAAACCTCTTCTGCAGGCAAACCCCCCTGGCGTACTGGCCCTGCTAGACGAGGAGTGTTGGTTCCCCAAAGCCACAGACAAAACGTTTGTGGACAAGCTGATGCAGGAGCAGGGCACCCACACCAAGTTCCAGAAGCCCAAACAGCTCAAGGACAAGGCAGACTTCTCCATCATCCACTACGCAGGCCGGGTATGCACCAACCACACCTCTGCTCAGACACACTTGGCATGTTTAGATAGATATTGCAGCGATACCGGGAGCAATATCTCTTGGAGAAGTTTCCGCCTGGTTTTCCTGCAATGTCCCCTCAACATCCATACACAAAATAAAACCATTCTGTGGTGTATTTTTAAGCCCTCTTTCTTGAGAGCAGCCCAACAGGTGGTATAGAAGCAACCCATCAGAAGAGAGATTTTGGTTCATGATGGCCTGAGGAATCTCTAACATTAATTATTTTATTTAAGTTAAAGGACGTCTCTGTGTAATGACCTATGAGTTTTCTGTGTAACAACTCATCTTTTGTAGTGAACGCACCACCTATCTGACACAATGTTCTACAATGTCTAGTTTGCTGTGGAATGTTTCAAAGCCAAATCTTTAATCCAAAAAATGTTGGAATGTTGTCCTATGTTTGTGGTTCATCTGAGGGGAGTATGAAAGGAGTCCCCTTACGCAACACCAGACATCGAGCTGTTGATCATGGTCACCAGGGCTCACATCTGGCCCTGATCAGTCACTCTATAGAAACACGATATCACATAAAAGAGACTTTTGACTTCCAGCCATTGGGAGGTCTTGTATTGGGTGAGGACCGAGAAGACCGTGTCGGCCTGTTTCTAACAAATTTGGACACGATCTCTCATTCAGTCCAGGCCTAGTTTGGCTTTTCGTGGACCTCCCACTGAGCTGTTTCAATAAATGATAAATTAGAGAGAACATGTTAAGTAATATATTACATCTTTTTATTATGAATTATATCAGGTCTCTCTTTTTTTTTATCTTGGTTTCATGACACAAGTTCATAGTCCACATCTAGTTTTGCTTTTCTGTGGACCTCTTCCTTTTCAGTGATTGGGAATAATGAGATTTGTGAAATATCACCCAAACTGTTTTTAAAGCAGGTAGTTATTCCAAATTGTCCTCCTCTTTTTTTATGATTGGAGTCAAATCATCAATCAATGGATTTATTTTGGCAGGAGCCAACCGTTTCTACTTTCCAAATTGTTTTCAGAACATTGTGATCACAACTGGTCAGTCAGAGCGGTCTTTCTCACGAGCCACATTTCTCTCCTATCTCCCAGGTGGACTATAAGGCTGATGAGTGGCTGATGAAGAACATGGACCCTCTGAATGACAACGTGGCCACACTGCTGCACCAGTCCACGGACAAGTTTGTGGCTGAGCTGTGGAAAGATGGTAGGTCCTCACGCTGTGCCACAACCCCAGCCCCACCCCTGCACTCACGGACATGTGAACCATTAGGCCTCCCTCCCTCCCTCCCTCCCTGATGAAGAAAGAGGCTGTTGTCTGCCCACTAGGGATGCAACGGTTTTCGGTATTTTAGCGAACCGTTCGGTTCGCCCTGTTCGGTTCGGTTGACCCAGGTGAACCGCGATATTACGGTATGGGTGACATTAAACATTTAATTTAATATGTGCCTATAATGAATGCACGCATGTATTGGGCGATAGCATGACTGCTTGGGACCCAGGGGATGAGTTCTGCGCTCCACAACCATGCAACAACCAATCAGAATTGTACTGACTTTCCCAAGAGCCAATCAGCGCTCTGAATGCAGACGCTGGAGATCCATGTGACGATGTGAGGAGAAACAAAACTTTCCCTGTTGCAGCACGATCATGGCGAGTCAGCAAGAAACGGAGAAAAGAAAATTTGAAGAGGCACCGTCATCTTACAAATCAGCTGTATGGGAACATTTTGGGTTCAGTGTGGAGTATGATGACAAAGGGAAAAAGATCGTCAGCAAGCAAAGCACGGTGTGCAAGCATTGCTTTCCTACGATCGCCTACTCCACAGGTACATCCAACATGTTGAGCCACTTGCCCCGTCATCACCCGGCTGTAACTCTAAGTGGAGCAGCACGGTTTGTCGCCGAAAACACAACCATCCATTGCTGCAGCATTTCAGCAACAATATGCTTATAATTCCGAAAAACACAAGGCAATAACCAACTCAATGGACGTCTTCATAGGGAAAGACATGCAGCCCTATTCAGTAGTTTTAGGCAGGGGATTCCGTCACATGATAAAGACCATTGACATTGATCCTCGTTTTAATATCCCCTCCCGCACGCATTTCAGCAGCAAAATAATTCCAGAACTGTACGAAGTGACTAGGAGAGAGAAGGTTTGTTCTGTTGTTCTTTAAGGGTGTATTTATAACAGTTAAGTATTTTCTAGGGTTTAAGTGTGTGAATGACAATGTTTGTTGTTTGAGTTTATTGAATAATGTCAATGTTTACATTTCACATTACTTTACAGTATACTGCACTTTGCTATATTTATTATTGCCTGTTTTTGACAGAAGGCCAGAATAGTGTTCCTTGTTTAAAATACATTTTGTGATTTTACTTAATATGTGCCCTTTTTACATTTAATTGCATCTTGCATTGTCTCTGCAAGTGTGAGTAGAAGCACCTTGTTGACTTGAAATAGAAAAGACAAATATAACCTAATGCGTTTTAGCGGCAGGATAATATTGATATATCGAAACCGAACCGTAACCGTGGCCCAAAAACCGTGATACAAACCGAACCGTGGCCACACTGTACCGTTGCATCCCTACTGCCCACATACACTGTCTGCCATGTCAGTTATATCTGTATGTCAATGTCTGCACATGTCAATGGCTCAATTGACTGAGACGCTTCCCCTCAGAGATTGGAATTATTAGGAATAATGAAAGTCCCCTTCCCGCTTCTGTGAATCCCAGCTCTGTGTTTTAAACAGTTGACCACCCGGAAGATGGTCATTTCATTCAGTTGGTATGAATTGAGGAAGTAGCTTGAGAAAAGTAGCCTCAGTGTGGAAATGGTGGCTTAGAGAAGCTGATTGCCAAGGAATACAGAGCTGAGTATTCTCTATTGAGAGCTGGCACATGTAACAGAAAAAGAGCTATCGTACTTTATATATGAAACTTAAATGTATTCTCTGCTGAGGATTAAAAAGCTCATGATACATTGTTTATTATAAAGTATTGCCACAATGTCAACAAGTTAACATGTAGGTGATGTGCCATTGTTGACTTAAGCATCATACTAACCACTGCCTTACGTTGTGTATGTGCTTATCTATTGTGATATTTTTTTGTATGTTCTTTTTCAATTTGTTCCCCCTGCTCCCCTCTGTTTCTCAACCATAGAGATTCAGAATATACAAAGAGCGTCATTCTATGATGTCTCTAGCCTTGATGAGTCTCCAGGTGAATGTGGAGTCTGCTGTAGGTGTCTGTTTACCAGCGCATTGTGTCCCCTCAGACGCCCCCTCTGCTTCTAGGCCTGCATGTCCCATGTCCCATGTCCTTCTCTGTCTAGAGAAAGCTGAGGCCTGCACCTTTCAGCAATTCTCCTGGGTGGAAAAAAAGAAAAAACATTTTGTTGTTTTCTATGAGAGAGCAAAAGTCACTCATTCATCAAAGCTGCTATTGAAACATAACACATCACTGTGGTTTGGGTTTTGTATAGATAAATACTTGTCATGGTATAACCAAAACAAACAAAACATCAAAACCCTTCAGTTCACGGCCCAGACATGAACTGAGCTGTTGATGTCTGAAGACTGCTACCGCCATGGCTGCTTTGACTTGGAGGTGGCCTCTGGATGTAGGCATTTCCTATCCATGCCTTGCTTACACAGCAGCCTGTTTACGCTAAATATCAGACGGCATTCTGCACCGCCAGCATGAGAGAGACCACTTAGAGTGAAGGGAGAAAGAATTCCATAGTGTCTCGCGCTCGAGGCGGAACAATAAGCAGCTTGTTCCGTCGGAATCTAAATGACCCTCAGACCCTCCAGTCAGCACCAGTATACCAAAAGCGTCTCCACAGGGGCAGGGGAGGTCAGGCTGCAAATCACTAAACCAATTTCTTTTATCTTGTTTTATTCATCAGAGAAGAACGTTAGATATACCAGACAGCCAGTGCTGAAGAGGTTCAGCTTGGTGGAATGAACTGTGGTACAGAAATAATGTTATGATAGTGGGATCCTGATTGTACTTGTATATGTATTTACATTTTATTCATATCACTAGTTTACTGCTTGTTTTTTCCTCACAAGATACACAGAACTATTGTCTTCAGATTTTGACAACCCAAGGCCAGTCATTTCAAGTGAACTTGAACTATTCATTGGAGAAGAACATGGAAGACAACGGTTTCAAATTCTTACAACCTAATTTTAGAACACTTGTCTTTTTAGTTCACTGGGACTTGCTCAGGTAGATTCTGGGTCATCATTCTAATCTACTGTGTGAATGTAGTATTTAGTGCATACAAAATAATCTCTTATAAAGGGGTGAAAATGATCCAATAATGTTCCATGTTAACCCCTCTTAAATTTCGTATCCTTGCCCTTGCCAGGATAGTCCAGCACAGACTGATGAACTCGTAGTTTGACTGAACACTTGACATCTTGTATTATTCAGCCAATGTCTGTCTGTTAAATCCATCCAGTGACTTGCACACCACCCCATCTGTCAAATCACTTGAAAATAAATCTAAACACAGCTAAAAACAGCTCTGACCAAAACTGGGGACAACACTCTGTAGACTTTATCAAATCTGCTTTTCTGTTCATCTTACAACTGTTTTAAAATCTACTTTCATAAAACATTATTTTAAAGCTAAATTGAATTGGAGCAGCACTAATAACATGATAATGAACAGTAGTGACAATCACAGATGCAATTATTTTGATATGCCAAGATTTGCTGAAAGGAAAGCTGAGACGTATTACTTAAAGCTTTGGAAGAATCAGAACTGCACAAATCAATGGTAATGTCTGTAACAGTAGATCGATATTGTAATTCCTTTTATTGGCCTTTTCCTTTTAAGAATCTCATGAGTTAGAGCTGCTAAGCTGCAGATTCATATTGTGTCTATAAATCAAATAGAAACTGGCAGCAAAGACCCTTTCCTAGTCAGTGTCTAATTAGGAGTCGAAGTATCACAAAAAAATAATTTGATGACTGCAGATTTAGTGTTTCCACCTCATATACTCCATAAGCTTACCTAGCTTCCTAGATCTAGTCCATACCCAGGTCATGTTCCATCCTCAAGCCCCCACTTGGCTTGTCTTGGCATTTCATCAGTGTGTGTGTGCCCTTAACAACTGAAACAGGATCCCTGTGACTGGTTTGCTCATTATAAAGCAGGATGGAAAAGGGGTTGATGACAACAGATCCCAGATCATTTGTTAAGGGCAGAGTTAGTCATCCAGTAGGAATTGCATCCTAGATTCCATCCTTCCATCCAGACTTGGCCCCCCCACTGGCTTCCACAGCCTGCCATGTTCAAGCACTCTGAGGGAAAACAAAGCCATCAAGTGCAGATCCAGGAATAGGTGTTCCATATATAGTCATTTACTCCGTACTCTTTGGGCCCATAAGGCAGAACTTGCCCTAGATCTGCACTGAGAGGCAATCTCTGCATGAATGACCCTGTGTCCTTGTTACTAACAGCTTCTATCTGTCTGTTATCCCTCTTTCTCATCCTTCTGTATCGCTGTAGTGGACCGTATTGTGGGCCTGGACCAGGTGGCTGGCATGAATGAGACAACGTTCGGTGCCACATATAAGACAAAGAAGGGCATGTTCCGCACTGTGGGTCAGCTCTATAAGGAGTCCCTCACCAAACTCATGGCCACGCTAAGGAACACAAACCCCAACTTTGTCCGGTGTATCATTCCCAACCATGAAAAGAGAGTAAGTGCACAAAACACACACTATTTCTCCACTGATCGAGTTTTATCAATTTGATAGCACTTAACCTGCTACTTCCATTTCCCAAATTCCCACTCACCGCTAGGCGGGGAAGCTCGACCCCCATCTTGTCCTGGATCAGCTGAGGTGCAACGGTGTCCTGGAGGGCATCCGCATTTGCAGACAGGGTTTCCCCAATCGCATCGTCTTCCAGGAGTTTAGACAGAGGTACAAGAGCTTCTTGAGAATAATAATATAGAGAAGCTGAAACTACCAAGAAATCTTGACCATTTGTTTCTCTTCTATGCATACAGATATGAGATCCTCACACCCAATGCCATTCCCAAGGGCTTTATGGATGGAAAACAGGCTTGTGAGAGAATGGTAAACCTTCTTTTTGTTCTTGCTGTACATTCATTTAGATGGTATTACAATAAGGTATACAGTACACACTACAGGATGGTATATCCTGGTACATTGACTGGTATTTGAAAGAAGGTCTGTCTGTCTCTCTTGGATGATGTTCAATCCTCAATTTTTCTCACCAATCCACAGATCCGAGCTTTGGAGCTAGACCCTAACTTGTTCCGGATTGGTCAGAGCAAGATCTTCTTCAGGACTGGGGTTCTGGCCCACCTTGAGGAGGAGAGGGATTTGAAGATCACCGACATCATTATCTACTTCCAGGCCGTTTGCAGAGGTTATATCGCACGCAGGTGAGGTTTGGCTCTCATACAAGCTGTGTCATAACATAAGGAACAGCAAAGTTCAGTCAGGAACCCTTGTGCACCTGTGTAGAGCTGCTTTATGCTTTTTGGGGGGTTTGGGTCTAAGGGGTATGTGTGCCTAGTCTGTGTGTTCCATCTCCAGACCCTAACCATGCAGCAGTGGTAGCATTTCAAAATAGATTTACTTTGCCTTCCACAAGTCCATGACCACTGATAAACCTTCCAAGTTGTATTGAATGAAATGGATTCGTTTCCTAGTACAAGTCTGTAGTTGTTACACTTACGTGACAATAGATACTTGTAAATACAGTTATGTCTGGCAGTTTTACTAAACATCTCTGTTTGTCTCTAGGGCCTTTGCCAAAAAACAACAGCAGCTCAGTGCCCTAAAGGTTCTTCAGAGGAACTGTGCCGCATACCTGAAACTGCGCCACTGGCAATGGTGGAGACTCTTTACCAAGGTGGGTCCTCTTGCTAAATGTGTGTGTGTGTGTGTGTGTGTGTGTGTGTGTGTGTGTGTGCGTGTGTGTGTGTGTGCACGTGGTGTGTGTGCGTGTGTGTGTGTGTGTGTGTGTGTGTGTTTGTGTGTGTGTGTGTGTGTGTGTGTGTGTGTGCGTGCGTGCGCGTGGTGTGTGTGCGTGTGTGTGTGTGTGTGTGTGTGTGTTTGATCAAGAGTAACCCATCTTGCCCTGTGTGCTGCAGGTGAAGCCCCTGCTGCAGGTGACCAGGCAGGAGGAGGAGATGCAGGCCAAAGACGAGGAGCTCGTCAAGGTGAAGGAGCGCCAGAGCAAAGTGGAGACGGAGCTGGTGGAGATGGAGAGGAAACACACGCAGGTCAGAACATCATCAGTTCAGCTATCCCACAGATTCTGTTCTTGATAGTTGACCGTAGCAGATGACACCTGTTGAAGTAGCAAGTGGCAAAGGTCTCAATCTTGATAATGTACCTCTGAGGTGGGGTTGATGTTGAAATTTGGGTCTGTTTAACTTTTTCATTCATTCATTAATTCATTCATTCATTTATTCATTTATTTATTTTGGTCTCTTCAGCTTTTGGAGGAGAAGAACATCCTGGCAGAACAGTTGCAGGCAGAGACGGAGCTGTTTGCGGAGGCCGAAGAGATCCGTGCCCGTCTCGTTGCCAAGAAGCAGGAGCTGGAGGAGATTCTGCACGATCTAGAGTCCCGGGTGGAGGAGGAGGAAGAGCGCAACCAGACCCTCACGAATGAGAAGAAGAAGATGCAGTCTCACATCCAGGTTGGGGCATAAGTTTGCACTAGTGGACTGTAGATCAGCAGACTATGAATGGGAGAAGTATGAACATTTGACCTGTGTGTGTTGTGGTAGGACCTGGAGGAACAGCTGGATGAGGAGGAAGCAGCCAGGCAGAAGCTTCAGCTGGAGAAGGTGACGGCCGAGGCCAAGATCAAAAAGATGGACGAGGACATTCTGCAGCTGGAGGACCAGAATTCCAAGTTCCTCAAGGTGACCTCAGGGATGACATCATACAGCATTTTTTTTTTAAACCCATTTTTATTTATGGGATTTTTTAGCCTTTATTTAGATAGGACAGTGAAGCATTTTGGACAGGAAGTGAGGAGAAGTGAAGTGGTGGGGAGAGGATCAGGAAACGACAGCAGGCCGGAATCGTGCACCTGTGTCTGTGCATTGTAGCCTGTAAATGGGGGGCTTATTGCAGCATTTCTACTCTCAGCTGTACAGTGCCCCCCCCCCCATTACAGCATTTCTACTCTAATGTTAAGTCACTACAGACGTTTAGCTTAAAGCCCTTTCTACTCCCTCACTCACTGTTCAGGAGAAAAAACTGCTGGAGGATCGTGTGGGTGAGATGACCTCCCAGCTGGCTGAGGAAGAGGAGAAGGCCAAGAGCCTCGGCAAGCTGAAGAACAAGCAAGAGATGATGATGGTGGACCTGGAAGGTGAGGGAGTCCAATAGTTTTTGTGACCTATAGAAAAACCTAAAAGAGATGCAGAGATCTTGTAGGGGATATTGAATGAGATGTTCTAACGGGGTGTGTGTGATCCTCAGAGCGTCTGAAGAAGGAGGAGAAGACCAGGCAGGAGCTGGAGAAGGCCAAGCGGAAACTGGACAGCGAGACCACAGACCTGCAGGATCAGATCGCCGAGCTGCAGGCACAGATTGAAGAGCTTAAGGTCCAGCTGGCCAAGAAGGAGGAGGAGCTTCAGGCAGCACTGGCCAGGTGAGCTCCTCACTGCACCACAGCCAGGGAGAGATCCACTGTACCACTGCAGCTCAGAGTCTCCTAACGGCACCACAGCCAGGGAGAGATCCACTGTACCACTGCAGCTGAGAGTCACCTCACTGCACTATAGCCAGGGAGAGATCCACTGCACCACTGCAGCTGAGAGTCACCTCACGGCACTATAGCCAGGGGGAGATCCACTGTATCACTGCAGCTGAGAGTCACCTCACTGCACTATAGCCAGGGAGAGATCCACTGTACCACTGCAGCTGAGAGTCACCTCACTGCACTATAGCCAGGGAGAGATCCACTGCACCACTGCAGCTGAGAGTCACCTCACTGCACTATAGCCAGGGGGAGATCCACTGTATCACTGCAGCTGAGAGTCACCTCACTGCACTATAGCCAGGGAGAGATCCACTGTACCACTGCAGCTGAGAGTCACCTCACTGCACTATAGCCAGGGAGAGATCCACTGCACCACTGCAGCTGAGAGTCACCTCACGGCATTATAGCCAGGGAGAGATCCACAGCACCACTGCAGCTGAGAGTCACCTCACTGCACTATAGCCAGGGGGAGATCCACTGTACCACTGCAGCTGAGAGTCACCTCACTGCACTATAGCCAGGGAGAGATCCACAGCACCACTGCAGCTGAGAGTCACCTCACGGCATTATAACCAGGGAGAGATCCACTGTACCACTGCAGCTGAGAGTCACCTCACTGCACTATAGCCAGGGAGAGATCCACTGTACCACTGCAGCTGAGAGTCACCTCACTGCACTATAGCCAGGGAGAGATCCACAGCACCACTGCAGCTGAGAGTCACCTCACGGCATTATAGCCAGGGAGAGATCCACAGCACCACTGCAGCTGAGAGTCACCTCACTGCACTATAGCCAGGGGGAGATCCACTGTACCACTGCAGCTGAGAGTCACCTTACGGCATTATAGCCAGGGAGAGATCCACAGCACCACTGCAGCTGAGAGTCACCTCACTGCACTATAGCCAGGGGGAGATCCACTGTACCACTGCAGCTGAGAGTCACCTCACTGCACTATAGCCAGGGAGAGATCCACAGCACCACTGCAGCTGAGAGTCACCTCACGGCATTATAGCCAGGGAGAGATCCACTGTACCACTGCAGCTGAGAGTCACCTCACTGCACTATAGCCAGGGAGAGATCCACAGCACCACTGCAGCTGAGAGTCACCTTACGGCATTATAGCCAGGGAGAGATCCACTGTACCACTGCAGCTGAGAGTCACCTCACTGCACTATAGCCAGGGGGAGATCCACTGTACCACTGCAGCTGAGAGTCACCTTACGGCATTATAGCCAGGGAGAGATCCACAGCACCACTGCAGCTGAGAGTCACCTCACTGCACTATAGCCAGGGGGAGATCCACTGTATCACTGCAGCTGAGAGTCACCTCACTGCACTATAGCCAGGGAGAGATCCACTGTACCACTGCAGCTGAGAGTCACCTCACTGCACTATAGCCAGGGAGAGATCCACTGTACCACTATAGCTGAGAGTCAACAGTTACCTTTCCTGTACCCTGAAAATACAGTGTTCTTATGAAGTTAAATGCCATAATTATTTTCCAATGATCACCAATAAAAAATAAACAAATCTGAATTAAGTAGTTAGGTATAGACCTGTATATGACCTGTATATAATATAATTATATTTGTAATGAATTTAATTAGTCTTAATGTATCATTTTATACATATAATACATTGGGAATGATTAAAATAAAGTCTTCCAATGGTTTAACAGTCAGGAATTCTGTGTGGCCTCTTGGGTATTGTTTACCTAGAGGACTAAGCACAGAGGAATTTGGATGGAATGCAGGCAGGCCTCCAGTCTTTATAAGCTGCAACAACTATGATTCAATCTCATTATGGTTTTACCATTGAACTTCACACAATACACAATATGACTTCATACGTCAGTCTCACGGGTGATGTGTGAAATACTGCCCCCCAGTGGTCATAAGAGTTTTTACTCTGTGTTAGAACAAGGGAGTGTCCCTTCCAGTGCTTTCGTAGATAGTGAAGTCCTTTCCATCACAGACATAACAATGCCTGTTATTTTTTATGTATAGTTAGTTATGTTATGCAGGAGTGTTTACATGAAATAAAACAAACATTAGAAGCACGGTACAATGAGATGGTAGGACTTGATATGAAATGCAGTAAGCACATTGGCTATCTGTCAGCAGTATATTCTTATTACATAATAGCTGTTCAAAATGTTCACTCTCAATGAGATAGTACTTATTCAGTTGCATTATCATACCATAAGTAAATCATAGGTGCCTTTTTCTTTAATAAGCCTTACAGCCTACCTGTACATCAGTATAATGGAATCAACATAATGGAAACCTGTGAATGTTTGTGTGTGTGTGTGTGTGTGTGTGTGTGTGTGATGCAGGACCGATGAGGAGATAGCCCACAAGAACAACGCTCTGAAGCAGGTGCGGGAGCTGCAGGCTCAGCTGTCCGAGCTGCAGGAGGACCTGGAGTCGGAGCGCGTGTCCCGCAACAAGGCTGAGAAACACAAGAGGGACCTGAGCGAGGAGCTGGAGGCCCTCAAGACCGAGCTGGAGGACACGCTGGACACCACGGCTGCGCAACAGGAACTCAGGTAACCTCACATGAACAGGCTTTATTGGCACGGACTATAATAACAGACATATGCACCTTTGCAATACAATCGGTTAATAGTATAGACTTGAGCCCTGACGTGACAGCTGAGTCTCAAACCGGAATTTGAGGCACAGTTTGGACAAGAGTGGTTTCATTGTAATATTTCTTTCTTTATTGTTTCTTAACACATATGGCGCATGTATGTAGTTTCTAAAGATTGGGTGTCTGTCTGCACAGGACCAAGCGTGAGCAGGAGGTAACAGAGCTGAAGAAGGCCATCGACGAGGAGTCCAAGAACCACGAGGCCCAGATCCTGGAGATGAGGCAGAGGCACGGCACCGCCCTGGAGGAGCTGTCGGAGCAGCTGGAACAGGCCAAACGGGTGAGTTTGCTCTCCAGGCAGATAGCCTGTCTATGCTGCGATAATCTGAGAAATGTCATTATTCCAGATGTACCCTCCTGCTTGCTTAGTAATGTCACGCACATAGCTAGTACAAATCCTAACGTTACTTAAAGTGGCATTATGGAGGAATTACTAACGAGATGCTAGCGGCGAAACCTCTTGAAATGTGCTTACTTCAACACATAATGCCACTTTAAGTAGTAGGGGTGGGAATCTCTTGGCACCTCACGATTCGATTCGAAATCGATTCAGAGGTCAACGATTCGATTTAAAATCGATTATCGATTATCGATTTAAAATCGATTTTGTAATTTAAATTTTTTTTTTTTTTTTTTTTTTTTTTTTTACACATCCATTTTATGTTGAAATGCAAGCTGCATCGACTATTGCATTGCTCATAGAAAGTCAAAATTGTGACCATTAAAAGCTTTTACTCTTATAAAGCAAATAGCGAAGGTAATTCATCTGTTGATTTTCTTCAATTTAGACTCTGAGTTGCAAACTCAAATGATTCAATAGTCAAAATGCATCGATAATCGTTTTATCGGTTTCGAATTGATATTCGATAATCAATCGATAATTGCATTTCAACATGAAATGGATGTGTAAAAAAAACGATTATCAATTTTAAACCGATAAAACGATTATCAATCCATTTCGACTTTTAAAACATTTGAGTTTGCTACTTAGAGTCTTTGCTACACTTCCTACTTTGTGTTTGATAATTAAAGAAAATCAACAGATGAATTACCTTCTCTATTTTTTATGAGAGAAAAAGCTTTTCCTTGTCACAATTTTGACTTTCTATGAACAATCCAATAATCGATGCAGCTTGCATTTCAACATAAAATGGATGTGTAAAAAAAAAAAAAAAAAAAAAAAAAAATTTTTTTTTTTTTTTTTTTTAAATTACAAAATCGATTATGAACTTTTCTGAATCGAGACAGAATCGTTTTAGAGAGAATCGATTAAAATCGAATAATCGATTTTTTTCCCCCACCCCTATTAAGTAGACATCTGAGTGCTCACGCAAATCGTCTCAGACACCATTTAGTCTTGTGTTATTACTCCTCTGATATTGAAAGGATTAGTGTAACCCACTTAGCTTCTCCTTCCTCTTCTGCACTTCATCCTCCTAATCATCTCTGATTCTGTTTTCCTGCCCTTTAGTTCAAGTCCAACCTGGAGAAGAACCAGCTCTTCTGCACTTCATCCTCCTAATCATCTCTGATTCTGTTTTCCTGCCCTTTAGTTCAAGTCCAACCTGGAGAAGAACCAGCTCTTCTGCACTTCATCCTCCTAATCATCTCTGATTCTGTTTTCCTGCCCCTTAGTTCAAGTCCAACCTGGAGAAGAACCAGCTCTTCTGCACTTCATCCTCCTAATCATCTCTGATTCTGTTTTCCTGCCCCTTAGTTCAAGTCCAACCTGGAGAAGAACAAGCAAGCGCTGGAGAGCGACAACAGGGAGCTGGCCAACGACCTGAAGGGGCTGCTGCAGGTCAAGGCCGAGTCGGAGCACAAGAGGAAGAAGCTGGAGTCGCAGCTGCAGGAGTTCATGGGGCGCACCACGGAGGGCGAGAGGATCAAGATTGAGTTGGCTGACCGCTCCCACAAACTACAGGTCAGTCACATGGACGAGGGCTGAGGGCCAAGGTGGAGATACTGGACCTTGCATGACTCAAAACACTGGGGAGGCTTCAGTAAGAACCAGACTGTGTTTGACACAATACAATTAAAACGGAGAGGATTAGGGGTGGGTTTGATGTATGTGAATGTATCTGTGTGGAGATGTTATTGTTAAAGCAGCCATGTGTGTTTGTGTGCTTTTTAGACGGAACTGGACAATGTCTCCACATTGCTAGAAGATGCAGAGAAGAAAGGAATCAAACTGGCCAAGGACTCTGCCAGTCTGGAGAGCCAGCTACAGGACACCCAGGTAACCTCTTCAGAGAAAAATACACTTCTGGGGGAAGCCTACAACGATTTCCTGACAGTCTGCCTTATACAAATTACATGTAGATATCTCAGGTTTGTCATGGAACTATACACAATGGCTGTAGCACTTACAGAACTACACACGTGTGTGTGTGTGTGTGTGTGTAGGAGCTGCTCCAGGAGGAGACGCGTCAGAAACTGAACATGAGCACCCGCATCCGTCAGCTGGAGGAGGAGAAGAACACCCTGCTGGAGCAGCAGGAGGAGGAGGAAGAGAGTCGCAAGAACCTGGAGAAACAGTTGGCCAGCCTGCAGGGCCAGGTACACAGACACACACACCTATACTTATTAACACTAATGACCCATGTACACAAACACACACAGACACACACGCCTAAACGTATTAACACTAATGACCCATGTACACAAACACACACAGACACACACACACCTATATTTATTAACACTAATGACCCATGTACACAAACACACACACACCTTTATTTATTAATGAGCAATGAGGACCACTTCTCCCCTCAGCTGGTGGAGTCCAGGAAGAAGCTGGAGGACGACGTGGGCACGCTGGAGTGCCTGGAGGAGGTGAAGCGCAGGCTGCAGAAGGACATGGAGGGCACCACGCTGAGGCTGGAGGAGAAGGCCATGGCCTTCGACAAGATGGAGAAGACCAAGAACCGCCTCCAACAGGAGCTGGACGACCTGATGGTGGACCTGGACCACCAGAGGCAAATCGTCTCAAACCTGGAGAAAAAGCAGAAGAAGTTCGACCAGGTAATGTTCACTACATGTCAAGAAGAGTTGGGTTAAAGTCCTCAGGGCAGATTTATGAAACTGTACCCATGGAAGAACTTCTCTAGTGAGGACCCTATAGGTCTCGCCAACGACACCGGATGCAATAAATGATCAGAAAGATACAGAAAGAACCTCCTGCCATTCCTTAAGGCCATGTAGAACCTGTGTGGTATTCTTTGTGTTTTGTAGCTGCTGGCTGAGGAGAAGACCATTTCAGCCCGGTATGGTGAGGAGCGAGACCGGGCCGAGGCCGAGGCCCGGGAGAAGGACACCAAAGCTCTAGCCATGACCCGCGCACTGGAGGAGGCCCTGGATGCCAAGGAGGAGTTTGAGCGGCTCAACAAGCAGCTGCGCACTGAGATGGAGGACCTGATGAGCTCCAAGGATGACGTGGGCAAGAGCGTGAGTTTCATCTGTCACCATTAGATTGGCGTAGGTGTCGCTCTGTATATGTTGGATGTGGGTGCGAGGACCAATTCTCCACCAAACTCTAGACGTCCAGCTCTGTTGTGTAGGGCAATCCAAGAACATGATATTTATCCAGTCCTAAGGAAGTTATAATACAATTAAACCTGTGGTGCTACTCCCAGGCACGAAGAGTAAAATCATCAACTGAACAAATCATGTAAATGTATATATACCAAATGAGGTAATGGCTTGTCAGACTACTTTCAGTCTTCACTGTAATAAGCACCAGTCTGGCCCTGGACTGGCTCTGTTTTAGGTCCACGAGCTGGAGAAGTCTAAACGGACCCTGGAGCAGCAGGTGGAGGAGATGCGGACACAGCTGGAGGAGCTGGAGGACGAGCTGCAGGCCACAGAGGACGCCAAGCTGCGTCTGGAGGTCAACATGCAGGCCCAGAAGGCCCAGTTCGACCGGGACCTGCAGGCCAAAGACGAACAGGGCGAGGAGAAGAGGAGGCAGCTGGTGAAACAGGTGATGGACTTATTATTGACATCTTATTAGATTCTTTCATCATCCGTATTTAAATCATTTGACCTTAGTTGTTTATGTTAAAAAAATAAGTTTGTCACTTAATTTGTTGATTTGTTTAATGTATGATGCACTGGTTCTGAATAGTTGAGGATGTCTTAAAATACTCTGAATAGTTGAGGATGTTTTAAAATAAGGCTTAAAAAGTTTATGAAATACTGGCTTTTGCAAAGGGGGGAAGCCCTGTACCCAGCAATTACAATCTGCTGTGGATTTCCTACTCATTAATTGTGATGGTTTGAGGAGGGCCTTGAAGACACTGATTGTTAGGTGGCAGCTTAGAGTGTATCATCCACCACAGTGTTTGCTGTCCCAAATAGAAGATGCCTAGTCTGTTATTTGTGTTCTTGTGAAGGAGCTTTTGAGCTATCTTGGTCAAACGAAACCAGGATGTAACCTTGATGGCCTGGTTTTTCTGACTCACTTTAAAAAACGGTCACCTCATTTTTAAGGTCGTCAGCAGTATAATTAGAAACTTTTAGAAGTCACTATCTCTGCAGTTTTTACAGTGTACCATCAGTTACTGTGGAGGTATTAGCAATTGGAAGTTTGCAATTGGTTGGTCTTTCCAAATATCAACTTGAACAGCAGCCACTTCTCTCATTGAGGTGAATTAGATAATAAATGTTGTAAGAATAAATTACAAAATTATGGAAATTATGGATGAGTATTGGACACCGAGACTCACTCACAAAGTGACTTGTCAGTATCCAACAGCAACGTCTGTATTAGTGGATTACTAGTATGTTACCTGAGACGCCTGGTTCCTCACCACCTGCTCACGTCTTCCCCCTCAGGTGCGAGAGATGGAGGCTGAGCTGGAGGACGAGCGTAAGCAGCGCGCTCTAGCCGTGGCCGCCAGGAAGAAGCTTGAGATGGACGTCAAGGACCTGGAGTCTCAGATAGAGGCAGCCAACAAGGGCAGAGACGAGGCCATCAAGCAACTACGTAAACTCCAGGTATGCAAGCAAGAAACCGTTCCCTTCCTGCATTTGTTAAGTAACCTCTGTGGAGAGAATGTGATTCTCAGATTGACCTTTGACATTGACCTTTATCAACAGTTCTTTATGTAAAAATAGCTCTCTATGTCTAGTGTTCATGCCAGCCTATAAATATTACATGATTGTTATCTTTGTCGCATGGTCCTAACTCCATTCCTCCTCCTCCTCCTCCCCTAGGCCCAGATGAAGGACTACCAGAGGGAGCTGGAAGAGGCGAGGGCGTCGCGTGACGAGATCTTCGCCCAGTCGAAGGAGAACGAGAAAAAGTTGAAGAGCCTGGAGGCAGAGATTCTCCAGCTTCAAGAGGTGAGAGGATCAGCTGAGAGGTAGGCGCTATACCGCTTAGCTACCGAACTGAAATAAACTGAACTCTGTTTGGGAGGCTTTAATTGTTCTTGCCAATAGAATATAAAAACAAATAAGAATAGAAGACAGCTTCACTTGACCACATAGTGTGTGTGTTGAACTAAGAAAGCTCCAACTGTAGGAAAGGATCTCTTAGAGAAGGTATACCTTAGCCAAGGACGCTCTGGGGAAACACCTTGAAAAGTGCAGGTCCATCTTACGAATGATATAGTGTTCAGAAGGCTTTGGGAAACACGCCCAGTCTGGTCATGTAAAAACTTAAACACTCCATAGATACATTTATGATGTCCCATGCACCTGTATGGGAGGGTTGGTGCCTAAGGCTGCCACATCGTACTGATCTGGGATCATACCAGATCAAGTCCAGATCCATGAGTATACTGCACTCTGAAATGAAGAGTTGGAACAATGGGACCTTTTTAACCCCGCGTGTGTGTGCAGGACCTGGCAGCATCTGAGAGGGGTCGCCGCCACGCCGAGCAGGAGAGGGACGAGCTGGCGGACGAGATCTCCAACAGCGCCGCTGGCAAGTGAGTGCCCAGCTACCTCACACAATCATGGCGTTCATTCACCGCCTGTATTAAGCGTTTTGCTTAACCTTTGTGTGTGTGTGTGTGTGTGTGTGTGTGTGATCAGGTCTGCCTTGCTGGATGAGAAGAGGAGGCTGGAGGCTCGCATCGCCCAGCTGGAGGAGGAACTAGAAGAGGAGCAGAGCAGCATGGAGCTGCTCAATGACCGCTTCCGCAAGACCACCATGCAGGTAGATGCAGGCTCACACCCACACACCCTCAGGGGGATGCTCAGGGGGAGAAAAAGGGACTGAACTACATCCGTACCAAGAGAATCAAGACCTCAAGGTCATTTTAGTGCTCCCGCTAGTATAGAACAAATTCATGAAGACCATCCTACATCTTGGTTGGATAGGGCAGATGAATTTAGGCGCCTGGAAATTTGGCCTCAAATCCCACCACATTTATAAATGGGCAAGCCCTATCCTCTTGACCTCGGCAGCCTTCATCATGCAGTGGACACGTCTATGGTGTGACGTCATGGTTGGGTTACAGTCTGTGGTCTCACCCTGCAGTGGACACGTCTATGGTGTGACGCCGTGGTTACACAGTGTGTTGTCTCCCTCTGCAGGTGGACACCCTGAACACGGAACTGGCGTCCGAGCGCAGCGCCGCCCAGAAGAGCGAGAACGCACGGCAGCAGCTGGAGCGCCAGAACAAGGACCTCAAGTCCAAGCTGGGCGAGCTGGAGGGCGCCGTCAAGTCCAAGTTCAAGGCCGCCATCACCGCGCTGGAGGCCAAGATCGCACAGCTGGAAGAGCAGCTGGAGCAGGAGGCCAAGTGAGTAGCGTCTGCGTCTGGGTCTGCGTGTCTCATTCCTGGACACTGTTGAGTGGGAAAGGTGGCTCAATGATGCTCTGAATGTGTTACCACAGGGAGAGAGCCGCAGCCAATAAGATTGTCCGGCGCACGGAGAAGAAGCTGAAGGAGGTCTTCATGCAGGTGGAGGACGAGCGTCGCCATGCCGACCAGTACAAGGAGCAGGTACGAGCATCACCAGTGACAACTTGTATGCTAAGACACAAGTTTGCAGTGTGAATCTCACTGTGTGTGTGTGTGTGTGTGTGTGTGTGTGTGTGTGTGTGTGTCAGCTGGAGAAGGCCAACTCGCGCATGAAGCAGCTGAAGCGTCAGCTGGAGGAGGCGGAGGAGGAGGCCACTCGTGCCAACGCCTCCCGCAGGAAGCTGCAGAGAGAACTCGACGACGCCACCGAGGCCAGCGAGGGCCTGAGCCGTGAGGTCAACTCCCTCAAGAACCGCCTGAGGTAGAGCCAACACACACACACAAACACACACACACACACACAGAAACAATGTATTTTGTTCTCTTGATGTTCAGGCTCTTACACAAAGACACTCAGTTTATCCTGTGAGGACCCCCTCCCCACAGATATATTCTTAAAATAATCCTGTATTCTGTGATATGGATATTTCTTAACAGCGTAGATCTGCAGTAATCTGGTTTAATTCCATACGCCACAAGCTGACACACTCAGACACGCAGCTAACACCACCCTGCCCTATTTCCTGAGGGAGATCAGTCCCTGTTTCTAGTATCCTCCATCAGCCCTGACCTGACCTCCACTCAGGGGCATCTGACCTGTGCCTCAGCAGCCAGGCTTTAGGTCTAAACCTCTTAAACATCTGGTGACCTCTGACCCCTATCTAGGCGCGGCGGCCCCGTGAGCTTCTCGTCCGGCCGGTCGGGGCGGCGTCAGCTGCAGATGGAGGGAGAGGTCTCGGATGACGACGCCGACAGCCGGGCCAGCGACCTCAACGAGACGCAGGCTGCCCAGGCAGAGTAGAGCGGCCTCCAGCCAGCTGCCAACCCCAACCTGACCCCAACACACACACACACACACACACACCAACCAATATACACATACATGCATACACACATACACACACACACACAAACCGATACACACATACCTGCATTCACACACACACACACCAACCAAAACAGACATATATACCCGCATACACACATATAGACACACACACACAGCAACCAATACACACATACCCGCATACACACACATAGACTCGCACATTTAACAGGACCCAGGAGGGTGAGAATAACCACCACAATCTTCCACACACACACACACACACACACACACAAACACACATGAGACTCCCAGGGGAACTGCTACTCTGCCTTATTCTACTCTGGCACGCTGCAAGGCCAAGCGCACCTCAGTGCTTCTAGCATCTCACGCTATCCCCTCTGGAATGACGACGTACTCTACTTATGACGAAGGAAACAAACAAACAAAAGAACAGCGCTACTCTAGGTACAAGTGCATTTTCCGTGTGAACTGTGTGTAGGTGTATGCACGTGAGGACGCACACACGTATGTACACAGTCACATGTGTCCCCCCTCACCAACAGCCCCAAAGCCATCATCTAGCGATGCAAGCCCAGCTGACACTTGTCCTCAGACCACACAGCTGTCCACTAATAAGGCGGGCACTGCCGAGGTTCCGTGACTCCCAGCCCAGCCCAGCTGCTTCTGTTGCTCTGGTGGACTGCTGTTCTTCAGTGATAAAACTCTGTGAAAGTATCTCCGTGATCCGTTGCCACTCTGGCGTTTGAGGACATGGACTGGAAACTAACTAGAAAAAAAAAGATAACTGTGAAATTGCAACCTGCCACTACATCTCTGTACCATTTAAAGGCATACGTAACGCTAAAGCCTCCAGAACTTACTGGTTATTGAATTAACCTTTTATCCTTTCTTTGTTCTTTTCTCTTTTTTTTTATAATTTGACCAACTGGACCACTTTCTCTTTGTTTTGGCAAGGTAACACCTGAATGAAGACCTGCTCCTATGATCAGCTGGCTACAGACCCCAACTCAGTCCACAGTATGTGACCGACAGAGGTAGCCAGTTGATCTGGGATCAGGCCGTTCGGGCTCTAAACGATGATAGTGGATGTATTATGACTTCAGATTGCTCTATACTGCACATTATAGCATGACTGCTTACTGAAACTGGAAGGAGAGGTAAATACCCCCTCCCATCCCACTCCACAGTTAAGTGGGTTTGTGAAGATACACTACAAGGTCTTTGTGATTTAACAATAGATATCTGAATAGACTTAACAGGGGAGGTAAGGTACTACAAAAACATCCTCTCCATTCATACACTAACGTTGGAGGCGCTTAAACCAAATGAAGACTGGTTCAACGAAAGGACTTTTGACCATACACACCCAAAGAGAGTTTGCATGTCTCTCACCATGTGAATGGGTGACTTGACTGGAATTTGCTGACAGGCACTTAGAATTGTATCTGTTCTTGGACTCAATGATGGCTAAGAATAGATGGTATGAGCTGGTACTTCATCTCAAGACATCACCTTTTGAAGGGTTTACAAATAGCTTGTAAATATTTGGGGTTTTACGCTTGTGTCTGGTTTGAGGTAGGCATTGTTTTAACCTACATTCCATTCAATGCGAAAAATAACTGACTAGACTGGAGAGACAGATGTACTTTTCATTCATGTAAACAATTAAGAGGTGATGCCTTAAGGTCCATGTAAGGGTCACTTAATGACAAGTGTGCATCTGAATGTTCTGAATGTTTTGCCACTAAAGCTGTGTGTGTTCCTCACCCTCCTGGAGTCCCCCATCATTTACTTCAGCTCACTTTAAGTGGGGCAAGTCAAGGGAGTCATACTTGACAGTATCAGTCACATTTGCCACCTGGAGACTTTAGTCAAAGAAATCAAATGTGCCCTAGTTTAAAATGGGCTGGGTCGGATATGATGATGGTGGAGGTTCCTCCACACTAAAGGGGCGGGATCTCCAGGAGTGAGTGACAGGACAGAAACACAGTCATTACAGGTCTGTGTGAGAGGAAGAAGACCTGCTGGATTCCTCATATCCTCACTGTCCTCACCTTACATGCTTATCTCAGTATTACAGAAGAGAAAGAGAGGATCTGGGAATCACGTCATGATAATGTTTCTTTAAGAAGTGCCTTAGCCACGTTAAGAAAGCATCAGTGGGTACGCCGCACACGTTGCGTCTATAACACTGATGTGTACTCGTGCTAAGCTAAACATCAAGGCGGAACTGGCAGACTGGAGAAGATTCACTACATAGGCACCCGCTACTTTCTCTCCAGGTTCTCTTCCCTGTACTTCATATCATATCCAGTGTGTGTGTCTCCCGACCCCGTAGGCAAACTCATCAGTAGACCACCTCATCAGTAGACCATGGGCAAGAATCAGTGTTATTGTGAAACGAGGAGCCTTCTGCTGCCGCTCCAGCAGGACGTGTGATTTCATTTGGTTCAAAGCTTTATCATCCATGATCTAGTTATAATTATTACGATCCTCATTATTATTATTACTATTATTATTATTGGACTGGCTGTTGACAACCAGTTGTTCAACTGCAAATATCTCCTTTTATTTCTTGTATACCTGTATTTCTAGACAGTGATTTTTTGTAAAGGAAAATAAAACATATTCATTGTAAAAGGAATGTGATTTATTACTTTTACAGGTGACTGTTCACATTACCTTATGGTAAAAGCTGTTATACAAGTACATTGATGAACAAGAAGCTTTAAAATGGTCATGGTAGGCTCGTCATCCCACACGACAACGAATGAGGTCAAACATGCTTCTACAGTTAGGTGCAGAGCAAATTTGGAATCTTACCTTTCTCCCCAGATAGATAACATCATTTCAAGTTGCCAAGTATTCAACACTGAATACTGAAATGTCTCCAGCATCTGTCTGTTTACATCACATTACCATGGCCCCCAATGTATTAAACACCCAGACATAATTTTCAACCCAAATCCAAAGGAAAGCAGCAACTGGGATAGGGCCTGTGGACCAATATGTTTTTATCAGACCATAGTGTTACAGCCCTATGTTCAAGGTTAGCGGTTTCTTTCCAATCCAAAGCTGTCAAACAAACTGAATCCGTCAACAAGTGGGAAAACTCCAACAAACCTTTTGACACCTATGCACACACTATGACACGGTGACAAAGACAGGTGGCCTTACACAAGACTCACACCAAAAACTGACAGCATATTTTTATTTTAGAATCAACACACGACAATAATCTACAAAATAAACAGATAAAAATAAGGAGTCAAAGACAGTGAAATGTAATATTGTCAGAATGCGACTCCAAAGTGTTCTCAACCTATGTGGCTTCTTAGGGGGGAGGGGAAATCCTTTCACAACATCCAGACAGACCACCGAGAAAACACTTAAGTACATCTTTTTCAAGAATATGATCAAATGAGCACACATTCACACAGACTTGCACACACACAATCTCTTGCAAACTCGCCAGCTGACCGACAAAACCCCTCCTCAAGAACTTTTCTTTGGCGCCACTGTTCATTCAGTCGGTCAAACCACCACAGGAGTGATGAATGCTAGAGGAAGTTATCAATAGAGGAGGAGGATGAGGAGCTTATATGTAGGGAAGAACTGAGTTTCCAGAGAGGTATGTCAGCGGAAGCTGAAAGATAAATGGAGGAGTCTTGAGAAACGCCCTGCACAGAAAAAGAAACCCGAGCAAATCCCCCACCAACCACCAGAGGAGCGGAGCACAGGAGCTGAGGCGTGTGGCTGTACTTGTGCATGAGCCAGAAAGAGTCCTGCATAGTTCAAAACGTACAAACTAAGGCGATCTGTTGTATTGAGTATTGGAGTTTTGTACTGATAAGCAATGAAATATTCAGAAATAAAGTTCAAGTAGGCTACAGACAATTTCTTTACCTGACACCCTGACACACACACACACAGACACACACACACACACTTCCCACAGAAGCTTTTTGCTCAATTTCTTATAAAAAAAGAGCCATTTCATCATTTCAAGTTTCTTTTTTTTTCTATTTCAAGGTCCAGTGATGTACAGCACCAAAGACACTGTGTAAGAGAGAGGGATATGAGCTCACACACACACACACACACAAATCATACTGACCTGGAAAGAAAATAGAGCATATTATATTTATATATATGTATATTTATATACATACACCCCATATTAACCCACTCGCACACTCCTACACATCATAATTGTATGTCCCTGTGAGAAAATTATAAATAATTGATCCATATTAATAGCTAATGTATTAACAGTCAGTTTGTAAGAGAGGGCAACAGAACAGAGGACTACCACCCCACAGACGGAGAGAGGGAGTCGGATCTACAAATAAGAATAAAAAAAAAACAGATAGAAGTCCTATTTAACAACTCTTTACACAGGAAAAGTCCGGCCAACACTGACTTAAATACAAATTAAATTAGATAGCTTCTATTCTCCTACACACCCCTCTCTCTCCACAGTGATAAAGGTCTGTCATGTAAACATGTTGACAAAAAAAAAAAAAACGCAATCACCCTTCCTAACATTCCAAAACAGTAATCAATTAAAAATAGAATGACAATAATTAGAATGAGGGTCATTAATGCGTTAGGTCCATCAATAAGAAAAAAGGTTTCTCCTTTTGCAGTCTTCTACTGCTGTGTCAATCAAAGCTGTACTGAAAACCCCCAGCAGCGGACGACGTCACTTCCGTGGCGTTCACAGTCGGGGCTCGTGACTGGTCAGTGGGTCTTCCTCTTCATGTCTCCACCCTGGCTTTGGTTTGTATCTGAGGGAAAGCATCACGTGCACATAACATCAGTCACACAGTCAAACCTGCTGCACTAGAAGCCCAAGGCATGCACTGGTGGTTAGTTCTGTTTGGAAAGATAACACTGGATGGGATCTTAGTACTGCATGCCAACAGTCCTACAATAAAAGACATGAACGGGTGAGGAGAGGAACACAGGACAACCGGGTGGCCTGAAGTCACAGTCCAAAGAGAAGGAGAGGAGAGGAGAGGAGAGGGAGAACAACAACTGGAGGAGGGAACAGACAGAGGGGAGGAGGAGGAGGAGGAGGAGGAGGAGGAGAAGGAGCAGAGTTTACCTGAGAAAGCAAGCTGCAAGTGAGGAGGTAGAGCAGCCTGAGACCCTGACTGGAGGCTCTTAAACAGATCTGAGGAGAGAGCCATGAGGGATCCAACAAAGAGGAGGTGAGATGGAAGGAGGGATGATGGAGAGAGGAGAAATAGTGATGGAGGAGGCCAGGGTTGTGGAGAGGGTCAACAGAGGGCAGGAGGGTTAGAGGGAGGAAGAAGTGCTGGAGACTAGCTTGTGCACGAGTACTAGACAGAGCACCATCACCCTCTGCTGATTAGGGCTGAAGGATTAATTGCATTTGCGATAAAATCTCGATATGATAAAACGCGATTTTCTAACCGCAACGTGCGCGATTACAACAACGTGGTCTATATATTTTTTTTTCTTAAAGGGATAGTTCCGTTTTTAAGACATGAATCTGTATGGCTTCCCCGTCACCAGTGTCATGCAATCATGCATCCCTTACCCCCGACAGCGTCCTGTGAGCAGAGTTCTCGTCCAGTTTTGGTCAAACCGAAAGTAGTCCGGCAGGTTTGCTAGACCCAGCAAAATAAAACGTGAAACGCGAAAGTTTGATTCACCAAAGTTGCCTGAGAGAAACGTCCATCACAGGAAAACGATGAAAACTGAGACAACATTTGATAAAATTGACATAAAGCATCGTTTTCCTGTGACAGACGTTTCTCTCAGGCAACTTTCGAGAATCAAACAGGTAGACTCTAGCTGTGAGGTTGCAGTATCGAGCGTACTGAAAATAGGGCCAAGTGATAACGAGGTGTGACTTTTTCCACTACCATGTTTTTGGGATGCAAATATATCACTCTTTTGAACACATAATGTTTTGGGAAGAGAAACGTTTTATTTTGCTGGGTCTAGCAAACCTGCCGGACTACTTTCGGTTTGACCAAAACTGGACAAGAACTCTGCTCACAGGACGCTGTCGGGGGTAAGTGATGCATGATTGCATGACACTGGTGACGGGGAAGCCATACAGATTCAGGTCTTAAAAACCGAACTATCCCTTTAAGATGGTACATTTTGCACAGTGTTTAAAAAGTGCATGCCTTGTGTTTATACCTGACTTTGACTTTGTTTAAATGACTTAAATGCACTGTGGCAAAGCCACCGACTTGTTTCTGTAATAAGCAGTTAAATAAAAATGTAAAATGTGGGAAAGAATATTTTACACTAAATGTATCTAATATTGTGTTGGTCATATTTAAATCATTCATTACGTTTTGTTGGGGGAAAAAAGAGGATAAAAAAAAAAAAAAAAATGCAGATATTGAATCGTAATCACAATATTTGAGGGGGGGGGGGGGGGGTCGCAATTAGATTATTTTCCCAAATCGTTCAGCCCTACTGCTGATTACACATATTCTTCTGAGCACTCTCACAAGACTGTACGAGAGGGAAGGCAACAGTTACACTGGACACATCACAAATGGGCACATCTAGTTTGACTGAAGCAGAGTACGAGTTCTATATTACAAAAATTATGAGAAGGTTTTAGTCATTTCATCATTATTTACGAAACTGGTTTCTGTTCAAACAGATAATAAAACTCTGAGGTCAATATGAAGCATGAATGAAAGGCATACTGCCATTGGCTAATCTGTGTGTAATGTTAACGGAAGTGTGTGAGGATCCTCCTGATTGGTCACTTACTCTGTGCCAGGGTGTATCCTGAGTTGGCGCCCGGAGAGGAGCCCATGCTGCCAGGGGCAGTGGGCGGGGCGAAGTTAAGCAGCTGGGGGAACTGGAAGGGCAGGGAGACGGGCACCAGACCCCCTAGCATGCCAAAGCCCAGGGGCAGAGAGGGCACGGAGCTCAGGAGGTTAGTGGCTGCTGCTGAGGACACCTGCGGACAGGACAGGACAGGACAGAACAGAACATGGAGGGGGGGGGGGGGGCACAAAAACATTACCAGTTTAGGTTAGATCCGTTCGACAATAAAGAGGGACAGAATTGCTGGTACTCAAATGTGTTATCTTCAGATCCCTTCAAAAATAGGATTTTCCACCTGTCTTCTCCACACTAGGGCTGTAAACGAGTTTTCTAAATTTGAATATATATTGGAATAGTTGATAGAAACAGAATTTCGGATGTGGAAATTAATATTGCAATGTAAAAAAACAGCATCGGAAGCAGCAGCGCGACTGTCTGCTTTGCGGGTGGGCGCAGAAGTCGCACTGTCTGGCACAGCGTCACTGCTGACCGTTAACTTGTGTGGAAGATGGCAGGAAGTGCAGAACCCAGCCTGACCGCAGCAGAGAAAGTGATTGTAACCCCCAAAAATCTAAAGAGTGATGTCTGGAAATATTTCGGATTTTGATCAGTTGATGGTAAACTTGTTGAGCCAAACTAGCAACATCTCCAAAATGTGCACCCAAGTAAATATTGCATAATATGCGTGTGTGCGAGCGAGAGGCCAAGGTCTGCGGTCTTGGTCATTAGTTAATTTACTTATTTTTGTGTCGGTAATATGTTGTTAAATATGTTTAAACTTAAATAAATAACAGATACAAGTAGTTATGTTTCGTTGTATTCATTTGTCCTGTTATTGACGCGCGTAATTCGCAACCAGAAATTCGAATATGTGCGAATATATGTGTTTTTTTAAAGGGAATATTGGAACGTCATTTTTGAGCAATTTTGACAGCCCTACTCCATACTTAGCTCTTTAACCCAAGTTGTAACCCTCGGTAACCCACCTGCGACAGATGTGAGCTGACAGATGGCGACGTCATTGTTGAGGTCATCGTTGAGGCAGACGCTCGACTGGTCACGGCTTTGGCACTGTGACCGGCCCCTCCCACCGCCCTCTGCCTCTGTCCGTGATTGACCGAGATCACTGACGGGGAGGAGATGATGTCCTGATGACTGCTGACTGCTGAAGGGGGCGTGCCAATCGGGCTTGGGTTGGTGTTTCCTCCCGCTCCACTCAGAGGTGTGGAGGGCTTCTGACCACCCGCGTAACTATAAATCCCCTGACCGGCTTTGACAGACGCCCCTCCCTGTGCCGTGGTGAACGGGGGTCGGAAACCAGCCCCCTTTGCACTGTACTGGTGGGAGTTCACCATCATCTGAGGCCGGGAGAGGGGAAGAGAGGAGGGGGAGGAAGAGGGGGATGGGGAGGAAGAAGGAGGTGGAGTAGGGGCGGGAGGACGTGGGGTTAGTTTGATGATCGGGGAACTGCTGCTGTGGGAGGACTTGGTGAGGGTGGCCTGCATAGGGGTGATGAAGTTGGACTGGGGGTGGGGGTGTTGGGCTTTGGCCTGGGGGTGGGAGATGATGATGGGGGAGGAAGAGGAAGGGACGGGAGAGGGGGAGCCTGGCAGCCGCTGGGGCTGCTGGGGGCTCTTAGCGTTGAGCTGCGAGGGGTGAGAGTTCACTCGGGCCAGCGGAGAGCCTCCACCCATCCCGCCGCTGACACCGGACAGCTTATTAGCGGAGCTCTTGGCCATCCCAGAGGGTGGCGTGGCCTGGCCTGGCTTCATCCCTGGGGGGCAGAAGGACTTCTGTTGAGGGGGCAGGAGGGGAGACGCGGTGGGCGGGGGCCGAGGTTTGGGGGGAGAGGGCGAGTTGAGCCCGGCGCCGGACCTGTGGGTGGGGGTCATGGCGAGTCTCTGGGCCTGTGATAAGAGTCCAGCGTCTTTCAGCATTGAATAGGCCTCGGCCCGGGAGGCAGCGGAGGGGGATGAGGTAATCGTCATCGGGCGGCAGAGCGAGGGAGAGAGAGAGGGAGAGGTAGATAGCGTGCTCATGTTAGCCAGGGTCATAATAGGGCTGTCCAGTTTCGACGTCACGGAATGTGAAAGGGAGGAAGCGTAGTGGCCGACGAGGATGCTAGCCGCAGTTGAGCTGGCCATGCTGACCGGAGAGGAGGTGGGAGGCCCGTTGGTCTGGGTCAGGCCTTTGGCTGCGTTACTGAGGAGAGCCAGCGCCTGGGAGATGGAGTCCAGTGAGTTGGTGGCCAGGTCTTCGTCCAGCGAGTCAGAGAGGCAGATGGGCTCTGAGGGCGAGGTAGGTGGCCTGCGGATGACCGGAGTGGTGGGGGGAGCAGGGCTGACTCCCACTATACCGGGCCGAGGGATCCAAATGCCCTCCTGGACACAAAGAAACATGGCGTGAGAATCAACACAAACACTGCTCTACAGCAGACCATTCACAGTCAAAGTCAAACTGGAGAGAAGAGGATTCAAGAAACGTTTGATATATTTCACAAATTAAAAGAAATATATAATAAAAACAGTAAGGCTCTATCACCCCAAAGCTGCCCTACAAAGAAAAGCGTGTTTGTACTCACCTTGGCTTTAATAGCTTTGGGACCAGGGACCATTCTTTTCTTGCCCCTGTAATCCAGGGGAAATGAGACAACATTAATTCTTGTCTATGAGTCAATTCATTACATCCTTACACAGTTGTATTACTACTACTGTTAACAACAACAACAATAATAATAATAATAATAATAAAAGAGATGTTAACTCACAGCCCAGTAAGGTGGCCGTGCACGATGCGGCTCTCTTTGAAGAGCATCCTGTGACAAAACAGAACAACAACAAAGTGTAGGAGCATTAGCCTTGAGGTCCCCCACACCATTAAAAGTGCTATCTTAAAAACAAATAACAAAACACACAAACGGACAAGGACACACACACAAAGACATTGAGGAACCATGGTCCACACCAACCTGGCCTGCATCCAGCCCTTAGGCCAGAGGGGTTTGACCTCGTTCTCCATGAAGGCCTTGAGGTATTCCTCCACGGAGGGGGAGCCCTGGGGTTCAGCTTCATAACAGCTCAACTTCACCCGCACGAGGTTACACAGCAGAGTCCTGCATTAACAAACACACACACACACACACACACACACACACACACACACACACACACACACACACACACACACACACACACACACACACACACACACACACACACACACAAAACGGATCACTAACAGAGTAGTAATGGAATGATTTCTTAGGGTATTTTGGTGGTTAACAGTATGAAGGGTAAACCAGGATGCCAACGACGTAATCCAAGGTTTCCTCAGTCAGAAGAGGAGGTCTAACCTGAGTTTGTCATCCCAGATGAACTTCTTCCGTGGTCCCATCACCCTCTTCCCTGGCTTCTCCTCATCCTCCTCCTCAGAACCATTCTTCTCTCCTTCTTCAGATTGCTGCCTAGACACAAACACATACACACACACACACAGGTTTAAAACCAAAGCCTTATCCAGTTATTTTGAAAAGTAAAAAGTCCAAAAGTCCACAAGATGGGTGTTCTTTAGCTAGTTCCGTTAGCCACTGCATATGGATCCATTAGTAAACAGACAGATTATGAGCAAAATCCAGAAACGTCCTAAATAAACATGTAGTGACTGTGTTGAACCCATGGGCAGCACCACACAAACATTTCTCAAAGTAGTAAGACGTGTTTTGGACGCTGCACTGAGTTGGAAGTGTGAACAGGAGGGTGTGGAGGTGTAGAGTGAGAGTGAGAGTGAGAGTGAGAGAGCGAGAGAGAGAGAGAGCGAGGATCATACTTGGCAGCAGCCTTGGCCACACAGTCCATGTTGTATCTCGCAATCTGTTCGGGCATGACACTACAGACAGCCAGCTTCAGCTTCAAGAGGGGAGTGCGCAGACGGTCATCCTAAGAGGGAGAAAGACATTCATGATGAAAAGATATATGATCTCATCAGAGCAGCAAGCACTATTCACTCTTCAAAGGCGGCAAGCATTTGGTTTTTCCTTTTTTTTGGAGGGTGGGGGGTGGGGTGGGTCCAAACATTTAAACATTGTCACACTGTGTAGTTTATAACAATGTCGTACTGTCTAAGTTCTATGTATACTCCGAGGGAATAGTTGACCACCCTCCCCCAATTGCAACTGCATATCACACTCTGGAAATGCCAGACATTTTTCTCACTTCTCTTCCACATACAATCAAATGAACTTGAGGCCTTTAGAAAACCTAGGTACAAAACCACAACTTTAAAAAAAAAAAAAAAAAACATAATATATAATATCACTTTAACAAACAAGCCATCTGACAACCCTGACCAAACTCCAGTAACTGCTATGAAGGACACTAAAGCGTCCTTGTGATGGTTGGGTTGTCTCACCTGTATGTTGAGGCTGAGCTTCTTGAGGCGCTTGAGGAGGGCCTCCTTGTTGCAGGGCACGAAGGCCTCCATGTGGGAGTAGATGGCGGAGCGCGCTTCAGCCGGCTGCTCCTGGACCTGCAGCTCAATGCTGAGAGGAGCACAGCACAGCGGGGCAGGGTGTGAGGACAGTCATGGAGACAAGAGGCATGGGTGACAAGACAGGTTGTATATTGAGCTAACGAATGTATAGAGATCTAGATGGCAGACGAAGTCCTAGAGACAGAAGGTACTTAAAAAACAATCAGGTAACATGTGAAAGGTATTCAACGGGCCAAAGAGCAAACAAGAAAATACTTACTCGAGCAAAATATTGTTCATATCCAAGGTAAAAAACTTCTTTCTGCCCTCTTGGTCAAACTGCCGTGACGCCTTTGAGTGGGAAGGAGATGGAAGGAAATGAAAAGAAACAGACTTCAGTCACTGGCATCCCATCCAACCCCAACCATAACATGTGACAGACTTGTGATTAGGACACTATGCTTGTGCAAAGACACCTTCACTCTCCGTGTAGAATCCCCACTCGAGCAGAAAGTAAATGAGTGGAAGTTAAGTGTCTAATTTTGGCTGTGTTATTTTTATGTCCCTCATGTTCTCTCCTCCTGTCTCGTTGTCCTTTAGCTTGGCCTGACAGCTCTCACCTCTCTCTCTCCTGCTCTCTTTCTACTTGTCCTTTCTCCACAACTCACACACACACGCACTGGCTGCCTCCATTTCCTGTCAGAAAATACATGGCACTCCATCACCCATGCTAATATCATTAATGAGTCCGAGGTGGATCAATAAAGGATTCTCTGATGAGATCACACACACACACACACACACACACACACAGCTGTAAACTCGCGAAGCTGAGACACTTTGTTTTCACCATTCCTTTTCTAATTGCTTTCAGGACTGAGAAGGTCAGAGCTGTAATCTGCACTAATGAGGTGCAAGTCACAGTCACAGATTTCTAACTGATGCTCAGAGCAACCAGAAATGTGGGTTTGTCAGGAGCACGAAGTCAAAAATATCTGTTCGATTCTAGACATGGGTCCTATGGCCATACACACACACGCAGAAGTGCAGAGTTAGCTACAACAGATCGCACTTTCACACAGGGAACAAGCAGAGTTCATTCTATTAAAACTGTCTTGTATATCATTAGCAATATATTCATTCCACCTCTCAACCACTGCCTTTTAAGGTCACACAGTTAAGTCACTGTAGACGTTTGGGGAACGCAGTAAAAACTAAAATGGCTAACCCAGCAACTAAAGAAGCCCACACTCATAGAAGCACACACACTCACCGCCCGTAGGTCCTCGATGCGTTTGATGAGAGGGGCGGGCAGGCCGATGGGCAGAGGAGGGGGGGACAGGAGCCCTCCCCCGACCCCAAGGCCCCCCTGCCCTCTCCCCTGACCCGCCTTCTGCCCCGGAGCAGCCCCCACTCCCATCAGCCCGTTCTCCCTGCCGGGGCTGGCCATCATGGTGGGTGGGTCCAGCAGGCTGAAGTCCAGGTCGCCAAGGAGATCCTGCAGCTCGCTCTCGTTGGCCGAGTTCAGCAGCGACATCATGGCCGGGTCGGAGGTCAAGTCGGCGAGGGAGACGTCGTTGGTGCCGGCCGTGGCCGAGCTGTTGCCGGGCAGGCCGGAGTTGTGGAGCATGTGGTTGGCGTGGGCGGCGTTGGCCAGGCCCAGGTGCGGCGTGGCGGTCGGGTTTGTGGTGCGCAGCTCCTCCTTCTCCCGGGTGAAGCGCCGCAGCATGGCGGCCAGGTACAGAGAGTCTTTCATCAGCTTCTTCCTCTTCTTCTTCTCCGGCCGGTGGAGGGTCAAGGCAGTGCTGCACAACAGGTCACACACACACACACACACATCACGTCACGGTTGCTTCTAGCCATTCTACGCTTGCTATTCTACGCTAGCCGCTAGCCTTTCTACACTAGCCATTCTACATTAGCCATTCTACGCTAGCCTAGCCCAAGGCACAAGGACCTGATCCTCTGCACCTCTCCTCTGAGTTGCTCAGATAATTTCCCTGGCTTGAGAAGGCACATGGCATCATGGTCCTAATGAGCTGGTTACTGGAAGCTTCTGATGAAAGTCAGAGTGACTCCTCGCCCTCAAGGAATCCACTACTTCCCCTGGTGTACAGTTCACCAGCAATGGGGACGGATGGACCAATCAGAGCATGTCTAATGCACCCTTTCTGAGGGGGGATGGTCTGCCCTAATACTGGCATCCTAGCATTAATGACATGAAAGGTTGTTTGAGATAAAAAAAAAAAAAAGCCTACATCTCTAATGTGTGTAGGTGTGTTGGAGACAAACTCATCATCCTTTGAATTTAATTTTCCTACAAATCATGTTTGACCATCTGTGGTATCCTCAGAGCATCCATTTGATGTTAATAATATGTTAGACATAACAATGCCATGTCAGATCCATGTCTCCTTACCCTTGTTTAGGCACTCGGTTCTTTCTGGGTTTCTTCTCCTCCAGAATTGTTCCCTCTTTCCTCTTTCGCTTCTTGATCATCTGTACTCCACCATCCTTCAGTTTAAGGAAAAACAATCAGGCTTTAAAACACTCATTATTTGTTATTTAACATTATTTACACCTTCCACATAGTCACTAAATCACTGATATCCCATTAATTTCCACAAAACGTATATAGAAATACGTAAATTAGTCCAAATTTTATTTTAGGAATGTACTACTTTTGAGCTACATAGTCAAGCCAACGCTCTATGGTTGAGACTGAGGCTATATCGACAATGTCTCTATACCATCCTTTTATACCGTATAGTATAGGCTGTATAATGTCTATACCATCCCTTTAACCAGCACTCACCACTGGTGTGCCAACTTTGCCTCCGTCCTCGCCCTCTGACTCGGAGGCAGCGCGAAACTGCAGCGTGCCCGTGTTGATGTAGAAGCCACCCAGTTTGGTGGATAACGACGCTGGCACCAGCTCATCATACTACAGCGAAAACAGGGACAAAAATGTACGTTTACCATGTGCATTCATGAAAATTTGACTATGTATGACTAGATCTAGACATGATATTATTCCCTTTCAAATTTTTGAGATTCCTATGACAGTATCTGCACAGACAACGCTTACTTAGTGACCTGAAGGAGGACCTTATGCCTTAACTTAGCTTATCTTGTGACCGATGGTGTAAAGTACTGTATTAAATCAAAGGGATACACTAGAACCAGGTTTATGTTAGAGTGGTAGATTTGTACTCACTGCCTCCGAGTTATCAATGAAAGGGTCTGTCTCGTCATATCCAAACCCAATGTCTATCAGGTCTTGCATGCGATCCTTCCTTTTCTTTTTACCACTATTACCCTAAGAAATGGATTCAGATAAGCAGTTTATTTCTACTGATAATTCAGTTGCAGACCACCATCACAACAAAGAGAAATACTACCATCATTTGCATATTACAGTAAGGACTTACACCAGCACTGACAATTTACCAAACACCACAAGGCTCAGAACCTAGAATATTTCTTGTGCCTCTTTTACACCAGCGGCAGTACAACTTTGCCACTCCATCATTTTAATGGTGAGCATGTTGCATCACAATAAAACAGAGGTTTACATTTAAGCTCTTTCAATCTAGATAAAACAGAAGCACTTCAACATGATCCATCAATGCTTATGCTTTTCTGTGAGCACACTATGGATTTGTTTCTACTACATTCATAAAAAAATAGTAGGCTAATCGAATCAGGGTAGCTAGGGAGGGGGGTATCCCTCGGGGGACTTGTTGACAACCATTATCAAAGATAAAGGAATACTCACATATTTATTCTCAAACTTTTTAGCCAAAGCCTCCACCTGCTGGCGATCCTTCTCGTCATCATTGAAGGGGTCATTTGGGTCAAGGGCGGGTGTGGGTGCGGGTGTGGGTGTAGGTTTAGGTTTCTGTTGCTTCTTCTTAAGACAGAAAACAAAGATCCAAAGACGATAAGGTCAAGAGGCAGAATGCATTCCTAATCTCTCGTAGATGCACTCAACAAAACTTGATCAACACGTCTCATCAAGGAAATACTAACATTTCCAGTGATGCGTTAATATGCCAATAGACGTAATAGACAATTTAATGAAATACAGATGTTAAAACGAGCTCAAGGTGTGTCATGTTGAATTATCATTATTTCATAATAACACTATTTTTACGCGTGTAGTCACGAGACCAGTGCACGAATTATTCGAACCTCCGTCCTTCCGGGGCATCTGTACGCCAACTTCAACCCTTTAAAGAGCATTAAGGCCTAATCCATAACAACACATATGTTAAGTGGCTACCACATGCACATTTACGTTAGCTGACAAGCTAGCTGGCTACCTATGAAACGTTACAACTTTCTAGAGTTGTTATGGACAGTAAGCGACATGTTACTCAAGTGCCACGACAGAAACAACATTATTGATACATGAGCTTGATAATATGGTCAGCTTCTAAACTAAATTACAGCTGCACTTGCTTCTTTATAAGAAATAATAACAAGGCAGGGTCAGCCATACATTCAAAGGTATGCGACTCGTCCCACCAACTTGTGTTTGCTAACGTTAACAAGCTAATCTGTTGCAATAGATAGCAAAGAGCAATGAATGCTAAAGGTGCCTTTACTCGAGGTAACTGTTGGCTACACAAATTCACAAATGCCCACTTCCCTAAACTGATCTGAGTTTTGTCAAGGTAACAAATTCCAGGTCTTTACAGGCATAAAATAAAACCGTGCATACCTGAAGGGATTGAATGAGTTCGCTGTAATTGAACTCGGCCGAAGACTGGTCGTTGGGCTCGGTGAGAGACAGGTTTAATCGCACGGTTACCCTCTTGGGTTCAACGCTGTCTCTGTCGCCAGTTTTGCCGAACAATCCACCATCTCCTATTGCCCCAGTCGTGGATGTGCCAATCCCTGCATCTCCATCAAAGTTTTTATCGGCCTCGTCGTCCAACCGGCGTTTCCTAGGTTCAGTGGCTGGACCAGCGGCAAAGGCCGACAGGGTGACAAATTGCACTTTTCTCGGTTCGGCCATTTGGATGTGCAGGCTGTCTCAACCTCGCTCAGGACAGAGACAGCGACAGAGGGTTACTTCGCGAAACTACTTTAAATAGGCGAATTAGAGGGATTGAACCTGGATGGAAATTATATTTAGAGGCTGGTAAGATGCAAAGGTATCCTCCGCACCTTACGAATGTAGTTCCAGGGGAAGAGATGGTCGGGGGAAAGTTGTTTTTTCAGTAGCTACTCGCATCCTCAATTGCTAGGGGACCGAGGCATTCAGGACAGCCATCTTGGATTTCAGGAGTAAATAAAATATCAGTGAGGTCGCTGGGCCTGCGCGCAGAAAGAAACCGGAAACAGCGTGAGCGTAAAGGGCAACACGTCCAATCAGTCTATTCCTAATGTTAAAACCCACCTCTAGAATAAAATACAAGATATTACTATGCTAATGTCCGAACTTTTTCCAACTGGCCGTTTTTTGTGGAATGAGTATACCAGCTGATCTTTCCATGGTCGATGCCTCAGAATTGTGATCCGAAATGGCGATTCGGCGGATGTACTGTGATACCATCCTTCACCCTGCCCATCTAGTCAACAGGGGCAGAAATTGCTGATTAGGTTTAAATCGCGACTTCTTTCAGGGAGACAGGGCTGCATAATAACGGACGTCATATTTCAGTATCCAAGCGCTATATCCTGTCCATAAATGTGCAGGGAGTGCAGAGCACAGAGGCCACTGAAGCGTGCTCTTTATATGACAACCGTAGATAGAATATAAAATCAAACGTCAGGCTCAAATGCAGCCATTTCGTTGTGTCTGATAAATTGCAAAGTATCCATATTAAGCACTGCTCGCCTTCGCACCACCTGTTGCTTCACGGGCTTCCACATTGGGCTATTTTCTCGCAAAGGGTAGCTTTAGGGGCTGTATATACATTATTAATTAGACATCTTTAATTTAATTTGTGAAAAATTCTAATTGTTCTCCAAAATATAACCAGGAGCTTGCAGGCTACGAGTAGCCCTTTAGACAAGTCAGCTATGGGTGTTGACGCAAGTCCTCAGGACCCCATTATAAGATAAGGAAATAAGTAAACTTGTACCAAATATGAATACATGAAATGTTTTACTCTGGAACATACAATACAACATTGCATAAAAAGTTATATAAACTGTACATTTAAGTACTACAAAACATGGATCAGGGTTCTTATGTACAGACATTTTTCAAGTCTTAATGTTTTTGAAATACTTTGATTTTATGAACAACAAAATAGCGATAAATATACATTTAATTTATTTCCAAAGTACTTCAATGATTTTTGATGCAACCGTAAGTCTACTTCATGGATGTAGTGTACATGTCAGTCCGTTACACAGTATTGCATTTCCGTTTCACATGAAATGTAGATCAGAACAAAGTAAGCCTTGATGACACCACTGCACCTAATATGTTGTATACGACAGTGTTATATGACAGTATTTACCATATTTCAGAATTGTACCCACTGCAGAACTCCATAAAAACAAATTAATAACATGATAAATCCACCTAAGAATCGAACATTTACATGTCTGTGATATTGTGCTTTCTGTTGGCAAAAGTAATTGCATGACGTAATCATTGTCTTGACAAGATTGTTCAGCTTTCGACTTCCGACTTCCAAGACTTTTCAACTGCCTTGAAAAGATATAGCAACTCTGTTGTCTTTGGCCCATTTCTTGAGTATCCTGATGATGTACTCCACCTGTGGGTTGCCAGTGCTTCTCAACATGGGGAGGACCTCCTTCAGTGTCTCTCTAGATAGGACATTAATGATCATTTAGAAAAAGAGTTCTCAAAACAATCAATTCAGGCAAATCCAAACAATGCATATTCTGATTATTAAAACCAACTTTGGCTACATGGAGACAAGTAGTTAGAAAGACCATTGCTTCTTAAATCCTACAAAAAACTTTTGCTGCTCAAGATAATTCTTGTTCTTGTTCATTCTTGGCTCCAAATATGCACATTATGTTGAGTCAGATGTCTATTCTGTGGTTCTAACAACGGGCACCATGGAATAAGTCTAATGCCCAAAGATGCTGTGCTAATGTACTGTTGTACCTGGGTTCTCTTCCCGCCAGTATAAGCTGGAAGATCCCCACACAGGCTCCCCTCTTCCCCTCCCAGTAGTCAGGGCAGGGGTCGAGTCGCTCAAGGGCATCAAAGGCTTTGGCGGCGAAATAAAACTGGCCCATCTAGAAGCAGACAAGAAAAGATTCAGTCATGTTTAAAGTCAAGTGGTGACAAGAGAGACCAAGAAAATGGGGAAAACATTAATATTAACATTCAGTGCAGACTGGACCCTTCTGAGCCCCCCATCACACTGACCTTGTAGCAGTCATTAGCGATGAGCTGCAGGAGGCTGAAGGACTCTGAAGAGGTTTCCATCTTCAGATACAGTTCCCAGGCCAAACGGGCCTTCTTATTCATTATGTCTACATGCAGAAAAAGGATTGATTAGCTCTAGTGCAATACTCACACCAGTCATTTGAGCACAGTTTATACATTCCATCAGCAGATACCTACAGCAGCGAGTGAGCCAGCTCTTGTACACGTAGTCATTCCTGATCTTCTCATTCTGGATCATCAGTAGCACCTTACAAGATGACAGCAGTGCCATTCAAAAAACCGTCCAACTTTAATGTAACAACAAGGCACTGATGGCAATGCTGATGCCAATTGTAAGTGAATACAAGAGTAAGTTGAGATCTGTGATGTGTCACTCGTACCTCCTCAGCCTCTTTGTAGTTCCCTAAGGAAGCCTTAGCTTGAGCGTAGTCAAAGTTGAAAGTGTCATCATTGTAGAAATAGCTCTAAAGATAATAAGTTTGTGAGTTGTTTTACTCTGTCAAAGTAAGCCATTTTATAAGCCTAACCCGAAATCGACTTCTGTGTGCTTGTGAGTGTGCGTTACCTTGACTGAGTTCAGATAGATGAGCACATCCTCAAACTGCTTGAGAAGGAAGAAACACGCGGCCATGCACTGCCGTCCTGGTATTGTGTCTTTGAGGGGAATTGAAACAGACAACACAGTCAAACGTCATCAAGGCCAACACACACACACACACACACACACACACACACACACACACACACACACACACACACATACTTCCTCAGTAAAATACCCCTAAATCTCCATTCTCACATCCAGCTTCAGCTTTCAGTTAAGGACCAAACATTATATGGCAAGATGGGATGAGATATTCTTACTCAGGTTATTTTAGGCAATAGGGCTTTGGGGAAGTGGAAAGATTTGTTTTAAGACAATTAAGTCATGCAAAGTGTATTCTGCCTGGCCTGAATTATGTATGGCAGTGCTGTTGCACTTCAGCACCTCTGGTCTGATTGACTTTCCAATGAGGAGAGCAACTGAATCAGCTGCATCAAATATCACAGTGCATATAGAAACAGCAGCTTGTAGGCATGACGCGGTTTAACGTGAACCCTATATTGTGAAGCAATTCAAGTTACCACATTCGCTGGCTGACCCTCCCACCAGCTGGAAGAACTGTTGCGCAATCTTCAGATGTTCTCTCTGAGGGAAGAGTTTTTGCTGTCATCAGATAAAGACAAACCCTGATCTCGTATTACATATATCCTTTAAATTAGCAGTATGTGCGTGTGAGTGTGTATATATATACATACAGACACACACACACACACACATACATACATACATACATACATACATACATACATATATATATATATATATATATATATATATATATATATATATATATATGTGTGTGTGTGTGTGTGTCTGTATATATATATATATATATATACAGACACACACACACACACACACACACACACACACACACACACACACACACACACACACACACACAGTATAGGCAGTATCTATGCACTGGGATTACTTACAGATCCAATCTCCTGACCTAGAGCAGCATTGACCACACCTTTCAAAATGTACTCCTTGGATGGAGAAAGACGTGAACAGCATTAGTAGGTCCTCATAAACTGCATTCACATGAACCAGGCCAATGGGGGGAGGGAGTTTGAAGCCTTAAAGAAACAGGCTTAGGAAGGATGGAGGACCTAGCCATGTGAAAAGGAAAGACTGAGTAGTCTGTTTACTACCTGGGGTGTGGTGGGCTCCAGGTCTTTAATGAGGTTGTACGCCTCCTGAACATCATCTGTAGTGTCAACAAAACAGACAAAAAAAAGGGACAGAGAGAAGTTTATGGGAAACACTTGATAGAAGATCTTGATATAAGATCAGGTGACTGAATCCTAAAGCAGGAAAACAAGGCAAGAGATAGAGAGAGAGAGAGAGAGAGAGAGACTGAGGAGTTTGAGCTCACCTTGCCTGAGGTAGTAGATGACCAAGTTAAGTCGCGCCTCGGGAATGACGTCGATCAAAGGTGGTAAGACTTGTAAGGCCCCTTCCCCGCCACGAAACACGACCTAAGAGGAGGTAAGATCAGAAGCACCACAACCTGTGAGATGACTAGACAGACGCTTTGACGTGGGCTATTTATCACTCAGTTACCTTTTAACTCTGACTCTCCAACATACATGAGAGAATGCCAGATAGCGAGAGAGTTTACCAGGTTGTGCCGAATAAGCTCCTTGGCGAATTCAAAAGAGCTGGAGGAGATGTCAATCAGGTTCTTTAACTCAGCCTTATAGAGAGGAGAGAAAAAACAAAGAGAAGACATAAAGGCTCTTTCCATCATATTCAAGTCCACTGACGATCATGGACTCACGCAGCTCTGACAACCTCAGCTTTGAGCCTTGGGCTCACTGACCCCATCAGCAACTATCGAACAAAACATCTTTTCTCTTTCAGGAACATTTGAATGAAATAACTACCATGTATACTTGACTTATAGTCAACACTTGTGGAAGGCATCCATTTTTGTTAGCAGATCCTCAATTCATTACAAGGGCTCAGTGGATCAAAGTATGGATATTTAACCCTGGCCCTGGGCTTTAGTACAAATATCCTTGCTTGTAGGTCTGTGCTGTATGTTTAAGAAACTCGTTCATGAAAAATTGACACAGGACATTTAAATTAAGCCTGCGTATGAAACCTCGTATGGAAAACGGTCACATATGTGTCAGGTCACGTGCAGGTTACCTCTGCAGCTTTTCCATTGTAGAGCCGAAAATGGTTGCAAGCTTTGAGGTTGAGGGCAATCGTGGAGTCAGGGATACTCTGCAGGTACACGGCCAAGACCTCCTGAGAGACATCATAGTAGTCCAGCTTATAGTAGCACAAGGCTACATACACATTGAGGGCCAGGAAATCTCTACACAATGAAGAGAAGAAAACATGCTCATTCAGACCACTTGATCAAGATGAGTGAAGTGATCCGTGTCATTCACAAAGCTCATACAAATTACATTTAGACATTTAGCAGACGCTTTTATCCAAAGCGAACCACAAGGGAGATAACAATCAAGCTACGGGCAATAAAGGGATAGGGTACACTATTTTACATAAGAAATAGAAAAAAAGTGCAGGAATGTCACTACTGTAAGTGCAAGTTAAGTACTGGTAGAAGTGCAAGTTAGGAAAGGAGGTGCTCTCTGAAGATTTGGGTCTTCAAGAGCTTCTTAAAGGTAGAGAGGGATGCGCCTGTTTGGTAGTGCTAGGCAGCTCGTTCCATCAATGTGGAACTACGGATGAGAATAGTGACACATTCATCAGAAAATTGCAGGCTCTAGTAAAATGGAGAGTTACCTGTTCTGCAGGAGGATGCGTTTGTAGATGTCGATGGCCTCCTGGTAGTGGGAGCGCATGTAATGGATGGAGGCAAGGCTGAGCTGGTCCTCAGTAACGTCCTCCAGATTCTGGTGGAAACCCATCAGTTTCTTCTCATCGCTGAACTGTAGATGGCAAATGAGACAGAATGTTATTAAGCAAGGCAAGTGTGGAATATATCTTTTTTTTAAACATTTAGTCTGAACTGGAATTAAAAGAATTCGGGGGGGGGGGGGGGTAAGGTAGACATTTACCACCTTGTGAGCCAAGTGGAAGAGGAGCCGATTTTGCATTTGACACTTTGGACCTGAAAAGACGAAGCAGAATAAAAGATGTACTCTTTCAGATCATCGTCCAAAGATAAGGTTAGGATGGATGAGGGAATCACTGGCGTTATGAAACCTTTCAGTGCGGCTTCTTCAGCTTCCTTATAAAGCCCAAGGAAAAACAGGGAGCATCCCAAGTGGACCCACACCTCTTCGGGACAGTTTTCCTTGAGGGTCAGAGCCTTGTACTCCTAAACAATATTAAAATAAGAACATGTCAAATGACATACAAACACCTATGTCTACATACATGCTATTGTCTGTTCCTGAGACATTTGCACAAACACAGTCAAACAAGAGGCTAGGATACAGACCATAAAAATGAAGGTACACTCAAATATTCAAACCTCCATTGATCTTTTGTGGTCTCCTAAATGAAAGGCACAGTATCCAATCCAAAGGCCTGCATGTTCCTCCACAATTCCACCACTGTCTTGAAACTGTCAAATGCAGCACGCATAACAATTTCATAATATAACCATCGACTGTCTATAGATACACAGTCATTTTGGTATAACAGACAGTAGGGATCGTTCTTGTGTTATTAGTTGAAACATTCTTTTGTCAGTTAATTAGACCCCTGTTACATGTTTATACATAAAACCTCGGCAGTTTACCTCCAGCAGAGTCAAAGCGCCCATATAGTCTCGTTGATTCATATAATCCTCCAGTCGAGGGATTTTCTTCGCCTTGTTTTTCCTCTTCTTTTCACTCACACTGGTAGGAGCATCTCCTCCAACAGCAGGTTTTACTCTTGACAGAATCTTAATTCACAAGAGAACAACTGGTAAATACTTCAACGTGTGGCAATTAATCCAGCTTCGATTGAGATGGATAATGCCAGCAGCAATTCACATGTTTTGAAGTAGAATGACTGACGTTGATTTTACATGCAACATTATTAAGTTAGTGGACTGTTAACGTTTACGTCTTTTGCCAGGGACGTTAATTTGTTAAGTAAACATTCGATATTGCTTCATATAACATTTAACTTTAAGAAAGCTGAGTTAGAAGCGAGCTTACATTTAATGCTAAAAGTAACTTACTGTGAAAAAACAGCATCAAGTTACCCCTAGCTAACGTTAGCTAGTTTGTCCCAAGCTTGTTTTGCAAATTAGCTAATGAATGCTAACGAACTACAGCTACAGTTGCAGTGGCGCTATCTTATCTATGTTGACAAATATCAGACTTTTTCAGATTTAACAAAGCAATTATGTCAGAAAAATGTCTTTATAGCAAAGCAGTGGGGCTACTAACCCTAGATTCATAACTCACCATGATACTCCAACAGTTGGCTACCAAATGCAAAGCTAACGTTACTTCACTTAGATCACGAAAGTTTCCGTTTTCCAATCTCAATAGCCGATGTAAGTTCCGTCTGACATCGGCAACTGTGCTAACAGTTTGTTACCTAAAACAATTGGGAAAGCCTGGATCGATATAATGAGCAATATATGGGAAATGCAAAGAAGACATTTCGCCTGGATTTACTGCCTTGTCCAAGCCAGTAAACTACCCACAGTTGGATTGGCAGATCTAAAAGCTCGTTGCTAGGCAACGTTTGAGACCAACCATATGAGGCTGAGAGGCAGGCGTACATTCAAAAGTTCTGGTACATAGAGGTTGATTCCCTGATTTTTTTTAAGCGCAAGACCGGCGTTGTCAAGATAAATAAATAGTGTATGAACGACTCGTAAAAAAAAAAATCGAAATATGAATGTCAGCTGTATGTATAAAAATGTATTGCACTTCACTGTATGTGACGTAGCCCCAGTGGCCTAATGGATAAGGCACTGGCCTCCTAAGCCAGGGATTGTGGGTTCGAGTCCCATCTGGGGTGATCTATTTTTTGAGCTGACGTCATATGCTACGTTCAAGATGACTAGGCACTAGGAACTTTCGACCTCTGAAATACTTGATCAACTCGGATAACAATATCGGATTGTCTCTCCTCCGTGCCTCTGGTACGTTCACCGCAGTGGCAGCTCCTGAAACAATTATGAGGGGGTTTCATTGTTTTGAAAATGATTTAGGCAACCCATTCAGTAGGCACAGTACGCAACACAGGTATATGCATTTGTTGTTAGGTGATTAATTCATACAGCAATACCCTTTTGTCCACTAGATGGCAGTACACAACATACATATTTCCCCTCTAGCTACATTACAGGTGGAAAGCTATCAAGAAAGTGTCATCCAGGAGCCTTCTTAAGCTAAAATGATGTGGCTACACAATACATTATCCGACGTTTTTTTTCACATGTCTGAAATGTTGTATGATATTACATAGCTTAACATGACACATGATATGTGCAGGAAAAACATAAAGAAGCGAACATTCACACTGTGAAAACCTTAACATAAAATACAGACCGCGTTAGCCACTTCACAGCCTGCAAGCCACGATTTTCTTTCGTTCCAATTCTTGGATGTAGGATTCCCCCCCCCCCCCCCCCCCCCTTTGTCGCAACCTGTTGAATGGATAGGCTACATCTGGTCTAGGAAGTCCTGATTGTTTTGTTGCCAATTTATCTTTATTAGTACGCCAACTAAAATTAATTTCTTTCAAAGAGCGAATCGAGATGTTGCAGTGAACGTTAGCCATCTTGCCTTGACCAAAGCCGTATGACGAAAACATGGTGGGGCGAGCCCTCCCGGAAGCGATAGAGAATGCATTGAGACCCCTGTTTAGTAAAAAATAATAATAATTTAACATGAGAGGCTATAAAAGAGGTCTGGGCGATTTCCATTTCGCCCAAATGTGATTTCCAGTAATACAAATGAATTTTACCATAAATAAGGCACACCTCTATTTCTGCTAACGGTGGGACTTGAACCGCAAGTATTTGGGTCAACTCATCTCTCATATAAATGCATATACTGTATGCATTGAAATATTCGATGTAGAATTATCAAAATCTCACTAATATATGGTTAATAAAAAGTAATATACAGACAAATGTGATTTCCAGTAATACAAATGGATTTACAGTAAATAAGGCACACCTCTATTTCTGCTAACGGTGGGACTCGAACCGAGAACCTTGGGGTCAACTATTCTCTCATGCATTGGAATATTCGATGTAGAACTATCAATATCTCACTAATATAAGGTAAATAAAAAGTATTATGCAAACAAATTGAGATTTCCAATTATTAGAATACATTTTACAGTAAATAATGCACACCTCTTTATACCTATCTCACAGGACGGCAGGAATATGTTGCCCTTTGCAATGTCACCTCCAGCATTAGGTGCGTTACCTCCGGTGTCCCCTAGGGGTCAGTCCTTGGGCCCCTGCTTCTCTTAATTTACATGCTACCCCTGTAGTCAAGGCAAAATAGCGTTTTACGACAGACTAATTTTTTTCAGCATAGATCATTTCTATGAGGTGCCCAGAACAACATACTAAAAGTCCTAAGAAATCCCAGTTGAGGAAATATGTTGAATTCTCATCAATCTGAGATGTGTGCTTATAATGCATGGTAAAAATACACCTCAAAAATGTAATTTTTTTCCTTTACTCCTATCAAAATGAAACTTTACACAATGAAAGTACCCATGATTTTGTATTACAAGTTTCTTTTGAAATTAATTTGAATTAAACAACATCTTCCCAAACATGCTGCAGAATATTCCATTAGTGTATAGCTCATTTGCATATTACAATTCATTTTAAAAGAAACTTGTAATGCAAAAACATTTACTTTTCATGGGTACTTTCATTGTGTAAAGTTTTATTTTGATAGGAGTAAATGAAAAAAATACATTTTTGAGGTGTATTTATGCCATGCATTATTAGCACACATCTCAGATTGATGAGAATTAAACATATTTCCTCAACTAGGATTTCTTAGGACTTTTAGTATGTTGTTCTGGACACCTCATAGAAATTATCTATAGAAATTATTTTTGGCTCCAAAATGGGCTATTTTGCCTGGACTACTGGGAAACATATTTCAAGGTCATAACATCCCATTTCACTCCTATGCAGATGTCACACAAATCAACATCCGAACTTCACCCGACAAGCACCTGGCACTATCACAGACTACCAAATGCCTGGAGGACATCCAGCACTGAATGAGCAACAACCCACAACAGATAAATGGTGGCAAGTCTGAAGCCATTCTTATTGGCACGCCCCATCAAACAAAAAAGGCCGGTATCACCCAAATCACCATAAATGGTCACCCCACCCCTCTCTCCTCACTCGTCACAAACCTTGGTGTCAAGCTGGACTCTTCATTGTCCTTTGATGCACACATCAAATCCATCTGCCAAACTTCATTCTACCACCTGTTACGCTTCCGCCGGCTCATGACCAAAGCAATAACGTTTGGAGGCAGACAACAACGGTTTTCTACAAAAGGTACGCATATTTATTAAGTCCATTCAAATTCACAAACTCAATGGCGACGTGTCTAGGAGTTACGTCTGGCTCTGCATGCCAGCGAGAGAGACAGGTGTCCACTGGTTCTTTATACTGCACACCTCCCCAGGTGTGGATAATCAGTCCATCAATGGCACTCGTCATCCCCACGGTTCCCTGCAGGCCACGCATGGCCATTGCAATGTCTGCAGGGGGTCGTAACACACCTGAGAAACATCTCAAGGCTGAGACCCTCTCTTCCCAAACATGCTGCAGAAAAGCTGGTGCACGCATTTATCAGCTCCTGTCTGGACTACTGCAACTCTTTGCTAGCAGGTCTACCAGCAAAAATCATTCAGAGGCTGCAGTATGTTCAAAACAGTGCTGCTCAGGTTCTCACCCAGACACGGAAATCTGAACACATCACCCCAGTCCCCCACTCCCTCCATTGGCTTCCAATCAACCAGAGAATAATCTTCAAAGTTCTACTCCTAGTTCATAAGGCCATACACATTACTGGTCCAGCCTATCTCCAGAACCTCCTCACCCCTCATCTCACATCAAGGACTCTTCGGTCCTGACACGCAAACCTGCTTGCCTAGGAACCTAGTTCGTCGGACAAAAATGACCAGAATGGGAGATCGTGCCTTCTCCTCGCTGGGGCCACGACCTTGGAACAAGCTCCCGGAGAACATTAGGGCTTTGGATTCCCTCACTACTTTTTAATCACACCTGAAAACCCATCTATTTATGTCTGCCTCCACCTTAAGTCCTGGTTTCTGTTTTTATTTCTTTTCTGTATTGTTTTTAAAATGCACTGTTTTAATTGCCATTTCCTTGCATTATTGTTCTTGTGACCTTGTTAAGCACATTTAGACCTCTTTGTATGTTAAAGTGTGGTATAAAATAAAATTCATTATATTACCTCTATTTCTGCTAACGGTGAGACTCGAAACATTGATTAAATTGATTTCTGATGTTCATCAACATTAAAAACTTCAGTCATGGAGGACTAGGCCAAACATAAATCCCTTATTTCTCTGACTGCAAACTTGTTTCCATACACAAGCCTGGATGTAAAGTGCACCAATTCACACAGAACAGACAAAAGTATTAAACCAGTCGAGTTTATTGACACACAACCAAAGCACAAGACCGTGGGATTGTTGCCATTTATGACCAATCAGCGGTGGCACCGCCCCAGTCTCCAGCCTGAGCTGTGGGAGCAGCGGACCAATCCTCAGTGGCCGTCTGGGCACTCCAGTCCTCTGGAAAGAGACAATGAAACCAAATGAGAAACTTGCACAGGAATTAACATGTTCTGCTTGCCAACTAAATTGATCAGTTACCAATCTCACCTGCGTAAACCTCCGCGGCAGGGGCGGCGGCCTTGGCAGCGACTGCAGCAGCAGTAGCTGTTGAAAGAAAAGAGTCAGGAACTTTAGTCTTGAAACCTTTGCAATAGGTTGTGCTGAGCAGAAGAGACAAGATTCTTTTGAGGGTTAGAGTATTTGCCACTTACTCTCAAGGCCAGCAGGGAACTGCTGGATGGGAACGGAGGGCACCTGGACGCCCTCGGACCAGTCAGCCACCTCAGGCTGAGCAAAGTCAGCCACGGGAGCGGTCCATTCACCCTGGAACTCCTCCTTGCCCACAGCCTTCTCAGCCGCAGCCTGTTCCTCCTTCTCAATCTGAAAAGAAACGGTGGTTGAGAAATTAGCTTTATAAAAATAATAATAATAATAATGTGGCACATTTGGTCTTTGTTCAACTATATCCCTATAGTTGCCTTAAATGTAGATCCTCCATTGTGATCTGGTAAAAATAGTAGTGTGGCTGTGGTCACTATCTAACCCCAGTCATGGGGCCTGAGCCCTCATGGTGTTAGCGAAAACCCGGCCGGGTTGCTCTAGCACACGTCCGACACCCAAACACCAACAATAGTGCCAGGCTTTAAAAGTGTGCGATTCCAGAAATAAAGGCACCAAATGCACCTGGGTTTCATTATTAACTGGTACCCTATATATTTTCTCACCTTATTTTTCATTGATCATGTCTAACTTAATTTGTATTTCATCCGTTTTCTAATGTTTTAGAAGTCACTTTGGACAAAGGCACCTGCTAAATACAATAGCCACAAATGCTTCTATAACCATTAGTATTGTGTTGATGCGGGTCCTTACCTCCTCAGGATCTCTGTAGAAGTACAGATCAGGCATGACCTCCCATGGGTGCTCCCTGGAGATGGTGCCCCTCATCCTCAGCACCTCCCTGGCCAGCATCCACCACATCAGACCCACAGAGTGGTGTCCCTAAAGTACCACACAACAATTAAAGCCTTCAGCACCTTTCCATTCTATGCAATAAGACCACAATTAGATACGATTTATTTAGTCAGCCAAATATGGGACGCTTTCCCCAGCCATTACAACTCTTCGTAACGAGCCTTAAATGAACTCTGCTCACCATATAGACTACACTAAGTGAGTTCTTTGTGACTTCTAGTTATTACCTTGTTGTTGCATGGAATGGCGATATCCACATATCTGAGGGGTGCATCTGTGTTGCACAGGGCAATGGTGGGGATGTTGACGTAGGAGGCCTCAGTCAGAGGCTGATGGTCAGCACGGGGGTCAGTGACGATCAGGAGGCGGGGCTCTCTGAAGGCAGCCTGAATCTGATTGGTGAAGGTACCAGGGGTGAAGCGGCCGGCAAAGGTGGTAGCGCCAGTGCCTGAAGCGAACTTCAACACGGCTCTCTGAAGAGATGAGAAAAAGAGCACTTGAGACACAGACGAGGATGCAAACGATTCAGTAAAATATGCTATTAGATTCAAAAGTGTTTCTAGTACTGATAGTGTGGCTGTGGTCACTATCTAACCCCAGTCATGGGGCCTGAGCCCTCATGGTGTTAGCGAAAACCCAGCCGGGTTGCTCTAGCACACGTCCGACACCCAAACACCAACAACAGTGCCAGGCTTTAAAAGTGTGCGATTTCAGACTTACAGAAACTCAGGTGGTACTACCTTTGTTTAAAAAACTTGAAAATTAAATGAACTTTAGTGAAACTATGCATATGAACAATTGGAAAACTGAGGTTGGACGTGATTGCTTGCACACGTTACCTGTCCAGTATTCCTGGAGGAGATGACGCACACATCAGCTGGGTTCTCAATGGCAACAATGGCACGGGCAGCGAGCAGAAGCTTCTCCCAGGTCTTCTTAAGGTTGATAATGTACACACCTGACAGTGAAGATACACACAGGCTTAAATTTCAGATACATTACAAACACGCACCAGGGTGTCTGATGGTTGTGGAATTAGCATTAAAAAAAAGAATTGCACATTGGGTCTTTGATCAGGCAAAGAGGACACATGTAACTCCTCCGCTGGTCACCCTTCACCTTCTCCCTGTAGCTGCTAGAATAACATTTAGGTCCCTCACTCTGCCCTTGGCCACTAGATGGGCTTTGACTACTACCATTTTATTGTGTTCATGCGTGTCAGAACCCCGAGTTCAGGATCCCTGTCGAAGTACAGATCTGGCAAAAATACTGCTGGTAGTACTGATAGTGTGGCTCTGGTCACTATCTAACCCCAGTCATGGGGCCTGAGCCCTCATGGTGTTAGCGAAAACCTGGCCGGGTTGCTCTAGCACACGTCCGACACCCAAACACCAACAATAGTGCCAGGCTTTAAAAGTGTGCGATTCCAGACTTAGAAAAACAAGAACAAAATGCACCTTGGTGTCATTATTAACTGGCACCCAATATGGTTTTTCAAGGTACTTTTCATTGACCATTCCTTTAACTTATTTTGTTTTTCACTTTCAGATGCAATACATACACGCACCAGGGTGTCTGATGGCCATAATCTACTGAATACAAGTGAGATGAGGCTTTCGCCACTACTGACCATCGCTTTTCCTTTTGTAGACGTACTGCTCCATCTGGAAGTCGAGGTTGGTACCTCCCAGATGGGTTCCTGCCGCCAGGAACTTCAGCACATCCTCCTCCTTCATCTGAAGGACATCCAGACCTCCGGACATCGTGACTACTTTCCCTTGAGTTACGAGTTACAGGGAAACTGGGGACACACAAACAGTAACAGATCATTAGGATCACAGCACTCAACTGAATACATATGCATTAATAGTTTGCTACTACCTCAGACATACAAATACAATAGCTTGCTAGAAGTCTGTAGAATAGGCCACTTTTCCAAAACTACTTTCGTGAACTTCAAACGGATTCCGCGCAATGTGATGTTTTCTTTAACTAAATCGAAAGTCAGTCGTTTTGGTCGAAAACTACAAATGTAGCTTCAGAAAACGTATGCAAACGTAGGCTTGCTAGTATGTTAACTTTTGGCGATGCTGTGACAGAACTGCATAGTGCATAACCAGACACAAGTTGGAACGACAGAGGCGATTCTAGATGAGTAGTGTCTCACACGTTAATGGGCAAATCTTTCAGATACAATCAGGTCTGCACAATACATGAATTGTTCAAGTTTAGATACACAAACTCCAATATGGGTAAGTATCTACACTCAAGTAACAGTTAACATTGGCTAACGAGCACACAAGGTTGCCAACATTAACGCCTCGCTAAATGGTAATGTTAGCTGGCCGATACAGTTCAACATTAAGGGAGAAAAAAATAAATCAGCCTTCGCAGCTTTAAATAATGTCCCCCTAGTTGACACGATAATAACGCCTGAATACCACTCCACGAACATGTGATGTGGCCATTTCGTCTTCCCGCTAACCATCCTAATGCTAACTTCATGGTACATGTGCATTTTGGCTGCATTGGGCCTACTTCCTTTCCGTTAAATTGCGCACTTGGTGTTGTCACGGTGAGCTCGCATGACGCAAATGTAAGATGTATACCACGTTTTATACCGGTATTTAACAAAATAGATAAGCAAAAACAACTATATAAAGGATTTTTCTCTAAAATTCAAACTCACCACGAGACAACGCCGTATGGAGTACTGAACCGCACGGGAAAAAGAGAACGTAAAGGGGATGTGACGTCATATATATATCAGACCACCAACCAATCATTGAAGAGTTTTATTACCTCGTCTCAAATTTTGTGTTGCACATGGACAGGGTTTCGGAAATACCGCCCTCTATGGCATCAGAAAAAACTATTGACTATTATGTAGGGCCCTATAATAAAACATTCCACGAAGTCGTGAATTTTGGACATAGGCGCGGCGACCTGAGAATACTTCTATGCCAGGAAAGGTTTGCACCCACCAATCACAAACGCCAATCACTGCCCAATTCTGATTTATCTAGCTGGCAAATCCATTTCCTGTTCCCTTTATTGAAAGAGTGGCACTTTATGTCTGCATATTTCTGTTTTAGCAAGGAAGCAGGAGCCAACCCGTGTTATGAGTTAATGCAATTCATATTTCTTGGATAGGCTATCCTCAAAGTTAAAACATCCTGGCAGTCTTTCAAAAAATAACGTTTAAATCCTTAAAGAGTCGCCTTGGAAGATGTGTCCAACTTGAATTAAATGCTTAGCCAGCAGTAAACTAATGTCATCCATTAATTACTTTTCTTGTTATTTCTATTCTTATCTTGTAGTCTAATTAAGACTAAGGCACACACAGATGTATACACACAATACGTTAATCAATGATCACTGTTACTAACCATTGCTTGACAACACAATGATGTTTATGTATAACATCCTCTTTATTGTTATACTTACCTTGTACATACCTTTCTGTGGGCAGGTAACTTATTTAAAACACCTTCAATGTAATACTATGTGAAAACTACAAATCAAACTCCAACGTGTTGTGGTCATCAACTGTAACGACACCCACGGGGCAAACAAAGTGGTCTTAAAGGAGGAAGAGTATGTAGTTCCTGATCGAAGTGGTGTAGGAGGAGGAAGAGTACCTCAGTGCCAAGGATCCCTTCCTGTTTACTTTTTAGTTTAGGGAGGACATGTTCCTAAATGAATGCATGAACAATTGCATTCAAGTTGGGGATACTTTAAGGGAGCCATGGTGAGGTGGTAGAGTAGAGTGAAGTGGTCCCACAAATAAAATGTGAGTAAGGCGGTGGGTTATTTTTTATATATATATTTTTGATTTTTTTTTTTATGAGTTTGCCCATTTCCTGATTTCATGGTCCATTCGCTCACCCCACATCATTGTTCACTCCATCCTTTCCCTTCTTCACTGTCCACTCCCCTTTGTGCCATGGTGATCATTCCATCAAGTCGGAACACTCAAAGAGTGAGTTGAGTTACCAGGAGACACACTGACCACTATGATGCATCATGTGGCAGGGCAATCACAGCTGTACAAGAAAATGGGGTTGAATGGTATTTAAAGGGTGGAGGTAAGGACTAGCTAGACCCATTAGGCTTCCTCACAGACCTTCCATTGTTATCATCAGAATTTTTCAATACATTCTGGGAATCTAGTGCAACTAATGATGGCCCATGGCAGTTTTGTAGTTTAATATTCTGTCTACTGCTTGGTGGGTGCTATCTGTTATCATACATAATAAACACAATAATGAATAGATATCTGCTACAAATAAAGCATTATTTATGGTCGACCTTTGAGGTAGACACGCAGAGCCCAGCATGCAATGAGGTGACAAAGATGGCAATTCTGTAGTAGGGCAACACCCATCCCTATTTGAGTGTTCACAGCGTGCCACATAGCTGGTGAATATTTTCCCACAGTCCCATTTCATAAACCAGTGTGAAATCTCATATCAGGATTAGTTAAGGTCAGCATTACAATGCAAGCTTTTACAGTGTGCTAAAGCCACATTAAATTTGTGAAAATAACAATAATTTTTCTTTAATTATTTTTACCAACCCCAAAGTTTGCTCATGCCAGATTTTCATCTTCAACGCATTTCGAAACTTTTACCACAACTACTAACCACAAGCTGCTGAACAACAAAATGCAGAAATATGAGCATGTCAAAATGTTGGCTCAGTCCTAAAGCAGAGAAAGGGAAAACCAAAATGACAAGTCTCACACAGTTCATCAAAAAGGGTGACAGATTTAATCACAAAAAAAACAAAGGGAACACTTTACCAAAAGAAAAACACCCCCACGGACAGACAATATCTACAACAACCATGAGGACAAAAATACTGATGAATGCAGATTCCAAAAAGCCAAGGCAAACTCCACTGAATGGCACAGACGTGTACCCTCAGTCTGCAGTGCACACGTATGACTCAAGACACCAGATCACATCCAGCACTATACTCGACATTTGTGTACACAAACACAGAGAAAAGGAACACATTTACTCCACCTTGAGAATAACAGTAAAGCACATTTGCACGATACGTGTAAGGGGTTTTGGCCATCACCATAGCCATTGGCCATTAACAACCTCAAGGAACATGGCGATGAAAGAGGATGAGACTAGACTATAGATTCCTCCATCTAGCTGTGCTCCTCCTCCTGCTGGTCTGGGTTTTGCTGTCAGATGTTAATGCTGGACAGGAACCACACTGCAGTCTGCACACTGCCATCCAATCAGGTTGAGCAAAATCGCTTAATTTCAAAAGCCAATAGCCAATCTACTACTCTGTACCGCTGCAAAGATTTCTCATTGTTGGCAGGAGAGGAGCTTTACACATGAGGGGACTCCAATCCTGCTAGGAATGCCTTGCCTTCTGACCAAGCATGTGTAGTTATCCTAACCCCCACCAAAAGGCTGACTTTCAGATTAGTGAAACTTGAAATATGAAACCAGCCATCTTTTTAGTGCTTTCATAAAGGCAAGGCTGACCTGACATGTCAAACATGCCCTCTTCCCATGCTCCAGTGTTGTGTACTGAACTGTATATAAAGATGACCACCACAGTGACGATAGGAAACTCCCACACCATAACTCACATCACAAAGCACCAGCCACATCCAACTTCTTTAGAGCGGTTTCTGGTGCTAAGAGTCAATGATCGTGTTTACATCAATGTTGAGAAGGAATGGGTCAGACAGGCAAAGACTCCCTTGTGGTTGCAAGGAGGGAAGTACACCAAGACTCAATTAATTACATAAAGGCAGAAATTGGCAATACAAAGGATTATGGGAACTGGGCAATACAAAGGATTGTAGGAAACAAAACAATTAAAAAAAAAGGCACCACAGTGGTTGTGGCATCACTTTCATTCACACAGCAAAAAACTAAACCTTTGAAAACTCTGAATAACTCCTTAAGCATCTTCAGTATGTTGTAGTTCATGCTACCTAATATTAGCCAAGGGCATAGCAAGATATTCCAGTTGCACCATTCTAATATGTGCCTTGCTGGGAAACAGCATGCCCAGTTGAGAAAAGCAATAATCTGCATTTAATCTTGATTGTCCGAGCATCTGTGTTCTTCTACATAAATTAACTAAATTAACAGGGCTCTTTCCATCCTTCACAGAGAGAAGTGCTATTCTGAGACACATATCTAGGAGCAACAGGTTGGTAAGGTTTGGTGTCTTAAAATGGCATGGTAGGATTGGATACTGAACATATTCTCTTGGGAGTGTCACTGTCTGACAGAATCGCCAGAGTCAAATCAAATCGGGGCAGAGGAGTGTCACCACTGGTTAGGTGTGGCTGTAGTCTTCTCCACAACACGAACATCGCACGCACGCACGCACGCACGCACGCACGCACGCACGCACGCACGCACGCACGCACGCACGCACGCACGCACGCACGCACACACACACAGAAAATGATTTCAACACAAACACTTTCTGTAGACAGTCCAGCAACTCAGTCTCATCAAACTCATATTTTAGTTGTCCTTCCGGAGTGAGAAAATATATATTTTACACTTCCACATCAAAGTATAAATTCTCTCTCTCTTTCCAAATGAACACACTCCTCTCCTTCACATAATTAAGTTCTGTATAAAATTCCATGTGCACACCACGCGTTCCAGTCCAGTTCAGATGCACTCATGACTTGAGCCCCATCCGTGCCATGAGCTGCTCGTAGACGGTCCAGGCCATGGCAGCCATCAGGGTTCGCCTCAGGGAGCGCGGCACTGCGCCCCGGAAGAACCCTCTCAAGCCATGCTCCTAAGAGAGAGAGAGAGAGAGAGAGAGAGAAAACGGAACCAGTGTTCATTAGGATCTACCATCATCACCACGGCTGCACAGGAAAATTTTCAACTTTTTGTGGTAATTTCTTCATTCTTTTCTAAAATGAGTGTTTGGGTAAGTTTGCTGTTTAATGCCATCAGAATTCAATCAAACACTAGAATTATATTATTTGTCAACAAAAATTAGACATTGCAGTATTGTATCACATTACAGTTTTTCACTATTGTTAAAAAGTATAAAGCGAAAATTCGGCACAATCTGCACAACCTTCACGTCATGTATCAATCGCTCGCCCCAAGTGGGAAATACTTAAGAGTCCGATTTTCCTTGTGAACACACTGATGTCAATTACACATCACGTTGTTGTCAAAACAGTGTACACAAAGTTCTGTTGTTGCACACAATTTTCAAGTAAAATCTCAAAGCATCAACCTGCAAACCACAAATAGTCAAATCTCTAAACTTTCAGGTCTTTTGACCAATTTGCAGTGAGGACTGCACCATTAAAGTGTCTTGAGCCTCTGTTTTGTTCGATAAACTATTGAAAACTTTGAAAAGATCCACAACCAGAGAAGGGTAAGAGTGAAAGGAGGAAGAAGAGGAGGACAAGAAGGAGGAGGAGTAGGAGGTTGAAGAGTAGGAGGACAGAGAGAAGGAAGAGGAGGACAAGGAGGAGGAACAGAATGAGGACAAGGTGAAGAAGGAGGAGGATCAGGAGAAAGAAGAAGGAGAATGGTCATCTCTAATGAGATTTGGGCCGCTGTGGTAGACCATGTTTTCATGGTTTTTCATTAGAACCTTCAGGATGGAGAACAAGTACGAAATCTGTTTGCCTTGTGTACTGTAATACTGCATATCAATATAATATACGTAGTGTGCTCACAGTATTTGTATTTTGCAGGACTGAAAGAGAACCACACTGTGGAGGAAGAAAACACACTTTCAATATTTTTTGAAAGCAAAGTAGCATTTTCCAGGAGATATAAAGGGTTTTGCCTTTTCAGTTAGTTGCTTTGGAATTTGTGTTTAGAGTTTTGAGAACGAGGCATGCTTTCAAAAAATGTGTGTAAGCAATTGAGAAAAACTATAAGCATTTTGTATACAATTTTATGTCAATACAATCTGGTGGAACAGGAGACTAAAATTGTAAATATGGTTTGTGAGAACAACGGTATTGCTGTTTTATGTTTGACTATGAAAAATGTAGGCCTACACTGATACATTTTACAAAAGAAGAAAGGGCTCAATGAGTCATTGTCATTCATATGGTGTGTTTCGATGATTGTGTTTTCAATTTTGCACTTCTGTGTGCTGTAAATGCTTGGTAGTGTGCAGCTAATGCTTAGTTGTGTGTACTAAATGAATGTATGTGTGTGTGTTTTGAAAATATGGCTGTGTGTACCAAATGAAAACACGAGTTCCATTTTGTGAACAGTTAAGAGATTTGATAGCAAAGAGTCATCTTGCAAAGGGAGTGTCAGGTTTAGCATTTTGTGTGTGAGGTTTTCAATTTTCTGTGTGCAGTTTTGAGAAAGACGTTACTGTTTTGAAAAACGGGTTTTAGCAACAGTGAAAAACTGTAACACCACATACACATTTTGACTCAAAAGTGAAAACAGCAACTTGTGTGACTGTTACTTTAAGTATTTTGTATGAACCTATATGTCTCTTAATAAAGGCATATAAATCCGTGTAAAGTCACGTGCTCATGCTTTTACCGTGTAAATGAAGCGCGCGGCGTCAGCGGTGCGGGGGTAGAGGTCTGGGCTGACTTGCACATGTGTCTTCACTACATCAGCCGGCTGCGTAGCCAGAGAGGCCAACACCCCCGCCACCATGCCACAGCCGAAATTCACCAGTGGAGCATACGGGGATGAAGACACTTCTGCGTGAGACAAACGGGAGAGACACAGAGTGAATCAGTGAGACAGCGTGAGCCAGTAGGAGAGACAGAAGAGAGAGTGACAGCGGAGAAAGAGAAAGACAAGAGTGGAGTGCAACGACAGGGGGGACAGAATGCGATGGAGAGACATGGGTCATCGAAGGCCACTGAGATGTCCTGAAGTCACCTACTCTGTGGAGCAGAGACCCTTTTTATGTAACTTGTTTGTGCGTATGGGGAATGCGAGGGGCAGATCAGGGAGTGTTTGGTTAGCCGTGACGGCGTGGCCACCTCCAGGATGCAGTGTTGGTAATGGTCCTGCCTCCATTGATGGTGCTAATATTGGGCTTACGCAACATTTAAGCCTCTTAGCAGGCCTGCTGTGGCAACACTCCCATACTGCGCCACAAATCACCCTTAAAAGATCAGTTCACCAAAAGTGTTTCGCTCATCATCATTTGCCGTCGCGGTTTATTTTTAGGACTAGGCCTAATGGGCAGTCCTCACAATGAGAAAAAGGCATTGGACGGACGCATTACAGAGTTTTTATCTAAGCTAAGTAGCTAAAAGCAAACAGATTTGCCTTACAAAACGCCAACAACATTACAGTTGGCATCCATTTAACTAAGTAGCTTCCTAACTGATACATCAGAGATATATTGATGAGCAGCATCATTTTCATGGAACTTCTGACTCAAACTAAAAAACTACATAGTGATTAGCCTGATCAACTAGAAACAAGAAGTGTGTTTATCGATCCTTCACACCGACACAATCAAAATAAATAGTATCATCAAACAAACAGTTTGAAAGCAACTTTCCATCTAAAACCAGAATTCTGTGAGCTTTACATGAACCAGGTCAAACTTGAATTGTCATCAGACACAGATGCCCACTGACACAGACACAGACACACACAGACACACACACAGATGCCCACAGACACAGACACAGACACACACAGACGTACCCTGTGGAAGAGACCTCTTGGCCTGGCTGTAGAACATGACGTAGATGCCAGAGAAAGGGGCATCTCTGAGGAGGGTGGCGGTCAGGCCAGAGAATAGGGCCCGGGGCCCCTCCGTCTCACACACGTTGCGCAGGGCCCCAAACACACTCACGTAGTTATAGCGTCCACTCTGGAACAAGCACAAACACAGACCACCACGTAAGCATAAGCCCCAAACACACTCACGTAGTTATAGCGGCCACTCTGGAACAAGCACAAACACAGACCACCACTTAAGCCCTAACCTGCATTATGTGTTGTTATACAACAACCCTTTAAACTATGATCAATAGGAGGGTCATGCATGGAGGGCTATGTGCTACACAGTCCTCTTGTTATGTCCTTTCCACATTTCAGAGATCCTGATTGGATAGGTGGTTTTGGTGTTCAAAAAACGTCTTTGTTACCTTTAGTTCACATTCACCCCAATGTTAAGCAAGGTAACTGTCAACTTTCAATGACCCATGACCCAGCCCTAATATAAAGAAGTAGAGACTCTCATTACACAAATCTCTCAATAAACCTTATTTATTTCCACAAGATAATCTTGCCTATTCTACTGAGTGTTCTGAGTCTGACTGCGTGGACACACACCTCGAAGCGAGTCTTGATGACCGTGACGGGCAGCATGGCGACCCCTGCCACACAGCGAGCGCCTCCCCCCAACAGCACGGCCTGGCCTGCGTTTGGTGCCCCGTCCTGGAAGAAGTGCTGCTTCAGCGAGTAGAAGGTGCTGAAGTAAATGCCCACGCCAGGGATGCACCGCACGAACGACTGGAGAGAGAGAGAGAGGGAGAGAAAGAGAGGGAGGAAACAATGCAAAACAATTATTGATATTGTTACAAAAACATGATGCTCATCAAACATCGTTAAAACTGCAAAGGTTTGAACATCTGAGTTTAATTTACAACGCCAACGGAAAGGAAACATGACTAGTTACTTTATTTAGATTACGATGGCAGCAAACCCAAAACTGCATAGCCTACTTAAATCATTCCTGTAAATGTTCAAGCTCAACAAGAGCTTGAAATGCACGTTTCCCATTTGTTTAGTATTCGTTAAAATGATCAATCGAGCGCACTGATTTATGGAGAAGGCAAATGAACACAAAAAGGACAACCAATTAATCACTGAAATGTTTATTGAAACGTATTCAGTTTAACAGATTATTACCTAATTAGCATCTACATGATTAGTATCTGTTTGTAATCCAATGTCCGGCAACTGGAGTGAGAAACAGCTTGGCACGTTTATACTTTTCATTTGATGATCTATATATACAATTATATCCAGGGGCGTAGCACAGTAGGTTCATAGCCCCCCCCCCCCCCAAAAAAAAAGAGTGCCACGCCTCCTCCCCCCTGACGGTGAAACTTTGCAAATTGAAGGTAGTTAGGAAATGGCTTCCCTTCCTTGTCTTTTGCTGTAATTTTATTTGTTTTTATGTTGCTTGCCAGTCTGTGAACAATTGTGTCTCTCTCTTCATTAGTTAATTTCTCTGTCCATAGTGCTGGATCTTCTGGCATACACTCCCTGGCGCTGCTCTGACCTCTCTTCATCCCTTTCACTTTTCTCAGAATCTTCTCTGCTATCACTTCCTTCACTTGTGTCATCCTCTACCACATTTTCTCCATCTTCCTGGACAGAACCCTCTACAAGCATGAAGCATCTGATAGATATTACTGTAACAGGCAATTCCAATGTAGCCTAATTTGTGTGACTGAACATGTTTAAAGGTAGAGTATGGGATGTTTTCCTGGAACACTTTTTACTATATTGCTTAAAATCCCCTTCACACCCTGATTGCAACAAAAAAAAGTCACCTTTGGATGGAACAGCCTGTGTTGCTATTTGCTAAACACATTAAGCCTACAGTATAAATAGCTACAATTATGTACTTTCATTTTAAACTGCTCACCTTGCCTCAAGACCACAGTGTCAGAGGATGAGGGGTCTGCATCACTAGCTGCTTCTGAAAATGAGTGCCATGTTTCACAAGTTAACTTTGCTAGCCAACTAATTTGACAGCCTAACCTTATGAACTTATTGAGCCTAGACTAGCCCTACTTAAAGGCTATTAGCCTAATTATGTTATGGCCTAACAAATATTAATTTAGCCAAATGTTCTAATTAGTTTAGACCTACTATTGCAATGGTGTGGTAGGCTATGCATAAAAATGAAAGAATACCCGCACACTGTTGCTGCAGCTCCCGTGTATTTTATTGGCACAACGTTTCGACCATTGTTGGTCTTCGTCAGGTGTTCGTCAGGTGTCAGCAGCAACAGTGTGGGTATTCTTTCATTTTTACGGATCTCTTTTTACCCTGCACCTGGATTGGATGTGCGTGCAACACACTCTGCAACTGTGGTAGGCTATGCAAACAAACATGTATTTAGAGTTTACCTCAGATTACAGATAGGGCATGTTATTTCTAATTTTGTGTTATGCCGTTTTTAGCAATGACAATCGCGGTGGTATTGATTCGTTTTATTACCACATCATGAGTTCATTTAATAGGGTGTTTGCTTTCACATTCAGGCTCACCTTTCTTAGGAAAGAAGTCTGTTAGTAGTCGCTTTCCCTCGTCTCTTTTTCTCTCTCTTGCCTGCCTTTCTTTTCTTTTCTGAAACCCGGATATCACGTTCTTGGACATCTTCAATGCGCACCGTTGCCTCAGCCGAATGAACGTTAACATTCGTCAAATGCGCCTATAGGTAAAAAGCCCACTGAAGGCGGACTAAACCATTTTGTGCGTGAGCCGGGGGGGTGAGGGTCTCCAGACATTATATGTAGACTAGGACACACAATTCAATCCATCATTCAACCAATTTATTTACCCAAAAGATTAAAATTATATTAGTTAGCAAGAAAATTTGGACCTTTAAATGATATAAATATTTAAAGGAAAAATAAAATTCCACACTCCTCAAGGGCCCTCCCCCACATGGGGCCCTGGTAACTCAGTCCCCTTTATCCTCCCCCTACGACGCCACTGATTATATCTTTAGCTGAATTTCATTATTAAATTGATTCTTAGAGTAGTGAGTGTAAGATTCCTTCAAAACAGCAATTTACCTGTATCTCTTGTCAAATTATGTGCGTACCACACTGACTGTAGTTGCACTGCTGTTTCTATGACACTGTTCATGTGTACTGAGTGCAGGTCTAATGTGTTAACACAGGCACCGAGGTGAAAGGCCGTCTCACTAATGTTGAAAGACACGACACGCCGTCTCACTAATGCCTGACAGAGGTAGTGTGTATGCGTTGGCCACCACACATCAAAAACCCTGTCACTCACTTTATGTTAATGTACAACTGTCTCATGCTTTCAAGCTTGATGACCCGGCCAGGACCAAATATGTTACAATAAGACTGTTGTGAATTTATCTGCATGAGTATTCTGGCCTTTGTAAACTGATTTAATATGTAGCTTAGAGCTAACTCCTCTTAGCTTATAGATCTTACTTCATATGGTTACATTGGTTGTATGATGGAGCCAGAGCATTTTACAGAAAAGGGTGGCATGGTAGTCCCATTTATATGCAATCCAATAGAGATTTGATCAAATAATTTACAATTGAATATATGAACGAGTGGCTACATGGTAGTTTGAAAGCAAATGGGCGCATGTGATCCTCACCGGAGATACTCCCTTCCACAGCCCCAGCAGCCGCTCCGTCCGGATGACATTGAGGAATACTGTCATCATGCCCACCCTGGGAGCCCTGTGGAGAGACGGTCGGAATAATTACACACAGCTTACAGCCTCACACATTGACAGACACACAAACACACACACACACACACACACACACACACACACACACACACACACACACACAGTACCTCAAAACACAAACAGACAGACAGACAGACAGACAGACATACAGACAGACAAACAGACAGACAAACAGACAGAGAGAGAGAGAAAAGCACACATGACAAGAGACATCTACGTTTAAACCACCACACCATGCACACAGACAAAAGGAGTACGGCTGGGAGAATTAAAATAACAGCCTTGACTACCAGTGTGGCACTAGAGGCAGCCCACATGCCGTTTAAAACAGCACGCTCTCCAAAGGCTTTTTACAGACTGCAGATGAAGGGTCACCGCCTCTTCACCGACTGCAAAGCCGCAAAGGTTCCCTCACACACACACACACACACACACATGCACCTAGTGATAAAATACTGTAGTCATTTCTATGAGTGTGCCTAGTGCAACACGCTCACAGCAAACAAACAGTCACTCTCCATTAGCCCTAGAGGACATGAAATGGAAATGTAGGTCAAGCGGCTCAGGTCCAGAGCTGGACCAAAGATGAGAGGAGAGAGGAGGGGACAGAACGTAGAAGGGGAGAGCAGGACCGTGGGGGGGGGACAAGCACAATGAAGAGAGGAAAAGGAAAGGGAAGGAGAGAAGGAGGGTAGAAAAGAAGTGGGGAGTGAAGGAGAGAAAGGAGAGAGGAGAGAAAGGATGAGGAGAGAAGGAGGGTAGAAAGGAGTGAGGAGAGAGGAGAGAGGGGCAGAGGAGAGAATCGCGCCTCACCCTGGCAGACTGTTGTTTTGGAGCGTCTGCAGACGGGTCTTGATCAGGTCCAGCGGCTGGAAGAGCAGCGTGGAGCAGGTGCCGCTCAGGGAGCCACACATGAAGGCTTTCAGAGCCGGATGAGCCTGGGGGCCACAGAGATTGGAAGAGAGGAGACGTGAGACGAAACATGAGGCGGAGAGGGGGCCACAGAGATGGGAGGAGAGGAGAGGAGACGTGAGACAGAGAGAGAGAGAGATGGGAAGAGAGGAGACGTGAGACGAGACATGAGATGGAGAGGGGGCAGAGAGGAGACAGAGAGGCCGAGGTGTGGAGGACACTGATAATGTACAGCCGCCACTACAGAAACCACACATCCCAATATAATCTTTACACAAACAGACACACAAATAATATTGGTGTCAATCTGTTGATACAAATTTACATACATGTGAAGCATCAAGAATATCGTGATGAAATCTGGAACGTGCAGGGAACAGAATTTCACACAACTGTGCCTCTAACACGACACGATAAGTGGGGGCAATTTGCATAATTACAGATGGAAAAATGTTGAAAATCAGCGGCAACCTCCAGAAAACGCACACAATCCCACACATTCACACATTCACACACACAAACTCATAATATGATGGCGATAAATACAGACAGAGAAATCGCACACGATCTCACACATTCACACACACACACACATAATATGATGGAGATAAATACAGACAGGGCAGACACACAATGCAAAGAGGTCAAAGCGTATCATACTTATCCTTTCTAATTATTACTTATATGCTTCATGGAGACACATGCCATACTGTCACACGGATAAACACAGATATCAAAAGACACAAAACCCACCAAGGACATCCAATGGAAATACATCTGGATAGGGACTGAATGTCCACGGACGACACGTGCACCCAAACCCACATGGGTGCGTAGGTGCATCAAGCACCCAAACACACATCGGTGCGTAGGTGCATCAAGCGTGCGCCATACACAGAACATGCATGCCATTCACGGGTGACAACGGTGAGTTTGTTGGCTTGCCACTGGCTAGCTGGCCTACCTTTCCCAGGGTGCCGCTGGCTTTGGCCGGAGAGTCCTGTTTCTCCTGCATTTCTCCCTGTTACACCTCTGTCCCTCTCTGCTGCTACAGACAGCATATTACAGCGTGAGCCTCCATCTCTCCCCCCTTCCCTGTCACCACACAATGCCTATCTCTTCCCCCTCCCTCCCTCCCTCCCTCTCGCGCTCTTTCTTTGCCACAGCAGCAGCTTAATCCACGAGCCTCACCGCTTTTCTCTCAGGCTCGGGCTCGCTTCGACTCACACTGATTTGCTCTCTGCCAGATAGGGGCTTTTTTTCATGAGATGAGTCATGCAGTTGCTGTATGTGTTTATGTTTGCACGTGTGTGTGTGTGTGTGTGTGTGTGTGTGTGTGTGTGTTTTTTTTTAATGTGACAAATCAGGACTGCATATGGGTCAGTATTTTGAATCTGAGTCTGTGTGAAATGCAAAAAAAATGATAATGACTTGCAAATCTAAAACCACCTCCTCCAGTGTAAAAGTAGGTTAGGTATTGTCCTCCAGCCCCGGCTATCAGGCTGTCAGTGAAGCTCCTACTGAGCCCTTGCCATTTACCCAATGGGGGCTGCTTCTCCTAGCTTGGTACCCACAACCTGTTCCCTCTTCAGCTGCTCCAATTTACTCATTCTCTCAGTCCCACCTTTTAAATGGAAATCCATGGCAACAGCCTATCGCCCCAAGCCTTTAACCAGAAGTGAACAATAAAACACTGAAAATAATATGGGGCTTGCTCTAAATCCCACCCTCTTTTGCTTTGTCTCTGGGGATTTAAGGTAGTCTAAAGCCGTGTTAGCCCTTTACTGTGAACATGAACTCATTCTGGATTAAGGATGTATCCACATCAATACAGTAAAGGAGCAAAGTACCCCCACAAGTCCAGCTGCAAAGCTCCAAAAGCGTTTAGCTACATCACTTGAAGTTCTCGAAAGATGTGCTGTTCTTGCATAGTTAACATCAGCATAAATACCCACTGAGGCTATAGCGAGAGCACGTACGATTTTTTGAATTCTTTGATGTACTCTGCAACAGACATTACAGCAACGTGAACTCACCAAAGCCAGCTCCATTCTGGAAGGGGGTGATGCAGCTGCTTCCGGCTCCTCTCTCTCCCTCGCCGTCTTGCTGACTGATGAGGACTAAACTCGACACCTTACTGCACGAATAACATATAACCGATGCATCAAATTATAATGAAAACATTGCAAAAACTTTGACCATGCACTATCCCTGACCTTCAAAATGTGTTCTACGAATTAACAAATGTTCTGTCTGTTTAGTTACGAACAACTTTGGTTTTCAATCGTAGTTGCATACAGCATGATCTGAAAATGCGACAAATCCATATTCTAAAGGTATCTGATATCAGCTAATACTTAACTAGTCATTAGCAGTGACAAACGTCCATTTACCCCAGAATAGAGCAAGCTCTTCAACTGAATCAAGACATCACTTGTACTCTGCAGCAATCTACATGACCAAAGTCATCCACACATTCTGCTAGCTACCTAGCGTTTTCAATCTAAATTGTCCAACCACAAATGGCAAGTCAGTGAAGTGTCAACTCTTCCAAGCTATTGAGACGTGTTGGGTAACGCATGCAGTAACATTAACGTAGTAGGTAGCTAACTTACCTCTTTCTGTCATCAATCACAGACCAACTTTGTGTCACGCATCATGTTGGTAGCAAAGTGGTAACCTGCCGGCTAGCTTAGCCAGTTAAAGTTAGCGTGCCGGTGTCAGAGCCGTTGCGGGAAATGTAGTGAGCCAGAACCTCTCTACATGGCGCTGGTGCTATGCTAGTCTGACAGCAGGCTAACCTGTACCATTGGGTATGTCGCAGGCTATAAGTGATCGTTTAACTTATCGAGACGAGTGGCTGGTACGTTATCTGATTAGCAAGACCTAGGCAACGTTGCCGGTCAAGGTCTGACGTCGCGTTGTCATGAACCAGACAACGCCGAGTGGTGACAACGGATAACGTTTTGTTAAGGCAAAACGTGTAGCAGCCTTGCTTAATAATTTGCTACTAAAAGTTCACGAAAAAGTTTTGAGCTCGACTCGAAAGACGTATTCGTTAGCAGCATCACTATCAGCGCATAACGTCAGATATGCTAACGTACTAGCGGGCTTATTACACCATAAGCTTATTTCTAGCGAAAAGTCGTTGACAACCCAAAGACCCCAACCAACAGCTGGTGATAAATACTGTAGTAACTAGAGGCGTTTTTAGTGTTGGTTTTAACAATGCCTATAGGTCACCGTCAAAGACCTAAACCAGCTGATACATAAGTTACACAAGCTCACAGACAGCGGGGAATTCGGTCTCAAAGTAGTGTTTCGTCAATTCCGCAGCGATGACGTTGTACATGGATGCCACTCCTCTTTCTTTCCTTGCCCCCTCTTCTTGCAAACCGGTTTCAGCTTGATCACTCCTGCAGAGGTGCAGTGTAGATACCCTGTAGTAGTTGATACCAGAATGTCACCCAAAGGCTAGAATTTTCGAAAACAGAGACCTCTGCTGGTAAAGTCTTACAATTGCGTAAGCACATGATCTAACAAGGGGAATGTGAACTTGGCAAATGTGAACTTTTATTACTGCCATTCTAGGCTATCTAAAACTCCTCAAACAAAGTTTGGAAACATTTCTTCAGTCGATTATCCCTCCCCTTTAATAATACCAATTGGTATTGTTTTGTATATCGTTGGAAAGCCTGATTAGTCACCTTTACAACGAGGTACAACTTGTAAGGATCGTGCAATCGTGGAATGAGCAACACAGCTAACCGTGTGGGTAGTGGCCCAAAAAAATGTGCCAAAACCCGACTGCAATATTCTTCTGTTGGTATTCACTCTTGTTTTGAGTTGCTTGGTGGATTTGATGATTCTCCCACAGTATTAAGAGAAAAAAAAACATATTGACAATTTTTACACTTTATTCATTTAAAACTGTTAGGGACCTCAGTAGCATGTGGATCGTGCATTCTTGAATGAGCAACACAGCTAACCGTGTGGGTAGCATCCAAAAAATGTTTGCCAAAATCCCCTGCAATATTCTTCTGTTGGAATTTAGTGAGATATCGGAATGAGATTCTGGAGCCAATGGCGACCCCATATCTCCAGAATCTGGGACCTAACTCCATCCTCCAGGATGACAACGCTCGCCCCCAAAGAGGCAGGATCATCACAGAGTACCTCAAGAACTTGGGAGTGGAGAGGATGGAAAGGCCTGCCGTGAGTCAAGACCTAAACCAAATTGAATACTTGTGGGATCTGCTTGGGCGTGCAGTACGTGCCAGAGTGACCAACGCAACAACCATGTTGGCTGACTTGCTACAAATTCTGGTTCAGGAATGGGATGCCATCCCACAGGAGGTGCCAAGCTGTTGTGGCTGCGTATGGATCTTCCACATGCTACTGAGGTCCTGTTGCGGCCATTATTAAGTATTATAAACTAATTCACAATCAGAAGTCAGACAAAGGACTGGTTGTTCAAAACAGATTTACTGTAAGTTTAAGTTGCAGTAAAGAGATCCATGCCGGAAATTACATCTGCCCGTACACATTCGCGCCAAGCTATTTAAACCTACAGTAAGCACCACCCATCTTTACTTCGTTGGCTGACCTAGCCAGCCAATTAAAACATGACCTCCTCATCTGACCCCACACCCATTTTCTAGGTAAAACCCCTCCTTGACATCGTATTGTGTGTGTGTGTGACTTAATAGTCCAGGCAAAATAGCGTTTTACGACAGACTAATTGTAATAGAATTTTTTTGAGCATAGATCATTTCTATGAGGTGTCCAGAACAACATACTAAAAGTCCTAAGAAATCCAAGTTGAGGAAATATGTTTAATTCTCATCAATCTGAGATGTGTGCTAATAATGCATGGTAAAAATATGCCTCAAAATGTATTTATTTTCCTTTACTCCTATCAAAATGAAACTTTACACAATGAAAGTACCCATGAAAAGTAACATTTTTTGTATTACAAGTTTCTTTTGAAATTAATTTGAATATGCACATGAGCTCCACACTTATTGAATATGTCCATAGGCAGAAACACCATTCATATGTATGACAAATACATCGGCCAAATCTTCATCCTATCATCCTACTGCCAATGGGAGATGGCAATGTTGCTTTTAGACTGGCCTCTAACCTGAAAACTGCCTGGCTTGGTAGTACCTGCCAGGGGTATGGTGTTTCTGACTATGCAATCAGGACATATTCAATAAGTGTGACGCTCATGTGCATATTCAAATTAATTTCAAAAGAAACTTGTAATACAAAAAAAGTTACTTTTTATGTATACTTTTACTATGTAAAGTTTTACTGTGGTAGGAGTAAAGGAAAAAATGAAGCCCATTGGGTGTATTTTGGGCATATTCGATTAGTGTATAGCTCATTTGCATATTCAAATTCATTTTCAAAGAAACTTGTAATACAAAAAATTTAAATGTTCATGGGTACTTTCATTGTGTAAAGTTTTATTTTGATAGGAGAAAAAAAATATTTTTTTGAGGTGTATTTTTGCCATGCATTATTAGCACACATCTCAGATTGATGAGAATTAAACATATTTCCTCAACTTGGATTTCTTAGGACTTTTAGTATGTTGTTCTGGACACCTCATAGAAATGATCTATGCTCAAAAAAATTCTATTACAATTAATTCCATTTTTGGCTCCAAAATGGGCTATTTTGCCTGGACTATAACCCCTGAAATTAATTATCTTACATTACTTCTTAAATAATTCCTTCAGTCCCTGACAGTGTAAAATGAATAAAGTGTAAAAATGGTCAATATGTGTTGTTTTTTCCTTAATACTGTGGGAGAATCATCCAATCCACCAAACAACACAAAACACGAGTGAATACCAACAGAAGAATATTGCAGGGGATTTTGGCAAAAAAATGTGGGCCGCTACCCACACGGTTAGCAGTGTTGCTCATTCCACGAAATCACGATCCTTACAAGTTGTACCTCCTTGTAAAGGTGACCAATCGATATACAATACAATACAATACCAATTGGTATTATTAAAGGGGAGGGATAATCGACTGAAGAAAAGTTTCCGAACTTTTTTTGAGGAGTTTATTTTGCGTGAATGACCGTTGTGGGGCTGTTGCCTACATTGTAGTTGGGGGACGAAACCTCTACATAGGCCAAATAAAAAAAATAAAAATAAAAAAAGACCATAATAGTGCTATAAAAGATGTAATGTATGCAAGGAGTTATACCATTCACTTTATTGAAATGCAAATATACATTATTTAAATGGACCAATGATAGATAAAAATGCATAGGTCACAGTAAGCAAACCAAATATAAACCTTTTCATTTCTAAAATTATTGCAAGCATAAATTTATACTTAACCCCCAGTTTAACAGATCTACAGTATATGAAAACTAACACTGCCAAAAGGGACCAAACCATAGAGGTTAAAGATGAAGAGTTACTTAATACTGAAGAGATTAAGGGCAGAGTATACATTTTCATATAAAAGTGTTTCAATAGTATTGCTGCAGGCAGACGTACATTCAATACAACAGTAATACATTGGCCTAAAACACTCACCACCAAGCCTGACTGCTAGTGTGCGTACACGACACACATCAGCACTAACTAAATGTGGTTATATCCCATTACCTAAATATCTTTAACAGATGTGGAAAATCCTGAGCCCCTTCAAAAACTGGGGAGTAACTTTTTAAAGGCATACATGACATGGCAGTTACCATGAGATGGCAGTTACCACTTTGAACAGCATTAACAATGTGACCCATTTCTTTGTCAACTGTTGATTTTGGTGAGACTTGGTAAACAACACTTTTTTTTATTTAGAAAACTATTTTTACCAGCAAATCGTGTAGAGCAACAATCATCCTCTAAGAACAAGAGGTAGAATGACTGAGCAAAAGTGGTCATTTAGGTATCTATGTAAAGTACAAAAAAATAATAACATGTAATTTTTCAAATTAAAGTGAACAAACGTGGATATTTGGATGAATCGCTTAAAAATGCTGAGTGCTTTTGTGTTCCATTTACAAACATGGAGTATTCTGTTGCTCGCTGACGTCTAGGTCTCTATGCTGCAAGTTGGTTACACTTCAAGACAGTTAAATGTAAAAGCAGTTCCCAGGGGAAGCATTTGGATTCATACATGTCAAACAACATGATTAAGGCTGGAAAATAGGGGTCACCATCTGGGCAAACCACCCTGAAAGGGAGGTAAGCAGTTCCCATCATGTGACCTGCAGTGGGCGCTCATCCTCTGAACAGGTAGGGGTTACTCGGGTGTGGCCTCTTCACTCTTCACATCACTCTTCGAATCCACTTCCTCATCGCTGTCCCCGCCTGAGCGACCAACAAGCCTCCTCACGTTGACAGAGTAGTCCCCGCGGCTGGAAACAAACCCAATGGAGTTTAATTGGAGATCATATGCTGCTTTTACCAAGTCAAAGGGAGCATAGAGTCACTAGCAATTACTCTTATGCAAATCCATTTGGATGGATAAATATACAATTTGAAGATGAGCATTCACTTATGCCACTCACAGAAGCAAGTTGTGGAATGGATACAATGATGGGTCACATGTTCAACAGAAAAGGAATTAATATGACCAGACTTACCGGAGTTTGCTCTTTAGAGTACTGACTTCACGGTTCATGCTGTCAGCAGACTCGGTGGCATCATCCAGTTCCCGTTGCAGCTTCCTACGGAAGGCGTTTGCACGTGTGGACTCCTCCTCCGCCTCCTCCAGCTGTCTCTTGAGCTGACGCATGCGGACGTTCAGCTTGTCGGCCTACAAGAGGGAGACCAAAAACAAACAGGCTTTATTTAACTGAATTGCAATGTGTGGAGGCTTCAAGGAACAGTGGCCATCAGGTTCACGCTGCATGCAAACCCTAGCCATGCCTCTGTGACCAACCTGGTCTTTGAACTGCTCCGTGTTGCGTCTCTCGTCATCGACTTGCAGCAGGATTTCCTTCAGTCTCTTCTCGGAGCGACGCACCAGTTTAGAGGCCACCTGTCGTTCTCTGGAGTTGGGGAAAAGAGAGAAACATCCCTAATCATACACCGACAACAGAACCACTTTATAAACCAAAGTAGTTTCTTTAAGAGAGTTACTCCCTCTGGTGTGTACTTTGGGCTTTGTAAATTCACTGACTGAAAAAGCTATACAACACACTAAAGGAAAGGGGGGAAAAATGGAAAAGAAAAATAGGTTCTCTTAAATGCTTCACCTCTAAACTCTCTGTCAACTGCGCAGGTAACAAAATACACCCGCACACTTTTTGGGTCGTATGATCTTACCTGGTTTCAGCATCAAGCTGCTCCTCAAGCAGTGCAATCTTGGTCTCTAGGGTAGCGATGGCGGACTTGTATTTGGACCTGACAGTATCCTCCATCTCTTGCAGTTTAAGCTTCAGCTCTTTGTTCTGGCGGTCCAGTTGCGAGCGGGCCCCCTCCAGGATCTGGCTGTTACTGCGCTCAGATGAGATCTCGGTGGTCAGCTGGTCGGTCTGTGGAGGACAGAAGCCAGAAGTGGTGAGCACGAGACCACACATTACAAGCAGACTGCATCTTCCGACTGGAAAACACTTTCAATTTCAGTCAACCAAATTGGTCATTCTTAGCCATTCAACCAGGTCTACCTGCAGATTGGCTTTCCTCAGTCGGTCGTTGGTCAGCTCGGTGTTGAAGTGCTCCTCCTCCAGCTCTTCCTCAAGCTGGGCGATGCGGGCCTCCAGCTTCCTCTTCTCCTCACTCAGCTGAGAGCTGCAAACAGGAAGGGGAAACATCAGCACTCCAGGACCAACACGCATACACAAAAACACTTTTTGTTATGGTGAGCATGACTCATCTCACTTCTTGCTATTCTGGCTGGCTATTTCATCCTGCAGCTCGTCCCGCTCATTCTGAGCCTGTTTCTTCGCCCGTTCAGATGAGGACAGATCCTGAGGAGAGAGTGAAATGCTTTACTGTGTGTAAACCATTTTTTATTGCTTTTATATTGTCAAATGTACCTATTCCATAATTACATTTTTAATTTATGTTATTATTTGTATACTTAATTTCTGAGTTGTTTAATGTGTTTTGTTTATTTATTTTGTCTGTTTTGTTTTGGTTTGTTTATTTTATTGTTCTTTTGTATTATGTAGCCTCAGTCAGGGCATTGCTGCAAAAGAGCCCTGTACTAATGATGAAATCAATGAAATTATAAGTAGGATAAGTAGTCAATGCAGGTAGGTGGGAGACTCCCTGGTTGCATACAAACCTCTTGAAGCTGGAAGTTCTCAGCCTCCATTGTTTTGCTCTTGCGCTCGTTTTCTTTGGCCTCATTGAGTGCTTCCTCCCTGGACATCCGCATATCCTCAAACTCTCGAGCCTGTTCCTTCATGTGGGCCTAGAGGAGAGGTCAAAGGGCAGGTGGGGGTGTCCAGTCAGTAGGTTCCAAGATGGTTTGTGAGCACACATGCACATGTAGCATGAGTGCCTGATGTTGAAGGGAGAGCTTTGGGACGTTACTGACCTGCAGTTTCCTGAGATGTTTCTGAGCCTCATCACGAGCCCTGTTGGCCATGTCGATCTGAGCTTCCAGCTCGGACAGGTCGAGCTCCAGCTTCTTGCGGCCAGCCATGGCCAGAGAGCGCTGCTTGCGCTCGTCCTCTAGCTCCACTTCCATCTCCCTCACCTGGAGGTGCAACGGAAGGCTTTACTGATGTGTTTTATGTTTGTTAGGTAACACTCTCAGACACAAAATGCAACACAATGTTTTTAAACTACATGGTATATGGATCAGATCAGAAAAAAATCCCATGGCCAGCATAACAAAAATAAAAATAAAAGAAGATAAAATAAATGAAACACCATCAAGCATGCATTCACCCACCTGTTTGATCAGCTGCTTCCTCTTTTCCTCGCCCTGTTCATCTCTGGCCAGCAGGTCCCGGTCAAACTGGGCCTTCTGGGCCTGCATGTTGACCTCCAGACGCAGCTTGGCATCTTCTGTGAGCTGCAGCTCATCCTCCAGCTCCTCCAGCTGGGTCTTCATCTCTTCAAGCTGCTGGTCCACCGCCCTCTTGGAGCGCGCCAGCTCATGGACCTACCCCAAGGAACAGAAGTGAATAATAATTAGGGGAAAATGCCTCCTTTGGTCTAGTAGCAAGATGACCATATCCCTCACCATCCCACACCTATTAATTAATTCTAGCATTAGAAAATGAAATATGTAAATGCAAGGTGCATCTATAAAAACAGAATGATCAGACTGATGGGCATGGCCTTACACTCTTGCCAACATCATCCTTGGAGGACACCAGGTTCTCCATCTCGGCCTTGAGCAGCTTGTTGGCACGGTCGAGGTCGTCCCTCTGGTCGGTCATGCTCTCCAGCTCCCGGGTGAGGGTCAGAGCCCGAGTCTCCTTCTCCCGGGCCTCCGCCTCAGCTCGGTCCCGCTCCTCAGCATACTTGGTGGAGATGCCCTTCTCCTCAGCCAGCATCTGCACAATAACAAGGCATGTTCTACTTTCTGTGATATGAAGTCTGCTTGCCCAAAGACAACATACTCACTTTAGCATAAACCAAGGGGGCAGGCAAGCTATTAATACATTAACTGTAGATTTGATTAAGAAATAATGAAATGGGTTTTTCGAAACAGGGCCATGTCATGATGACATGTTGTCTACCACTGGTGGTCCAGCTTCTAAAAAAGTACCTGATCAAACTTCCTCTGCTTCTTCTCCAGGTTGGTGACGATCTGGCGCAGATGGTCCTGATCCACAGTCATGTCGTCCAGCTCCTGCTGCAGGCGGGTCTTGGTCTTCTCCATCTTGTCGTAGGCAGAGTTCTTCTCATCCAGCTGCTGCACGACTCCCTCCATCTCGCGCTGCAAACGCTTCTTGCTCTCCTCCACACTCTCCAGAGACAGAGTCTCGTGCTCCACCTTCTTCTTCAACTCGGCTAGCTACAGGGGGGACGAGACAGGTGGAGTGCAATGAGGAAACAAGGACAGGTAGATGATTGAGCAATGGAGATTAAAGAGTGTGTGTGTGTGACTCCTCCTCTCTTTAGTTCCCAGGTCCTTCACTCACCTGGGACTGTGCGGTGTACAGCTGCTTCTCTACGTTCTTCTTGGCCGTCTCCTCTTCCTCAAGCATCTCCCGCAGGTTGCTCTGCTCATCCTCGATATGCCTCAGCTTGGTGGACAAGGTCAGTTTCTGTCGAGTCTCCTCTTCAAGGAGCACCTGGAGTGGTAAAAGAGGAGGCCAAGGAAAGACTATAAACAGACATTGTAGAATAGCAGATGTTCTGGAACATAAATATTTCAGAATAATTAACAGATAATCAAAAGGGAATCCATATCTCAAAACTGAGTACAGTACTTAAAGTATTGACAATTACACCTACAAGTCAGCAGGCATAACTATACATTTTTGACACTGACTAACTAGGCAGTCAAAACAAAACATTTCTGTGAAACTTGATCCATGTTTCTGGACCAATAGTGCATTAATGGAACAGACTAAATCAACACTCGTCGGCAGTTATATTTGCGTGTGAACTGCCAGTGTGTGTGTGTGTGTGTGTGTGTGTGTGTGTGTGTGTGTGGTTCATTCAGTACCTGGACATCCTGAAGCTGGGACTCCACAGCAGAGCAGTCCTTGTTGGCCTTAATGGACTTACTCTCAACTTCACTCAGCGTGCTGTTGACATGCTCCAACTCCGTCTGGAAAGATTGGTGGGGGGTGGAATAGACCGTTAATAAACCACCGCGAACCACACAGCACTGGCTCATGTCCAATATGGTATGTGCACTGAATGGATGAAGATGACTTAAAACAGAATTTTATAGACGACTACATAACTTTGCTAATTAACCGACACTCTGCATCTGTCAATCATTTCTTCAACTGTATATCATCCGAGTCACCTGCATCTTGGCCGCTTTGGTGGACAGTTCCTGCCTCTGCTTCTCGCTCTCTGTGTGCTTTATCTGGATCTCCTGCAGCTGGGACTCAGCCTTCTTCCTGCGTTGTTCGGAGTCGTTCTTGCTGTCGGACAGAGACTTCAGCTCAATCTGCATCTCATTCCGCTCGCTTTCAAGTGCCTGCTTCGTCTTCTCCACAGACACCTTGTTCTGTTGGCATGGAAACAAAAAGCACGGAGTCATATCTACAGAACATGCAGAAGCTTCGGTAGCTGAATCAATGTTTTGTTTAATGAATTTACTACACCGTGGTAGCTTTGCCGTACGTTTGCCAGCCAGCACTCACCCTTTTGGCCTGTTCCAGCTGCTCATTGAGCTCCTCAAAGGCCTGGTTGTGCTTCTGCCGCAGTTCACCTAGCATCGTTTCATGGGCCTTGGCCTCATCATCCAGAGTCCTCTTCAGCTCAGTTACCTCAGACTCTCGCTTAGCTCTGAAATGTTAACATCGTAGAGAAAAAGATGTAGGTACACGTCTCCATGTACTCATTGCAAGCATTCATAAATATTCTCCAACACAGCTCACTTGTCCATGATAATAATGTATTGTATTGCGTTTCTGACTAAGCACCCTCATAAGATCACTACAAGGCCTACGATCTGTGAGATGAGGCTACCTGAGCTCCTGCTGGGCCACAGTGGTGTCCAGTGTGTCCTCCAGCTCGGTCTTGAGGGCCTCCAGCTCCTCTGCCAGGTCCCGGCGGTGTTTCTCAGCCTTGGAACGGGCCCCCTTCTCCAGCTCTAGGTCCTCCTGCAGCTCAGACAGCTGAGCCTCCAGCTCCCGGATTTTCTTCTGGGCTGTGTTCTTCAGGGCAGCCTCCTCCTCAATCCTGAGGGAGGAGAAGATATGAGATTGTCAGCTGAAAACGACTGGGGTGCAAAAATTACTTGTGGCTGCATCTTCAAATCAATAATCGGAATCAACACAATATCCGTATCCCATTTCAACGATTTTGAATAGATATTATTTTTACAGATACAAGAACGAACTCTTTCATTGTTCAAGAGCTTTACAGGAAGAAAGCTACTTGTTGTGTGTGTGTGTGTGTGTGTGTTGGGGGGGGCAAGCTGGTGTCAATGACCCTACCTGGCTAAAGCTGCCTGAAGCTCCTCCTCCTTCTTGGCCAGCTGGGCGCGGAGCTCAGCTATCTGGGCCTGCAGCTCAGCCATCTGGTCACTCAGCTCAGAAGAGTCGCCCTCCAGCTTGCGCCGGCTCTTGTCCAGCTCCTGCCGCTGCTTCTCCTCCTTACGGAGACGGTCTGGACGGCAAAGAACGGAGAACAGCTTATCATTGTGCACATTAATTCGTGATCTCTTAGAGCCACACTAAGATTGGCAGCAAGCTATACACAGTAGGCCATCTTTTAAAAGTCTTTTCAGGTTTGCTCACCTTCCAAGTCGGTGAGCATGGCCTCATGCTTGTTCTTGAGTTTTTGAAGACTCTTGGACTTCTCCTCCTCTTCAGCCAGGATGGCAGTGAACTCAGAGATCCTCTCCTCAAACTGTTTCTTTTCCTGCAAATGAGAACATGGCATACACATAGGTTAAACATTTAACTCATAGCAACTTGACTCAACCAAGCAATATTAGAAGCCTGGAATTGGAGCCCTGAGGTGAAATGCTTTACAAAAGGCAGCCAATCCATTTTCTTGTATCAAATAGCATTATGTTTCCATCACAACAACCCATAGCCATCAGAATACCTGAAAACATCTGACAAACCTTGTTGAGCTTGTTGTTCTGGTCATCCAGAATCATGACGTCCTCTTCAATCTTCTTCAGCTTGGCATCTGTAGTGACCTTCTCCAGCTGCAGCTTCTGCCTGGCTGCCTCCTCCTCATCCAGCTGCTGCTCCAGCTCCTGCATGGCATTAACAGAGGTCTTAATTAATTAGAGAGGTCTAACCCATTTTGCATACCACTTTCCCCATCTCCAAAACTAACCAACACAACTTCACCAATCCTCCTGAACATGTATAGCTAATAGCAGACCTAGCAAGTTTGGGCAATTTTGATAGACTGAAAGTTCTTTCCTTCAGGAAATAAAAATGTCAAACAGACTAGGCAATGACAAACAACTAAACCATAATCAAGATATTTATTGTGCAAGTCATGTAAGTGTTATGTACTGGTCATATTTAGGACCCTTCTACTATTTCTATTATCAAAAGCAAATTCCGCAATCATCATAGCCTTCCTCTGCAGAGTCATTCACATTTTAATCAGACTTTCGCCTCTCAAACTGAAACTGACCGAGATGTTCTGCTGCATCTTCTTCTTGTCTGTCTGCAAATGGGTGACGCGCTCTTCCTCCTCTTCCACACGGGACTCGAGGTCATGGAGGATGTCCTCCAGTTCTTGCTGCCTGGCCGTCAGGCGCCCTCGCACCTCCTCAGCCTCAGCACACAGCTCCATTTCAGCTTGCAGCTGCTCCTGCAGAGCCATCTTCTCAGTCATAATCTGGAGGGAGAGGGGAGCGACGAGGGTTAAAAAGGAGAAATGCAGACCATATAACAGAATCATGCATTAGAGCAAGGCAAATCAATTGCCATCAACATTTCATAAACAGGGATACCATCTTCTGTACAGGGGGTGGAGCTGAGGTATAGTGTAGTGCACTAAGGGCTGTTGGGTAGTGTAGTGCACTAAGGGCTGATGTGTAGTGTAGTGTAGTGTAGTGCACTAAGGACTGATGGGTAGTGTAGTGCACTAAGGACTGTACCTGCTCTTGCTTGTGCTCAAATTCCTTGAGCTGCTGCTCGGCCTGCTGCTGCATCTCCTTCACCTTCTCCAGTTCCTCCTCTCTGGCAACCATCTCCTCCTCCTGCCTGGTCACCTGCAGCAGGGGCTTCACCTGCAGGAGAAGACAAACAAGAGTCTCAGATCTTTACATGTTCATATTCTGATACTTCCATGCAGAGAGAAAACTTCAGGCAGTACGCTACAGCATTAAAAAAAAAAAAGGAACATTGAATGGACGTCACCTTGGTGAAGAGTCTCCACCACTGCCAGTTCTTGAGTTTGAGGTAGGCGGCACAGTTCCTCTGGATCACCCTCATGGCGGTCAGCTGCTGCTGCCTCTTGGCAAAAGATCTGATGGCGGAGGTTCAGGTCATGCTTTAATAAAATAATGAGCATTTTAAACTGAAAGTTTGTCTAGTGTAGTCAACGCCACATAATTCCTGCGTACTTGCGTGCGACATAGCCCCTGCACCAGGACTGGAAGCTGATGATGACGTCTGTGATCTTCAGGTCCCTCTCCTCCTCCAGGTGGGCCAGGACTCCGGCACGGAAGAACACTTTGCTCTGGCCGATCCGATAGAGGTTAGGGTCCAGCTCCAGGGATTTGATCTGACCGGAGAGAATGGAGACAACCGAAGACAGTTTATGTCAACAACCGAAGACAGTTTATGTAAACAAATGAAGACAGTTAATGTCAACAAGTGGAGGCATGAGTGCAAGTAGAGGGCGCCAACAATGAGTCAGTAGTGTTTCTCACCATGAGGGCACAGGCTTGTTTGCCATCCATGAACCCTTTGGGAATTGCGCTGGGAGTAAGGATCTCATACCTGAATGGGAGAAATCATACATCCTGAATTGGTCTTAAATACTACAACACACAGATGCAGACCTGTCTGTGTTCAATCTGTGAAAAAGGGGTCTGGTGATACAAGACAAACAGTATTTAGGTGAGATAACTCTACCTCTGTCTGAACTCCTGGAAGACGATGCGATTGGGGAAACCCTGTCTGCAAATACGGATGCCCTCCAGGACACCGTTGCATCTCAACTGATCCAAGACCAGCTGGGACTCCAGTTTACCAGCCTGTGAGCAGAACAGGTAACATAAGGATTATCACCATTTTAAATAGGTCACCAAATAAGTCATTTTCAGACTTTGCCATTTTAACAGCCTTGGTTCATTCCGCTTAGATCCACACCTTCTTTTCGTGGTTGGGAATAATGCAGCGGACAAAGTTGGGGTTGGTGTTCCTCAGGGTCGTCATCAGGTTGCTGAGCTGCTCCTTATAAAGCTGCCCAACAGTCCGGAACATTCCCTTACGGGTCTTGAAGGCCCCATGCAGTGAGTCAGCCATTCCAGCCACCTTATCTAGTCCGACAATACGGTCCACTGTAATGAAGGAGATGAAAAGAAAAGATAAATCCCACACACTTGGTCACTGTAATCATTTTACTGTTTTCAAGTATGTTTTTAATGACATTAGTAAACTGCAAGCACAGTTTGCATCACAGTGTTTTACTTCTAGGGCCTGAAATTCATCCACTAACCATCTTTCCACAGTTCAGACACAAACTTGTCAGAAGACTGGTTGAGCAAAGACACCACACTCTCATTCAGTGGATCCATGTTCTTCGTTAGCCATTCATCTGCTTTGTAATCCACCTAAGAACATAGGAACAGGATTAACAAGTTAGTGTGACACCTGATACTTCAAGGTGGTTCCCCTCTCTCTCCATGGGCTTGTAACCCTGTGTTATGTAAACAAAGCAAGGTTGTTGAAACCTACCCTTCCAGCATAGTGGACAATACAGAAGTCAGCATCGTCCTTCAGCTTCTTGGGCTTGAAGAACTTGGGGTGGTCACCCTGCTCTTGACACACCTTCTCCACAAAGGACTTGTTGGTGGCTTTGGGGAACCAGCACTCCTCATCCAGCAGGGCCAAGACTCCAGGAGGACCAGACTGGGAACACACGACACGACAACACGATTGAAGGGAAGAGCGGCAATTGTACATAGGACAGAAAGCCGAATAAAGCTGAGCATTTCTTAAGAATCAAAAGAGGAAGCCAGAATAAGAACAGAGAGGTGGAAGTGCGGAAGGAGAACTGGGTGTTATTTTGTCTGATCAGTATCAATGCTGTGGTGACATACGGGCCTCTCGATGAGATCAATGCAGGGTTGCAGGTCCAGGCCGAAATCGATGAAGCTCCACTCGATGCCCTCCCTCTGGTACTCCTCCTGCTCCAGGATGAACATGGTGTGGTTGAACAGCTGCTGCAGCTTCTCATTGGTGTAGTTGATGCAGAGCTGCTCGAAGGAGTTCAACTGTAGCAGAGGAAAGGAGATAAGGTTCAAAATGAGCCTCTACAAAATAAGGTCAACCAGTAACCACCACCACCATAATCAAAAGGAAACAGGGAACCACATACTACGTTGGAGAATAAACACAGTTGGCAACAGCAACCATAAATGTCAAAAACATCAAGCCACATGCTTTCCATACCTCAAAGATCTCAAATCCAGCAATGTCCAGGATTCCGATGAAAGAGGCACCCTGGCGCTTGGTCTTGTCCAGGGCTTTGTTGATGCGCATGACCAGCCAGCGGAACATCCGCTCATAGGTGGCCTTGGCCAGGGCCTCCACGGCAAACTCTGCCTGCTCCTGCGTCTGGGCCTTCTGCACGTAGTCACGACCCACCTTAATGCGGGGTGACAGGATGGCGCGAGTGAAGTCCGTTACATTGATGCCAAAGAGGTGGCAGACCTTCTGTGCAGCTAGGGGGGGGAAAAAAGACAGAAGTGTGGGTGAGTGGCAGCCCGGGAAATAAACCGACGCACATGGCATTGGTTTAGCATGGTCTAGTCTAGTTAAAACGAGATCACAATTGACTGAAAAGTACCAGTGTCATCGGGCATGGCAGCCTGGTCCGTGTGGCGCTCCTTCTTGAAGGACATGTTACCCAGCTGAAGAACAGATGACACCACCTTCAGCAGACCTGGGGGTGGACAACGTTTTAACATTAATGGGCTACCTATACTTTTATGTACACACACACACACACACACACACACACACACACACACACACACACACGTCTATATGGCACTCTGGCTCACCAGTCTGCTCCTCCTCTGGAATGCTCATGATCTTAAAGGCATCTATGGTCTCCTGAAACACATCCCGGTCTTGTTGGCCTGGGATGGTCACGTTGCCATTGGACAAGAAGCGATACTTGCTGTGGTCTTCCAAACACAGCTCAGCTATGAAGATATGCATCAAATTAACATTGCACACTTGTAAAATAGTTTTGGCCATTATTTGCATCAAAGACATCTTTTATTTAAATTGTAAAAGTATTCCTTTGATCTGAGGACAAAGACTTACTCCTCTGTTTATCTCCTGCCCCAGCTAGCAGGTAGTAGAACACATGGAATGCCCGTTCCTCTCTGGCTTGTCTAATGGCACGGGATTTTTCCAGTAGATCTAATCAGAATCAGTCGTCAAGGCAGAACAGAACTGATGAAGAGGACCTCATTACTCCACTATGACATTTCTAATACTGTACAAAAGCACCAATACGTGACAACCATCCAGGAGGACATAAACAGTCAGTGTTGACAAAATGCAAAAGGATACAAGTTTCAATATTGGCCCCAACAATATAGCCATTTACATCAAAGTTGATCCTGATGAACTTCCCCTGAGAGAGAGAGAGGCATTACATTCCAGTACGAATTGAATTTGTTGAAAAAAAGACATTATTTTAACAGTCCATTAAGATTCCATAGCAAAGGTTCTTACAAATCGGGAGGAGTTGTCGTTCTTGACCGTCTTGGCATTGCCAAAGGCCTCCAGGATGGGGTTAGCCTGCAGAAGCTGCTTTTCAAGTTCTCCCTGGTGGACAGCATTAAGAGTTCACACACATTTAGCATGATTACCATTGGAGAATGTAAAATGTCATACTGATTTGCAAGACGGTCTGATCTCTATTATTTTGCAGCACTGGAACGTGTCAATGAATCTGTCGAGACACGTTCTCCATTAGCCAACCGTCTCCTGCTCTGGAACAGGCGGTAGGTTAAGAGAACAAACCTGCCTAAGCTTGCAAAGTATGTTCATTATACAGACATGACACTTGGTGGTTATAAAGCCACAGCTGTCAAACAGATTCAAGTCAAATATATGTCTACAAAGTACTTGAGTCATATCAAGGATTTCAACTACACAAAATCAGAAGGAACATTTTATTTTATTTTTAAAATCCAGCACAGTGGCCACGCTGCTAGTGGCCACAAAAACTGAAGTGGTCATTAAGGTGAGGTTCTAATGGCTGGTCTGACACCGCATAAATCTTCAACGGCCCCAGAACATGCTGCAAGAGACGCAGAAGATTACTCAAGAACACATGTAGATGACAGCCCCTTTCTCCGCAAGCAGAAAAGTCCCAAACAAGGGAGTACAGCACAGAAACCATACAGATTGGCCACAACAGAGCTGAGAGGACGACTTGCAGGACAAATAAAAAAAAAAAAAAAGACACAAGAGAGCTGGACAGGATGACAAATGTCAAAAAGATGACAATCCATTTTGGAAGGAGCTAGCTGGAAGCACAAGCCTTCTTTTGTAAATACACATTTCAGTCGTGTTAGCAGTGTATTCTATGAATGCGGTGAATGAAAATGAACTCAAGCCAAAGCCTAGACAAACGTGTGCTTGTGGAGCACAGAAAGCACAGAGCCTGCGGAAGAGACGTTAGTAAGGAGTCTGTTTTAAGGAGACGCTCATGCTGAGGAGACCGGGCTAGGAGAGGCAACTCACATGAGACAGGACTGCATCTCTCTGCAACAGGGGAGACAGAGAGAGAGAGAGAGAGAGAGAGAGAGAGAGAGAAACAACTTCAACCACTAGGAAGTGATGTAACTGAACACTGCACACTGTTGGGTTGACTCATACCTCTACTAGGCAATACTGCTTGCATTGCTCACTCTTGACAAGTGCATGACCACACACACAGTCTCTTGCTGGAGGGGTACACTGAAAGGGGGATGGGTAGGGAAACATTTCTCTACAGGGCATGTGCTCAGGCACCAACAAGCTCAATCTCACACACACACAAAACTCTTACACACACACAAACTCTCTTACACACACACACACACACACACACACACTCACACACACTCACACACACTCACACACACACTCACACACACACGGTCATTAGAGGAGGAGAGCAGGTCTGAGCTTGAAAGGAATGCCAACATGACCCCTAACAAAAACAGAAGGCAGTTTTCTATCCTATCTGTGGTGAGGCCACAAGGAGGAGGACTGGAGTGGATTGAGACGGGTAAAGATAGAGGAGGAGAAACACAAGGAGGAGGACTGGAGTGAGATGGGTTAAGGCAGAGGAGAGTCATAAGGAGGAGGACTATGATGGGTAAAGACAGAGGAGGAGGAACAGAAGGAGGAGGAGGACTGGAGTGAGATGGTAAAGACAGGAGAGAGCCACACAAGGAGGAGGAGGACTGGAGTGAGATGGGTTAAGGCAGAGGAGAGTCATAAGGAGGAGGACTATGATGGGTAAAGACAGAGGAGGAGGAGGACTGGAGTGAGACGGGTAAAGATAGAGGAGAAACACAAGGAGGAGGACTGGAGTGAGATGGGTTAAGGCAGAGGAGAGTCATAAGGAGGAGGACTGGAGTGAGATGGGTTAAGGCAGAGGAGAGTCATAAGGAGGAGGAACAAGGAGGAGGAGGACTGGAGTGAGATGGGTTAAGGCAGAGGAGAGTCATAAGGAGGAGGAACAAGGAGGAGGAGGACTGGAGTGAGATGGGTAAAGACAGTGGAGAGACACAAGGAGGGAAGGGTTCAGGTGGAGGAGGTTGTAGACATTCATGAGGAAGAGACCTCAAGTGAAAAGGAAGAAAAATATATTTATAACAAAATATTGGACAGAGTTCACTGGACTGACCGGGTCCTTCTTGAGCTTGAACGACGACGCGACATGAGCCAGATACTGGATAACCTTCTTTGTGTTTTCAGTCTTTCCAGCACCGGACTCACCCCTGACAGAGAGAGAGAGAATAGAGATGGAGAGAGAGAGAGAGCAAAAGAGATGGAGAAAGAGAATGGAGATGAATGGACGGATCAATGTACAAATGAAAAAAGTTGTTCCAATTTTGCTGTTTGCATTTCCCACAATCAATCATTAATTGACAGTCCAGTTTCAGAAGATCTGCCTGAGAAGTGATATCCGTTTCCTGTCTGACTCTTCTCACACTTGTAAACTTGTCAGAATAGAAATAGCCGTTGAATGGCTGAATGACTGCAGCCACTTCACCCGCTACCCCCTTGGAGATGATCTCTTTTCAACCACAGACTGTCACTACATGAAACTTCAACTTACGTGCACAGGATGGACTGGTCCTCTCGATCTGAGGTTAAAAAAGAAAAGAAAAAAGGACAGCCAGGGTTAACAATCATAATCATCAAACACAGGTTGTTGCTTAGGAGAGCCATTCTATGACATCTCTAAGGCCTTGGGGCAAGTGCTAAGCTTGTGCGCATTTTACATGGTATAATATAAATGAAAAGGAAAGAATTTCCTGTGAGAAGCTAGGCACACTGAAAAACATGACATGGAACAATGGTTATGCCCTTAGCTAAGTAGACCTTTTATGACACACAAGGCTGATGTAGGTATAGGTATCTGGCTAAATACGGCTATGATTTCTGTACTAAAGACTCATCATGACTCACCATCTGAAGTTCCAATGACTGTCTTGCTTTATTTGTGAGTGAAGTGTATAAGTGGAATAGATTAACCTTCTAGCTATGTATATTGCCCTCTCCCTCCTTCACGCCCGTAGAGTAGAGGTGAAGCAATGGTGGGTGACTAGTACGAGCTCCTTCAGAGTGGTTTTTACTATCGTGAGTGTTTGTTCAGGCGTGTCTGTGTGTTTGCACACGCTCACCCTGCATCATGCTCCTGTAGGCTGTATCTGTGATGGCGTAGATGTGAGGGGGCAGCTCGTGCCTCTTCTTGCCCTTGTACATGTCCACAATCTCCTCCGAGTAGATGGGGAGATTCTTGTAGGGGTTGATCACCACACAGAAGAGCCCCGAATATGTCTGAAGAAGAGTCAACCACAAGTCTGAATGAATAACTTTTACTCTTATGACAGAGCAATGTCACTCTGGTCAACGTTTACTGAAACAAACCAGCATTTAATATGCTGAAAATATATGGTCAACTCTACTACTGATGAATGTCTTACAAAAACTAGAGACTTGAACATTGTGGAAATAGTCACAGGACTGACAAAGAGTCATCCATAACGTTATTCAGTCAGTGAGCAGAATTGACGGCTACACTAATAATAATGCATTTCGCTTGCAGTCAAATCCAAATTTAAAAAGACGAGTTCTACTGTGCAAAGCTATTTCTATGTTCAACTGTCCCCTTGTGCATCATACTCACGTAGATGAGGCCAGAGTAGTATCTCTCCTTGAGGTTGTGCAGCACAGAGGCTTCATTGAGGCAGGTGAGCTCAGCCATGTCCTCCACCTTGCTGAACTTGGGAGGGTTCATCTTCTGCAGGTCATCCTTGTTCACCTTGACCTTCTTGCCAGAGTCGGTGAGTTCCACCAGGCACTCCTCTCCCTTCTCCTCCTTGATGGAGCCCGGTTCGAAGCCCACCTTTTCTGAGGGCACCCATACCAGCTTCTTGGAAGCCCAGTCGGCCTGCTCCAGAGGGTTGTTGATGGAGTTGCGGTCAACGTAGAGAAACTTCTCTGCACTTGACATGGTTGCTATAAGGAGTGGAGAGGAGCTGTCATTAGAGGATTCTTCTACATTGGAGCCATTTGGACTCATACTAACTGCTGCGTTGCCCATCATACAGTTATGGCAACATTTATATGAGACAAACCTGGACCTGGAGTGCCACCGAGTCTGAATATTAAGCCTTCCAACACACCTGTCAACCATTACTCATTCTCCTTGACTGGCTACACCTGGTTAAACCTTCAATCACATACTTGGGCAGTGCTCTTTAGTGAAATAGGGTAAAGCTAAGGTATTTCAGCACTTACACCTTTACAATCTAAACTAGCCATACCACAATACATGTTATGGTGTACTGTGTATCACACAAGACAACTCAAAACATTCATAATATGAACATGCAGAAATAATAAATACATTTGGCAAATACATTAGGCATTTGACTTTTGCACTGTCCATTAACTAGCCAAAAAATTGAATCTTCATACCATTTCCTAAGAATGTATTACTCTAATCAGTCATGTCTGCATTGATTGTACGTGCAAGAGTTAAACAGATGGTTCAGATGATTACTAGTCAGTGTGTGACACACCTCTGCCTGAGCACACCGTATCTCCAGCTCACCCCAGCATCATATCAGGCTACAATCTGGGATCACCTGGACCCTGAGGGCCTTCAGTCAAAACCAAACACAGACTGTCCCTCCACACTTTCTCCCCATTCCTCTGTTTGTCCTGACATCAAGGGTCGCATACCAGCATGGACCAGTAATTATACAAGGAATTCCATAGATTCCCAATCCTCACTCCTGGCTAATCATCTCACCTCTGCCTCTCTGAAGTTATTGCATATCAAGACTTTATTTGTCTTCGTCTGTAATCTACCATAGACGGCATGATTCCAGGGTTCGTTGGTCATCTGCATGATGAGAAAATCAATTTGATTTTGTACACACACGTTAGTCTTTCATTCACATTAATGTATCCCAAAGCATTTTAGTTTTCTGGTCTTGTCCAATTTTAGTGGCATTTCAGATTTGAGCTCCTAGCCCAATACTGCCTAAGCTGGGGAAAGACTGGAGACTCTCCCCCTCCTTTGAAGTGGAGCGGAGGGGAATACACAACTGGAGGCAGGAATGCTGGAGCAAGTTTGGACAAAGAGAGAAATTTCATTATGAGCCCCACCCTAAGCACCACAGCCACCACTACCCAAACAGTGCCATCTTTATCCAGCACTTTTAAGAAGGTCAATCCTGTGGATTTTAAAGCGTATTGTTTTAAAACAGCTGCTTGGACAACCAAGCAAGTTCAAATATGCAAAGACAGTACAGTGCATTTATGATTTAGCGTAAATGTTAATGTGTTGCCCATTGCAGCATTTAAGATGAAGGTGAGTGTGTGTGTGTGTGTGTGTGTATGGAGTGTTAGTGTGTGTAGAGTGTCTGTGTGTCTGTGTGTGTGTGTGTGTGAGTGTGTGTGAAGAGTGTTAGTGTAAGTGTGTAGAGTGTGTGTAGAGTGTTAGTTAGTGTGTGGAGAGTTAGTGTGTGAATTGCTGTGGAAGTGAGCTCCAACTCAACTCAAATCTCCTCTCTCAGTAGGAGAAGCATGACTCAGTCACTGATCCCTCACTCATCCTTATCTGTGGCAGATTACTCCAGGTTCCCCATCTACTCACTATAAGTACGCAGTCAGACTAAGCTAATCAATCTCAGATAGCTGTGAAGAGGATCCCTCCCTCCATCCATATAGCTCCAGCAATCTTAAGCCTGAAAATGAATGATCTGTCCAACCCTTAATGGCTGACGCTCCTGAACACAAACACAGACTTGGGGCTCCCTGCCAACTTACAAGCTGCTGCTCCTCTCCTTCAGGAGGCTGGAGGCAACATTAGAACCATCCCCAATTCCTCCCGATTCATACATTTGCACCAAACCCTAACTGCTACTTATTGTAGTTCTAGGCACTGTTCATCCAGCCTAGGGCTTGTGCTATGAAGCAGGATTTTGGGCTTAGCCAGGTAACTTCAGGTTCAACCCTGGGTTGGCAGAGTCACGACAGTGGTTCACTTTTTTACCAGGGTACAGCAACAGAATTGCTTTTAGCCTGTGATATATTATTATACATTTTAAAACGGTACTTCTTGAGATTAAGATGCAGCTCTAGACTTTTCAATGTTTGTGATTGGCCACATGGTGCAAACACTGCCTCTTTTACACTGAGCTTGATTGGGTTGATAACCACCATGTGACATTGTTTATGTGTGACTGCAGTTGTTGGGTTTTTGTCAAGCCAGCCAAAGGAAAGCTACCCTGGCTACGTTAAACTTGCCTAGTCACATTCTCTTGTGTATCTAACCCAGTCAGGCCTTAACAGACAATGAGAGGAACACAAGATAATCAAATCATCTGAAGGCAGGCCAAGTCCTTGAGTCCAGTAGAGACTGTGTCAATACGGAAAGAGGGGTCCCTTCCCAGTACTTCCTAACAATTGCTTATGTCCCTACAGCTGTTTGTGCTAGCGCTCTTGGTGAGGATATCTGTGGGGAAAGTGAGAGCCCATAAGAGAGGGATAAAGAGATTAGGCAGAGAAGGGGGTCATCAGCTCCTGTCTAAGTGTATTAAGGACTCAGACACAGGTGCTGTAATCAAATGAGGACACACCAAGAGGAGGAGACAAAACAAATACAGAAAAACAAACAAAACGGCGGGTCCACGGGGGTATAACTTTACAGGAAAACCAAAACGATAAAGAATGTCCAGCAGAACACAGGTTAAAACCCCTGTGTACAGGTAAAGGCAGCGCATGTTGCTTCTGTTATCTGATCACCATTTAGAGGTAGGTGCATGCACTGCTGAAAGGCTTCAGATCAGGGCCAAAGTCAGCCTTGTGTGGGCGGCATGAGTCATGTGCTGCCGCTCTGCAGACATGGCTTTCAATACTTGGGACTTGTGTGAGGAGGTTTTAGGAAGTCAGAACACGGCAGAACCAAAAACCACCTCCTGCTCTGACCACAACAGGCAATACTGTGCTGAAAAGCACATGACAAACACTGCAGCAAATTGACTACCGTGCAGATCACTGTGAGAGGATGTGTCCCCATAAGACGAAGGTGTTGACACATCCGCTGCTGAATCCGCTTTGATGTGGCCATCTTATCTACCCTGTTACATCTGCAATGACTGGGAGTCATCTCACCAGCAACTTCACCGGTACTAGCATATGAAGGGGTACATTTATGTACAGTAACCAAAGTTTAAACAAACATTTATCACACCCTACTTCACGACTACTGTGCAAAGGGAAGGAACCTCTCGCCCTAACCATGTCAAACCCATCAGCTTATTTGCAGGACAAAAAATCAATAAAACATAACACCACATACCTTAATGGTAGGACAGGTTCAACAGTGCAATAGGGTTAAGTGTGACTGAGGCAGAAGACACAGAAGGATGGAGGACACCCTCTTATAGAGACATCCATGCACAGTAGAGCAGTTCAGGCTACGAACCGTTCAGTCACACGTTTACCACACTCGTCACTCACTCACTCACTTCATCCGTCTGTCTGTCTGTCTGTCTGTCCCTGCTTCCTGGCAACCTGCCATTCTCTCTCTTCTGCTCCTGGCTGTCATTCAATCCCTGCTCTAAGCCCTGCTGCCAAGCAGAAGCTGACCCAGAGAGCGGGCTAATGCTCTGGGTCCAAGTGTTTGCACATGCTTTAACGCAAACAACACTTCCTGGTGTCTCTCAGTCATATTCTGGAGCTCAACACTTCCTGGTGTTTTTCAGTAATGTTCTTGAGCTCAACCACCAGGGTGGCAGAGTTAGACATTCAGATGCCAGCATTGGCAGCTCAAGTTGTCTTCTGAACCCTGCATGTGAGGTCATCTTTTAGGCAAATGATCTTTTAGAGCACTAGCAAAGGAAGAGCCCCAAAGGTGAGGGTGAATGAGCCAGGGTGAAAGGCTGAGTGAGGGAGCAAAACAGGGGAGCTGTAAGTCAGGGTGTGTGCTTACATAATAAAGGCAAGTAATGCCACATTCTACTTTAAAAAAAAAAAAATCAAAAAGGAATCTCAAGTTTTGGGCTTTCATGAGCAATGAGGTTACAACAGTGGTTACATTTCAAAACGGTTTGAATCAACAACCCAGAGGACATCCTTTTACTACAAGAGTCAAAATGGAGTAATGACTATTGATGTAGCCACACTTATTTCATGGAGGTCGCAAACGGTTTGTTTAACATTAGGCTTAACACTCTATTTACATGTAGTTCAAGTAGTTTACTACCGAGACGCATCTAAAAACAAAAAGGTTCAACCTGCATCCATCATGCCTTTCGTCAATAGCATGCAATTAGCCCAGGGGAGTCCGAAGTAATTTGGCATTAACAACGCTCAAATGGCTTGATTGGCAAACAATCATGATTGGACATGATAAGGAATGCAATGGCATCAGCTTTAATGAGTTCGGGGGTCATACGACGAACCAGGAACTAGTGAATTACAAAGTGGAAAACACCCTAATTTGGATACATTTTAAAATTAAGGCTACCTTGTTCCGGTATGCTACACAAGTAGGATACATTTTGAAGTGAAACTCTTAGATTAAAAAGCGAACCTAGGATCTTCCACTTGGGTCTGGGTGCTAGTTTTCCTAAATTAGAAATGAATGAACGTTCATTTAGTTCAGTTTACACCGATGCTTAGTTCCATTACAGTGTGAAGTTATAGTTGAAATGTTTCAAACACATCCGGTACATTTCTTAACAGAAATCCAGTAACCACACGTGGTTGTAATAATGACTTACCTTCACGAATATGTTATACTGTCGAAATACGCTGCACAGTTTACAGCGGTGTGCTGACAGACTATCAGAGCAAACAGGTAACAACTCGACGGCTCACCTGTTAAGTTGCAGGCGCTCGAAGGGGTGTCCGTGTTACAAGAAGACAGCTCACTTAATGCTGCACACCACTTCCTTGTCAAGTCACCGTGTGTGCGCCCTTCCTTGTATAGTAATATTTGTTGTGTCTTCCTCTTTTGCACTCTCTTGTATCTTCCTCTGTGCGCTCACTCTTGTCATGCAGCTTAAATGTCCGGGAGTGGTTCGTGAGGGATCAACGTTCGATTGCTTTGAAACGCCCACTTATATCAGTCGCTGATATTTTGCATGCCCTTACAGGCGTCAGTCAAACTCTAACAAACACAAATGCGATACACACTTTCTCGAATCTTGCTATTGATAGGTGAACGTCGGCCCCTCCTTTCTCAGCAAAAAATGGTCTCTTGCAGGTATTATCGAGGGTGCTTCAAACCCAGGTTATAGTTTTGGCGAGGATTAAAGTTTTTTTTATATATATATAATCAGAAAGCCTTCTTTTAAAAACCACACCAACATGTGTTTGTTAAGTTTGTTGTCATTCACGCTGAGAAAAACAAGCCTTCTTAACAATTGGAAGGCACAAAAACTCACAGGAATGTGGTTTAGAGCCTTGCCTGTACCTGCAGACCTGCAGTGATTTTCCACACTGACTGAAAAGGATGAAGGAAGGAATGAGGGTGAGGGATGAATGCTATTGAGGAGGATGAGTCAATAAGAAGAAAGATAAATACAAATTTAACAGTGGAGAGATTCATGTACTTCGCTGTCACAATGCTAGCACTATGCACTAGCCAGCAGTGTTTAGGGCTGGGACATTGGTCAACAACAACATAATTGCCGTCTGAGTGAATTTGCTGAAACATTTTTAAGGGAGATTGTGGAAAATGATATGAAAGGTCATCATATTGTCTCCCGGATATCTAGGGTTAGGTATCTATCTGTCAGTCAGTTTTAGAAGTCACATTGTTCAAGTCACATTCTTACAAATGACCAAATGACTGCAGCTCAGACAAAAGATGACGAGATAGAGGCGTCCACAGACATTCCAGTACATGTAGATTATAAGGAAGATACAGAACCACAGAATGTGGAGGAAGATGCAGACCTGGACAGATCTGATCAAAACAGAAAGGAACTTTTTGCATTCACTCAGGTGGGTCGTTCCTGCCTTATACGGTCAAAGACAGCAGCAGCAGCAGGAGAGAGAGGTGGAGGTGTGGTCCATTGTGTTGGCAGACCTGGTGTAGAGTTACTGCACTCCCCTCTTCATGCTATCCCTCCATCCCACTTTTCGCTCTTCCCTCTGACCCCCCCCCCCACACACACACACACACACACACACCCACCCACCCCCAGACCTACCCCACCCCCCCCTTTCTAGTTTGGTCAAAATCTGTGTAACATCAGAAGGTGGAAAGCAAGACTTGTCACAACATGGCCAGCAACACTCAATGGGAGAGAGTGCAGAGGAGAAAGTAAAAGCTGATTTCAGAGATTTAGAGCACAGGGTTGAGATTTAAAAATTTGAGTTGTTTTAGAACACAGCGCTGTAATTCAATCCATGAGTTGAATGCAACATCCTTTAAGTAGCCACCTGAGAACAAGCTTTGATGGCAAACAAAAAAAAGTGACCTAGCCTGTCTTACCTCTGCTTTTAACAAGCTCTACATTTGCAACACCAAACACCAAAGCCGCTCGCCTTTGTCTTTCACACGCCTAAAGCACTCTTGATTCTCCTACTTATGTGTTTCTGTTACCAGAGGGCAAATACTGCAACCAGGTGAAGACCGTGACGGAAGAGCTCGTCTGAGGAGTTTGGGCAGCTTCGTGGAGAGCAGTGGTAAATGAAAAAATGTATCACTCTTCTGAAGCGTTTTCAATACTACATTTGTATTTGGTTGACACACATTGAGGACCATGACATAAAGTTCGGAAGTTAATTTTTTTAAACTTCCTTTAAGATTCCTTTCTCAGAGGAGTCTAAATGACCCATTCTGTATAACACAAGTGTTGTGAAACGTATCAGCTAGTCATGGCTTGTCATGTTAAGCAATTCGGTATTTCACCTGAAAAAGTGCTACATTCAAATCAAGAACACAACCTTTTTTAAGGTGTAGCCATGCCATAGCCAGGGGCTGAGGAGATGGTGGGGGTTGGGGGAATTTACATCTATGCGCTGAATCCTTTCATTTAGCTAAGAATCCTTTCCTTTCTGAGTCTCTTTCACTGCACCAGATATTCCACCTCTGACTTTTAAATAAGATACACAGATGAGAAAAAATACAGAGAGCTAGGAAAGATAAGATTTAACAGTTACTGTAGCTTTATGTCTTTGTGATGACTTCTAGGACACCTAGAGGTTACATATGGTCAATAAAGGGTTGATTAAATGACACTTTCTATCTACCGAGACGAAATCTATTGGAAATGTATTGTAGGCTCAGAAATATATTTCACACTTATAAATTAATTAAATGACTGGCCGGTGAAAATATTGGTACTGATGTTGAAACTATTGCCAAAATTTAGGACTAGTAAATCAGCCTGTGAAAGGATAGAGGAGGCCGTTATATACAAAGCATTGCAAGAGAATACGGAAGAATGCTACCTAGTCTTTCTCTTCCTCTTCTGGGCCGTTCCTTCCTCTTTCATGTCTCTGTTTCCGGAACTGAGTGACTGTCAACATGAATTAACACTATGGGTTAAAAAGCCAGAAGCTGATTTCTCATTATATTGTATTTTTCATGCATTCATTGTAAACAAAAATGGAGAAATGGAGTCTTTTGGAATATTAGTTGTTCAATTATTGGGTAATATTGTCAACACCTTAGAGATGAAAGGGGCTAATTACCCTAGTGATCACTGTGTGTAAAAGCACACAAATAAAGCCTGTTGCCAAACTGGACCACTAGGTGGCAGTTCATACTCATAAAATAGTTCCGCTATAAACTATAAAATATTTTGAACCTTTGGTATTCTGAGACAGGTTTATTTTTGCTATTTTGAATGAATCATTAGAAGACACAATGCTGCCAAAGTCCAATGGGAGGAGGCACTGAGTCACATCTTGCTAAATGTGTAAACTGATCTATGAGTGTGTGGGCTCCACGGTCCCCATTAAACAGTACTGCTGGTCACACTCAAGTTCTTATTACACTGGCATTATGTAAATATATATATATTAAATACACAGTGACATTACCTCAACATGGCTCATAAGCATTGTATCCATAAAATAGCATTTATATACAGTATATATTTACAAACTTTTTCAAGCACATTACATGATGGGAGCCTTGTGTCGGGCTGAAGAATCTGATTCCTTCCAAGGAAAGACATTTGTGCAAACTAACATCTGCAAAAACTTCCATGCCAAGTGAGGTCAGTGTACACAGTAAAGAAAACAGACATATCAGCTACAAGACATGAAACAATTACATCAATAAGAGAATTAAATAACCTGTGATTTATAATGTTTGTTTTACAGACCGGGGGAAATGTATTTCTGTGTATGTGTGTTGTGTGTTTGTGTAAGTATGTGCTTGTACTTGCCTACTAGCCTGGATACCAGCCCAAACCCCGCCCACAAACATTTTTGTCAGGGAGATTTGGTCTGGCTCTGGGTTAATTGGGAGAGAGTTTCATCGGTAGGATCAAACCGGACCAATCAAATTGGCAGGGCGGGCTTTATACGTTGATGGACAGATACCAACGCTTGAGTTGAATTAACCGGTAGATTCGAACTCCGACCAAGATGGCCGCGTCTCGGGTGCTTAGTGGGGAATATTTTATGTGAATTAAGCTATCTACACGACTTTTTAATGTCTACATTGACTCGGTTAGTTGTGCATGTGCAACACGAATGTTACAGAGTATTGTTTGTCTTAACTAAAGTTCTCTAGACCATTATTGTTATATCATTGCTAACGTGTACACAAAAAACCCATCGAAATAAACTGTAGCTTGTAGCCTTAATGCTAATTAATTAACGTGAGCAGGCATATCTCAACAGACATTGACAGCGCATTCATTTTGAAAGAGGAACAGAGAAACGCGATTAAGGCGTTTGTCATTGAAAAGATGTTTTTGCCGTCCTTCCTAGGGATCAGGTAAAAGTTTAATCTATCAGATGGTAATAGGCTACTACGTTGCTCTGATTGGTTCTAGGTATCCAATTCAGCGAATAGGCATTTTCTTTCCTGGTTCGTTGAAACACGCCCCATAATCACAGCCCAAAGGTCCGGTATCAGACTCATATTCTGACTAGAATCATGAGTATGACATCGTCAGGCTACTTGCCTACTATCTTACTACTAGTCCTACTAGTCCATTACATCCATTCTAACTTCCAAGACGTATTCCTTCACCAGTGTCTTGCATACTTTATTGAAGCTTTTAACAGGCTGGTTTGGAATGTTAGATTTAGCTGCAGGTAACTTGGATGAGGGGCATCTGGATACTTTAAACAGGAAAGAGATACTCTGACAAACATACACACACACACACACACAAAAACAAGAACAAAACAACCTACTCAGCCTTATTTAAATCATGTAAAGATACCATAATGTCTCTGCTATACAACTCTATCTAAAGTGTAATAGTTGTTTTCTGGTTTGAATAAAAACAAGAAAAAACACGGAAAAATTATTTGCTGCTTGATGACTCAGAGGGCTGATCCTTTCCTACTTCTCACCAGGAAGGCAGCGATGGATCCTCCTGTCAGAAATCCGGCCAGCACATCTGACCAGTGGTTGCGGTACTCAGACACAGGCTACCACTCCCACCAGCACGGCTAGAGAGAGAGCCGTCAGGGACAGCGTCGGCTTAGTCTGCCACGAGCCCTTGGTGTGGAACATATTTGTCATGTACATCTATGCAAGACGCACACACACACACACACACACAAAGAAATATGCGTATTAATACAATCATGAATGTAGAAGATTTTAAGAAGTTTGATCTTTGATATGATCAACATACCTCAATAATATCACAAAACTAGTTTGATCTCATTTGATTAAATATGAAACCTTCATCGTTCCCTTCCATAACGGGCACCTACCACTGTGTCTGATGAGTACATGCTAAGGGCACCTACCACTGTGTAGACAGCTGAGTACATGCTAAGGGAACTACCACTGTGTAGACAGCTGAGTACATGCTCAGGGCGGCATCTTTGGAGGGGAAGGACCGGCGGGCGTTGGTGATCACATAGGGGTTTCCCGTGCAGGCCCTGCGCTCTGTGATGTACTGCATGGGAGTCTGGCAGCCCAGGGCAGTGTAGTTAGGACAGCAGGCAGCCAGGAAGTAAGGCGTCTGGTTTCCTGTCACCACCTGGCCAGCGTTGGCAAAGATGGTGGTGGTGAAGAGACCAAAGGAGTAGACATCTGAGCAATGAAAGAGAGAGTGATGGTGACACCTGGGCAATACGGACGAGAGAAGGGGGGAATAAGAAAGAGAAAAGGGGGAATAAGAAAGAGAGAAGGGGAAATACAAAGGCATCAGAAAGTATTTACATTTTTTGAGAACACCATTTTACTGGGTGCAGGGCAGAGTGGTCAGCGGTTTATGAAAACAATACTGGGCAAAAAGGTTGCACTGCATTAAATAAAATTCCATTAGATTTATTCATATCATTCTCTACTGATATCTCAGTGTTAACACAAAGCCCATTTATGTTCATGCCTTATTATTACAGTGCATGAAATGCCCTGTATTGTTATTCCTAGGCATTTTCTTCTTCTTCTTCTTACCTTTTTCTGCGATTAATTCAGCTCGAACCGCTTAACTTAGAAACTTCGTTCAAACTTTGTCGCGTAGGTCTTGTAAAGGACACTTATGCTATGTATTTTTCACTTTTCTAAACTTTATACTTTTTAAGATATTAAAGAAAAACGAATATCAATTTTCCTATTGACTTACATTGGGCCATTATGACATCATAATAGGGTCTTTAAACTGGCTTGCACCTGTGCTTCACTGACAGCTGCGCCAAATCAAAGGAACCTCTTCTCTCTGTCCCTCTCAATTTAACTGTAACTAGGAACATTAAGACACCTTCCATTCTCTACTTTTTTTTCTCTCCATCTCTCCATCTTTCTCTCTATCCCTCTCAGTCTACTTTCTCTCAGACTCAATCTCTCTTAATCACTCCATTTTTATCTCTTTTTTTCAGTATTTTCACTCTCTCTTTATCCAGAGCCACTCTTGTTCACTCTTCTTTCCTTCTTCCACTCTTCTTTCCTTTCTTCTTTCCTTCTTCCATTTTCCTTCCTTCTTCCACTCTTCTTGCCTTTCTTTTTTTCCTTCTTCCACTCTTCTTTCCTTCTTCCACTTTTCTTTCCTTTCTACCCTCTTCTGTCCTTTCTTCTTTCCTTCTTCCACTCTTCTTTCCTTCTTTCACTCTTCTTTATTTTTTTCTTTCCTTCTTCAACTCTTCTTTCCTTCTTTCACTCTTCTTTCTTTTCTTCTTTCCTTCTTCAACTCTTCTTTCCTTTCCTCTTTCCTTCTTCCATTCTTCTTTCCTTTCTTCTTTCCTTCTTTCACTCTTCTTTCTTTTCTTCTTTCCTTCTTCCACTCTTCTTTCCTTCTTCCATTCTTCTTTCCTTCTTGCACTCTTCTTTCTTTTCTTCTTTCCTTCTAACACTCTTCTTTCCTTTCTTCTTTCCTTCTTTCACTGTTCTTTCATTTTGTCTTTCCTTCTTCCACTCTTCTCTCCTTTCTTTTTTCACTCTTCTTTCTTTTCTTTTTCCATTCTTCTTTCTTTTCTTCACTCCTTCTTCCACCCTTCTTTCCTTCTTTCACTTTTCTTCTTCCTTTCTTAACTTTTGCATTTCATGCACTGGTATTTCCTTCAGGAAATGCATTTTCTAGTATTTATAATAATATTTAATATTGTTTCAATGATGTGTGTCAAAAAAGCAAGCTGCATCTGGACCAGTCTTATAAGCTGGCCTGTTGACTGGTAACATGTCAATACAGTAAGTTGTATTCAAGTTCAATTTATGAGAGAAATGCTTTATCTAACACTATCTTCTTGATGTTTGCATGTACTATTTCCAATAACCAAGGTCCACTGAAATCCTGCATGAGACGAGAGAACTATGGGGCTTTCCTTCCTTGATTAGTACCACGGACAGAGGCACAACACAAATACCTTTACAGTTATCTGAATGACTTCACATTCGGAATGGTGGATAAATGACAAAGACCTTGGATCTGTGTGTAGTTTGGCTCTGGCAGGACCTACCCAGGAAGCGAACGATGCGTCGCAGCAGTGGGCTGAAGAAGCAGCAGTCTGCACTCATGATGGTCCTCTCTTGTGTGGCTGCTGACTTATTGAAGAAGCGCATCATCTCCCCAATCAGGATCTGCTCCCAAATAAAACATACAAATAAATAAATAATGGTCAGCTCAGGTCAGAGGGCCGAGCGAGTCATAGTACGTACATCACATTGACCGGTGCTTTCCGATTCAGGCTGGACTGTCCAATGCAACTGCAACAGGGGAAGAAAACTTAGATATAAAGGCAAGGGCAGATTAACTCATTTGGTGTATCTGAAAATCATCTGTCAAAGAGCCACTCAAGTCAAATTTCATATTACACACCATTAGACAAATCTGTGATGTATTCTCGGTCATACTGCCTCTCAATGATGAGGAGCTTGATGCCTTCCCACTGTTGCCATTGATTCAGTAAACGGGCCAGATAATAGCCTGATGTCACGTCTCCTCGCCTTCTGCTTGAACATGACTTCTCCTCTGCGGCGCCGTGGGAGGGCAGCACTCGAGTGGACCCCGTGTGTGCTGCTGCCCCGGCACTCCTGGCACCACGTCTACCTGATCACAGGGCTGCCACAGCATTACTGACAGACCACCCAATAGGAGTTAGGCACACATGAAAAATGCATGTTGCAGTAGTTAGGGGCGCAGTGGTGCAATATTTAGGGCCGCAGTGGAGCAGGTGCTTTGGGCGCAGTGGTGCAGCAGTTAGGGGCGCAGTGGTGCAATAGTTAGGGGCGCAGTGATGCAGCAGTTAGGGGCACAGTGGAGCAGGTGCTTTGGGCGCAGTGGTGCAGCAGTTAGGGGCGCAGTGGTGCAATAGTTAGGGGCGCAGTGGTGCAGCAGTTAGGGGCACAGTGGAGCAGGTGCTTTGGGCGCAGTGGTGCAGCAGTTAGGGGGGCAGTGGTGCAATAGTTAGGGGCGCAGTGGTGCAGGTGCTTGGGGTGCAGTGGTGCAGCAGTTAGGGGGGCAGTGGTGCAATAGTTAGGGGCGCAGTGGTGGCTAAATACCCTTCCTTTACCTTTGCAATAAGTTAGCACCTCAGCAGTTCAGCAAGGGCAGCTGACCGCAGGCTGTGGCCTGATGCTAAGTTCTGCGCTACAGCTAATGCAGGCCGATGCTGAAGGTGCCTGGGGTTTGAGAAGAATCTGCAGTGACAGCTGAAGCCCTTGGTGTACCCCATGCAGGGGAAGAGTTCGCCATGGCAGTGAATGACAGGACTAGAAGGCAGAGGGAGAGTCACCCTTAAAGATTTTACATAATTGCCAATCATGCCAGTGCATACAGGACTGATCTGGCTGGTCATACCCTGGACTGACTGCAGTCTCAGCAGTGATCTCCTGGTCACAACACAGGGATGTGTCCTCTGATGGCATCACTCGCCTCCCCTGACAGAGAGCTGAACCTGGAAAGACAACAGCTTGTAGTTTCTAAATTGTCTCTGGTAAAAGGTGGATTAGCAGATGTAGACGCCTAGGAAGCCTAAACTCAAGGACTGTGAGACTTAAGAGAAGTTTTTATCCACAGGCAGTGAGACATTTAAATTCAAATTTTTAATTCAACACCTTATTTTTATTAGTTATTACTTATTTTTAATTTTATTTACATTTTTTTTATCTTCATAAATGTATTAATGTATTTTATATTTGATTTATTTTTGCACAGTATGGAGCATATACCCTTTTACATTTCACTTCAATTTATTGTATGTGACAAATAAAAACACTTGAACTTGAACTTGAACTGGTCTCTACTGGTGTGGTGTTAATGTTGAACAACTGGTATCGCAATTATGATTAAATACACTGTTTGATTAAATAGCCCACACACTGGTGACTTCCTTAATCTTTGCAGTACACTGTAAAAAAACAACCTAATTTTACAGTTAATAACTCTACATTTTTACAGTGGTTTTCTGTTTTATGAAATTGTATACAAAACTACGTATAATAATGGAGGTTAACTATAAATTAAAAACACGACTGCTATTTTAAGGATAATGCCAATAATGACAAATTACATGGATTTCTATTTTTTTTTACAGAAAATAACTGTATTATTTATACATAATTTTTCCATTTTTCTAAAATACATGCAAATGTAAATAAAATTACACTGATAATCTGAAATTAAATATGTAGCTCATTATATTAAGGTTTATGTACATACTAACAATTTATCATGTTTCTATGTAAATTTACAGTGAATTCCTCAAAAATTCAGCAAACCCATTTTCATTAACCTGTTAGAACCTTGATGTTTTTTGGCAAATTCTACCTAAAATTCCATGCCCAAATGTAAAGGCCTACTTTTGAGTCTTAAGTATAGTATGATGGCAAATTTCAATTTGATGTTACAAAAGTGCCCCTCAAGCTATGATAAAATACCTTTAGAGTACCATATATGTTATCTCAAATTTTAGAAAGATGTTGATAACCTTCCCAAAATATAGGCGACCCCTAATTCTTTTTCCTTTTGCATCTAGATTACTGTGGATTTAAGTGGGAAAATGAATTGAAATGGCCAGTTATGTCATAAAATTGTGTCCCCCAAGGGTATGCCATCACCTGAACAAATGGAACTGATATCTCATCCCAATCAAAAGTTAGAAGATAAATAATCGGTGATCTCTCCATTCATCTTCCGTGACTTTTGCTGCTTTCTGATTCTACCAGACTCTATTTCAATCTTCTCGTCATCCAACGGTTGAAGCTCTTTCAATGCTGCTGTTACCCCATAAAAACAATCTTTTTGGGGGCTGATTCACTGTTTTATTTTTAGAAGCCATGATGATGTAGAATAAATGTGTTTCGTTGTACAACTGCATTTCGTTATAGAACTGTCTAAAAATTGTGTGGCTAAACGGCAAAACAAATGCACGTGAATTACTGATTACATCCCACCTTCTCTGTTGTGCACTCGGATATCTTTGCATCTCATTGGTCTACAGTCATGATTGACACATGTGTGGACCAGTCAAGGAAAGTATTAGTTTATGTTTTTCACGCACAGACTTAGCAGAGTTTACCATAGCAACCATGGACATATGATAGCAACAAAATAGTCTTGGGTGCGCGCATTGTGTCAGACTGACAGGTCAGTCAACCTATGATATTAGTTACAGGTTCCTGTATCTTGCTGGCTGATTGGGTTATCCTGATAAGATAAGACTCTGTAAAAGGTCGGGATAGCCTTCACGCTTAGAGCAAGATGTTACTCATAAGAGGACTCAGGAGGTTGAAGATGTTAGAAAGATGGGTATTTTTATTAACCCAAATAAGGCACAAAGGCAGTTAAAACACTGACAATACTAAATCAATATAAAAAATACAGTTTTCACTAAGGACAAATGCATGAAGCCACCAACAAATAAGCAATTCACATAAGACCACATGTATAAAAAGGACCATTAACTGGTCAGTGAGAGTTCGTAAGCCTTATTAAACACGATCACTCTCACTACAAAACAAAACAAAAGCAAATAAAAGGACCAAGGTAACTAGCCCATCGTGAGAGCTCCAAGGACTTACGTCCTATTAAACTGGCAACTTTCCTGAACAAAGAACAAAGGTAAGTTTAAGTAGCCTTGACAAGCACCTTGAATTGGCTCATACCAATCATTGATTTCAGGTGTGTCAATCAGCTAGGCACCAACACCTGTGGCTCACAGCAGCCATACCTAAACAATCAAACTCCCAATCAACTAGGAAACACAGACTACACATGGTAGCAATTAGGCTTGGTGCCGGCCTAGCCGACACATAATAAAGCAGCCAAATCTCATTAAACATAAACTCCATATATCGCGCCATCTTCACAACACAAACTTAGACACTAAACACCGGTTGACAAACGGTATGAAATATGACAATATGATTATTGTTAAACTAAATAAACAGAAAATTTCAGAGACAAGACATTGAATGTGTGCTGATTTTAACTGAACAAAGACATGAACATCAAACATGTAACACACACACACACCAAAACACCTTCACCCAGTCCACAAAAGCAGCAGCCTACAGGCTGCAGTGATGGGTCACACAGGTGCCCCGTCACAGACTCACTTTGTTCATTCGGTTAAAATCAAGCCACCCCTGAACTAAACACCACTATACATATTTGGGACCCATTCTAACGGCATCGGCAAGCCTGGTCTAGTCACACGAGCATTGTCCAAATTCCCTAATGCTGAATGGGCACTAAATCCAACAGACCCACTCCAAAATCTTGTGGAAAGACTTCCTATAAGAGAGGCAACTGTTATAGAGTAGTTTTGGAATGAGATGTGCGTGAAACTCATATATGTGTGATGATCAGGTGTCCCAATACTTTTGACCTGACCTAACCTTGGATCTGGCTGGCCCAGAGCAATGCAGAACAATAAAGACGAGACAAGGGGGAAATTACTTTGCAATGGACTGACTCACTCCATGTAGTTTAATATGAGTCTGAAGTCAAATGTTTTAACTTTTGTGGGTAGAGGCTATTGTGATGTTCCTGCTGAGCTCCGCTCCGGCCACGCCCCCTTCAATCACACAAGCACAAACACCTGTTTCACTCTCACTCATGCTCTCAGCTGCATGTCATCAGTATCATTCACCATCCCAGCTGCACTGCATTCAGGTCCCAAATCACATGATCACACACACCTGATTCACTCCTATATATAACCTGCACTCCCCTCACTCCGTGTTTGGTCTCGTCGCTACAAGGGTGAAACCTTTGCCCAAGTCTTCTAGCTCTGTGGCCCACTCTACGTCCCTGGGATTCCGCCTTCCGGCCACCGGCAACTACAACCCCATTGTCAGCTGGCTTCCAGCCCAGCAAGCTCTCTGTCCGTGGGCGTCCAGCCCCGCAAGCTCCCTGTCTGCTGGCTTCCGAGTCAGCCATTTCGGTGCCGGCAGACTTTTAGGACTGCATTATCCAGAGTGCCGTGCATACGGCACCGGGAGTAATGTGACTGTCTTGTCCGGCCTGTAGCCGTGTACCTCTGTTCTTTGCCCTTGCGCACAGTAGCCAGAGTGAGACTCTGTGCGATCTTTAGTTCATGTTCCTAGTTCTTTGTGTTAGAACTCTGTCTGTTAACCCTTTCGTTGATTTGTATACTCTGTTTGTGTCCTGTTCCCCGTCTGTACTCCATCAATAAACTCTGCATCACCTGAAACTCTTCAATCACAAACCCTGCAAGTCAATGTTTGAAATAATTGTCTTCCAAAATAAAACCATCATTTTACAATCTTGAGCATGTGTCAGCACTTTATTGAATGTGTTTGATCATAAAAATGTAGGAGCAATCTGGAAAATGACAGTTTCTCTGCTAAATGTGAATTGCCGTCACTTAATTGAAGGTGTTTCATTGTAATAAATGAGAGAAAATCTGTAAAATACCAGTGTTTCTCTGCAAAACTGTTAGGGCTGCCACTTTATTGAAGGTGTTTAATCTTAATTAAAGAAGCCTGACTTAATGAATGGTGTTTGCTCGTTATAAATTAGGAAGAATCTGTAAAATAACAGTATTTTTTGCTGAACTTGTAGTACTGTCACTTTATTGAAAGTGTTCGATATTAATAATAAAAAAATCTGTAAAATAACAGTTTTTCTCTGCTGAACTGTTAGGGCTGCCACTTTATTGAAGATTTTTAATCTTAATTAAAGAAGCCTGACTTAATGAATGGTGTTTGTTCGTAATAAATTAGGAAGAATCTGTAAAATAACAGCATTTTTTGCTAAACTTGTAGTACTGTCACCTTATTGAAAGTGTTCGATATTAATAATAGATACAAAAATCTGTAAAATAACAGTTTTTCTCTGCTGAACTGTTAGGGCTGCCACTTTATTGAAGGTTTTTAATCTTAAATATCGAGGAAAACATTGTAAAATAACAGTGTTTCTCTGCTATACTTTTAGTACCCTAACTTAATAAAAGGTGTTTGCTCGTAATAAATTAGGAAGAATCTGTACAATAACAGTTTTTCTCTGCTAAACTGTTAGGGCTGTAACTTTATTAATGGTGTTTGATTGTATTAATTGAGGAAGAATCTATAAAAAAAAACAGTTTTTCTCTGCAAATCCTTAAATGGAAATATCTGTAAATATAGGGTTTTTGCACTTTATTTGAATTAGGATGTTTTACTTTAATTTTGCGGTTTTTGTTTGGCAGCCGTAGCTGCCAGTAATTTACTGTTTTTTTACAGATTTTTTTTTTACAGTGTAGGCCTGGAGCCACTAATCCCAAATAGGCTACCAGATGAAACTACAAAATGTGGAAAGATGAAAGCTTGGGTTTTAGGAGGCTAAATTATTTCGGTTAGCCCTCTAGATAGCTTTGCAACAATGCTGGGTGAAAAATAGAAACAGTTCAGTTAAATAAATAGTCTCTGTCTTTAAAATGAACTAATCTGAACCAAAAACCCAATTCATTAGCACAATATAACATATTAAAATATTATAGGCTAATCCTCAATCGTTACAATTTTGCTGAAGATTAGAAGCCAAACTGACAACGTTTAAGTTGGAAGTTAGCGTTCATGTGATTAGCGAATAAAGTAGTTTAAGCCTAATTTAATTTGAACATAAACACCATCTGAATACATTTAGCAACACATGTTCATTAAGGCCTACACAAACTTAACTTCTGTGATTAAGTGTTCAGTCCTCCGTAATGCACAGGGGGCTTTTCTGGTCAGTGTCAAGACGTCAAATTGTTATAAAAACGTGATGTGTCAAATTGTTCCATTACTATGGTTATAGTCACTATAGTTATGGAATGTTTGATGTTTGGAACCTTCAAAGTAGAACGTTTCAGAAAACCCCACTTTTGCAAAGCAATTTCCACGAGTGGACGTACAGATATTTTCTCAAGGCGACTACTGTCTCGGCACTTTTTATCACATTTGTCTGGCCAGAGAACTTCTACACAATATGCAGGACAGATCGCAGGTAATTCGTTTTGATGTACTTTGACTGTTTTAAATGGTATTGAATCGTTTGCTCGTAAATCCTAGCTAATTTAACTCTACGGTCTAACGCAAATGTAGCCATAGAAAATCTCACAACTAGTTTGACTTTTCTTTTCACAGTATATAACTGATATCATTTTCCCCCGATTAAAATGGGTGCTGCCTTTGTATCAAACCCTTAACCTTGGTGTTCTGGCTCCACCAGTTTAGCTGGAGCACAGCCTACACTGTAAAAAAAAAATCTGTAAAAAAACAGTAAATTACTGGCAGCTACGGCTGCCAAACAAAAACCGCAAAATTAAAGTAAAACATCCTAATTCAAATAAAGTGCAAAAACCCTATATTTACAGATATTTCCATTTAAGGATTTGCAGAGAAAAACTTTTTTTTTTATAGATTTTTCCTCAATTAATACAATCAAACACCATTAATAAAGTTACATCCCTAACAGTTTAGCAGAGAAAAACTGTTATTGTACAGATTCTTCCTAATTTATTACGAACAAACACCTTTTATTAAGTTAGGGTACTAAAAGTATAGCAGAGAAACACTGTTATTTTACAATGTTTTCCTCGATATTTAAGATTAAAAACCTTCAATAAAGTGGCAGCCCTAACAGTTCAGCAGAGAAAAACTGTTATTTTACAGATTTTTGTATCTATTATTATTATCGAACACTTTCAATAAGGTGACAGTACTACAAGTTTAGCAAAAAATGCTGTTATTTTACAGATTCTTCCTAATTTATTACGAACAAACACCATTCATTAAGTCAGGCTTCTTTAATTAAGATTAAAAATCTTCAATAAAGTGGCAGCCCTAACAGTTCAGCAGAGAAAAACTGTTATTTTACAGATTTTTTTATTATTAATATCGAACACTTTCAATAAAGTGACAGTACAACAAGTTCAGCAAAAAATACTGTTATTTTACAGATTCTTCCTAATTTATAACGAGCAAACACCATTCATTAAGTCAGGCTTCTTTAATTAAGATTAAACACCTTCAATAAAGTGGCAGCCCTAACAGTTTTGCAGAGAAACACTGGTATTTTACAGATTTTCCCTCATTTATTACAATGAAACACCTTCAATTAAGTGACGGCAATTCACATTTAGCAGAGAAACTGTCATTTTCCAGATTGCTCCTACATTTTTATGATCAAACACATTCAATAAAGTGCTGACACATGCTCAAGATTGTAAAATGATGGTTTTATTTTGGAAGACAATTATTTCAAACATTGACTTGCAGGGTTTGTGATTGAAGAGTTTCAGGTGATGCAGAGTTTATTGATGGAGTACAGACGGGGAACAGGACACAAACAGAGTATACAAATCAACGAAAGGGTTAACAGACAGAGTTCTAACACAAAGATCTAGGAACATGAACTAAAGATCGCACAGAGTCTCACTCTGGCTACTGTGCGCAAGGGCAAAGAACAGAGGTACACGGCTACAGGCCGGACAAGACAGTCACATTACTCCCGGTGCCGTATGCACGGCACTCTGGATAATGCAGTCCTAAAAGTCTGCCGGCACCGAAATGGCTGACTCGGAAGCCAGCAGACAGGGAGCTTGCGGGGCTGGACGCCCACGGACAGAGAGCTTGCTGGGCTGGAAGCCAGCTGACAATGGGGTTGTAGTTGCCGGTGGCCGGAAGGCGGAATCCCAGGGACGTAGAGTGGGCCACAGATTTAGAAGACTTGGGCAAAGGTTTCACCCTTGTAGTGACGAGACCAAACACGGAGTGAGGGGAGTGCAGGTTATATATAGGAGTGAATCAGGTGTGTGTGATCATGTGATTTGGGACCTGAATGCAGTGCAGCTGGGATGGTGAATGATACTAATGACATGCAGCTGAGAGCATTAGTGAGAGTGAAACAGGTGTATGTGCTTGTGTGATTGAAGGGGGCGTGGCCGGAGCGGAGCTCAGCAGGAACATCACAATAGCCTCTACCCACAAAAGTTAAAACATTTGACTTCAGACTCATATTAAACTACATGGAGTGAGTCAGTCCATTGCAAAGTAATTTCCCCCTTGTCTCGTCTTTATTGTTCTGTATTGCTCTGGGCCAGCCAGATCCAAGGTTAGGTCAGGTCAAAAGTATTGGGACACCTGATCATCACACATATATGAGTTTCACGCACATCTCATTCCAAAACTACTCTATAACAGTTGCCTCTCTTATAGGAAGTCTTTCCACAAGATTTTGGAGTGGGTCTGTTGGATTTAGTGCCCATTCAGCATTAGGGAATTTGGACAATGCTCTTGTGTGACTAGACCAGGCTTGCCGATGCTGTTAGAATGGGTCCCAAATATGTATAGTGGTGTTTAGTTCAGGGGTGGCTTGATTTTAACCGAATGAACAAAGTGAGTCTGTGACGGGGCACCTGTGTGACCCACCACTGCAGCCTGTAGGCTGCTGCTTTTGTGGACTGGGTGAAGGTGTTTTGGTGTGTGTGTGTGTTACATGTTTGATGTTCATGTCTTTGTTCAGTTAAAATCAGCACACATTCAATGTCTTGTCTCTGAAATTTTCTGTTTATTTAGTTTAACAATAATCATATTGTCATATTTCATACCGTTTGTCAACCGGTGTTTAGTGTCTAAGTTTGTATTGTGAAGATGGCGCGATATATGGAGTTTATGTTTAATGAGATTTGGCTGCTTTATTATGTGTCGGCTATGCCGGCACCAAGCCTAATTGCTACCATGTGTAGTCTGTGTTTCCTAGTTGATTGGGAGTTTGATTGTTTAGGTATGGCTGCTGTGAGCCACAGGTGTTGGTGCCTTGCTGATTGACACACCTGAAATCAATGATTGGTATGAGCCAATTCAAGGTGCTTGTCAAGGCTACTTAAACTTACCTTTGTTCTTTGTTCAGGAAAGTTGCCAGTTTAATAGGACGTAAGTCCTTGGAGCTCTCACGATGGGCTAGTTACCTTGGTCCTTTTATTTGCTTTTGTTTTGTTTCGTAGTGAGAGTGATCGTGTTTAATAAGGACTCTCACTGACCAGTTAATGGTCCTTTTTATACATGTGGTCTTATGTGAATTGCTTATTTGTTGGTGGCTTCATGCATTTGTCCTTAGTGAAAACTGTATTTTTTATATTGATTTAGTATTGTCAGTGTTTTAACTGCCTTTGTGCCTTATTTGGGTTAATAAAAATACCCATCTTTCTAACATCTTCAACCTCCTGAGTCCTCTTATGAGTAACATCTTGCTCTAAGCGTGAAGGCTATCCCGACCTTTTACAGAGTCTTATCTTATCAGGATAACCCAATCAGCCAGCAAGATACGGGAACCTGTAACTAATATCATAGGTTGACTGACCTGTCAGTCTGACACAATGCGCGCACCCAAGACTATTTTGTTGCTATCATATGTCCATGGTTGCTATGGTAAACTCTGCTAAGTCTGTGCGTGAAAAACATAAACTAATACTTTCCTTGACTGGTCCACACATGTGTCAATCATGACTGTAGACCAATGAGATGCAAAGATATCCGAGTGCACAACAGAGAAGGTGGGATGTAATCAGTAATTCACGTGCATTTGTTTTGCCGTTTAGCCACGCAAGTTTTGACAGTTCTATAACGTAATGCAGGTGCACAACAAAACACATTTATTCTACATCATCATGGCTTCTAAAAATAAAACAGAGAGCCAGCCCCCAAAAAGATTGTTTTTATGGGGTAACAGTAGTATTGGAAGAGCTTCAACGGTTGGATGACGAGAAGATTGAAATAGAGTCTGGTATAATCAAAAAGCAGCAAAAGTCACGGAAGTGTATGGAGGGCTCACCGATTATTTATATTCTAACTTTTGATTGGGATGAGATATCAGTTCCAAATTTGTTCAAGTGATGGCATACCCTTGGGGGCACACAATTATATGACAAAACTGGGCATTTCTATTCATTTTCCTACTTACATCCACAGTAATCTAGATGTAAATGAAAAAAAATAGGGAGCGCCTACATTTTGGGAAGGTTATCGACATCTTTCTAAAATTTCAGATATCATATATGGTACTCATAGCTTGACGGGTACTCTGTAACATCAAATTGATATTTTCCACCATACTGTGCCTAAAACTCAAAAGTAAGCCTTTACATTTGGGCATGGAATTTTTAGGTCATTTAGGAAAAAACATCAAGGTTCTAACAGGTTAAATGAAAATGGGTTTGCAAAAATGTTTATGCTGAATTAGTGAAGAATTCACTGTAAATTTACATAGAATCATGCTAAATTGTTAGTATGTACATAAACCATAATATAATGAGCTACATATTAAATTACAGATTATCAGTGTAATTTTATTTACATTTGCATGTATTTCAGAAAAATGGAAAATGTATGTATAAATAATACAGTTATTTTCTGTAAAAAAAAATTGAAATCCATGTAATTTGTCATTATTGGCATTATCCTTAAAATAGGAGTCGTGTTTTTAATTTATAGTTAACCTCCATTATTATATGTAGTTTTGTATACAATTTCAAAAAACAGAAAACCACTGTAAAAATGTAGAGTTATTAACTGTAAAATTAGGTTGTTTTTTTACAGTGTAGCTGCTGGAGTATGCGCCCCCGTTTACCTGATTGATGGTTTTCTCTGTGTATTAGTGTTTGCCCTACTGTCTGTGCGACAAGAAGAAAGCTGGCTTCTGTCTGGACATGATGTCCTTCAACGAAAAAGTAAGGTCCCTCTATTGGATAAAAAGTTGAGAAAATCACAATATCATGGAAATGTCTTGCCCATGCTCTTCCTTTCTCTTGTAGAAGATGCTCCTGAGATTGTTCATGAAACAACGGGAGCAGGGCTTAGTGAATTCCTACATGACTGTGGAGGATGTCATGGAATGGTTTTTCCGTCAAGAGAGGAAAATGTTCAAGGAGTGGTGAGTAATCCCGAAGGACATTTAATTGAAAAAAAATCAAGGAAGATAACACATCTCTGCTTATTGTTTAGGTTCCCTGACTTAAAGGATACAGGAGATGACCAATCCTGTCTGGTAAGCAAGATAAATAAAGTGATGAATTCCACCTGGTAGTAATTATATTATATAATATATTATAATAGTAATTCTATCAAATTGAATGAGAAGGATGTTTGTAGGTGTTCTCTTTCTTTTTGAATCCATGTTAAAATCAATGAGTGTTGTCACGCATGTACTGCTGAATTAATAAATACACATTCAGGTGTCTGTATTTTTTTTTGTTCAGCTCCTTATTTTCAATTAATTGTGACATTTTAGACCTGGGAGGTAAATGCTCATCTCAGGATGCAGGATATTGAGCATGAGGTCAGGAGAGACCTGTTAGCCAGACATCTGTCTGGTCTGTCTTGTAAGGGCGATGAGCTGAAGGACTGTAAACAACATATCCCCTCAGATCCGTGAGTCCATTCGATGATTTACTATTCTTCAGTTCGAATATGCTGCACCTTGAGTTTGTTTTGCTATTGTTACTATTAGTTTATTTCCAGGTTAGAAAGAGGAGTGCTTTACTCAATGAATCTTTCTTTTCTCCTAAACAGAAAGTTACCTGACAGTGCAATTATTGACATTCAGAAGACCTCAGACGAACTCAGCATGCCCCTACTCAAGAGAATCATGAGTGACCTTGAACTCGAGCTACGATACTATCAGTGCTCCCGTCTGCACGCCCAATTGGAGGTAGTGGCAGACATCGTCACCCGACTTCTCTTCATCATGAAGACAGACCCCAAAGGCACTCCTTACAATGGCTCCTCCATGCTTCTTACAAAACTGGCAGTGGATATCGTCAATGCAGTGCTCAGGAACTTATCGTCTATTGGCCTGGCGACAAACCTACAAGCACAATACTCCCGTCCAGTGGCTGCAAGGATGACCCACTCAATTTATAGGAAGCTTGTGAAGTTTATGTATACCCCTGATGACATGAAGGCGTTCTTGAGCACAAGCAATGGGACTCTGATGGCTGCCATCACGGACCTTGTGTCGGTGAAAGTTGGCAAACTTTTTCAACAATCTTGGCTTCAGTCTACAGAACCACCATCCATTTTGAGGCTGTTCATGATTGCTAGTTGCCACAGGGGTTCACACACTACTGCTGAGAAGCTGGTGATTCACAGTGAGACGGTCACTTCAGTCGTGACACTTGTGGTGCTGCAGATGAACTCCAAGGTAGACCCAGGATTTGTATTCAAACCTCATAATTGGCCACTGGTGGATCATGTGGTGAACAGACTGGCACTCTCTGGTGTGAAAGTTACCAAGAAGAAGAACATAGTCAACTGTTATTTTAACATGAAGGAACTTGTTTGTATGGTGCACTCTATCTGTGAACACCTTGGGACAATGTATGGCAGCATGGACTCTCTCCTGGAGGCATTATCCTATAAGAACAGGATGGTATCCAGAGACATTAGCCGTATGGTATGTGGCCAACTTGAGATGGCATGCCGAAATAGGAAAGTGGCTACACCACCAGTTGAAGTGCCACTTTGCCATGATGTAGAAATTGTCCTATGTGGTCTAGTGGCAAGATTTGTCCATATCCTTGTCCCAGTTACAATGGCAGAGAAGGAAGACCTGATCATGAGTCTTCTATTGGTGGACCAGATAAGTTATTTCACTGAATTGATTTTTTTCCAATCCCAAGAAATACAGTCTTATTCTTGTCATCTCAAAGAACTTTCCTCAGATATGATCGATCAGCTAGGTGACATGGTTTTCAATCAATACATAGAGTCCTTCCCTCTGTATGATGTCGAGTCTCAGTTACACTCATTAGTGATGGATAAAAATCACAGCTATGTAATCAGTAACATGATCGTAACAACACTACTGGATTATGTCAAACGACTTTGGAATATCTCTCATGAGGAACACGAGGGGTCGCTCACCTCAGGTGCACTACGGCCTCCTCCTGGGTTTGCTCTGTGTGACGCCTCACCTGCTGTAAAGCCACCTCCTGGGTTTGCTCTGTGTGACGCCTCACCTGCTGTAAAGCCACCTCCTGGGTTTGCTCTGTGTGACGCCTCACCTGCTGTAAAGCCACCTCCTGGGTTTGCTCTTCCTAACGCCGCACCTGCTGTAAAGCCACCTCCTGGGTTTGCTCTTCCTAACGCCGCACCTGCTGTAAAGCCACCTCCTGGGTTTGCTCTTCCTAACGCCGCACCTGCAGTGAAGCTACCTCCTGGGTTTGCGCTGTGTGACACCTCACCTGCTGTAAAGCCACCTCCTGGGTTTCCTCTTCCTTACGCCGCACCTGCAGTGAAGCCACCTCCTGGGTTTACTCTGTGTGACACCTCACCTCCAGTGAAGCCACCTCCTGGGTCTACTCTGTGTGACGCCTCACCTGCTGTAAAGCCACCTCCTGGGTTTGGTCTTCCTAACGCCGCACCTGCAGTGAAGCCACCTCCTGGATTTGCTCTATGTGACGCCTCACCTGCTGTCAAGCCACCTCCTGGGTTTGCTCTATTTGACGCCTCACCTGCAGTGAAGCCACCTCCTGGGTTTGCGCTGTGTGACTCCTCACCTGCAGTGAAGCCACCTCCTGGGTTTGCGCTGTGTGACGCCTCACCTGCTGTCAAGCCACCTCCTGGGTTTGCTCTTCCTAACGCCGCACCTGCAGTGAAGCCACCTCCTGGGTTTGCGCTGTGTGACTCCTCACCTGCAGTGAAGCCACTTCCTGGGTTTGCGCTGTGTGACGCCTCACCTGCTGTCAAGCCACCTCCTGGGTTTGCTCTTCCTAACGCCGCACCTGCAGTGAAGCCACCTCCTGGGTTTGCGCTGTGTGACGCCTCACCTGCAGTGAAGCCACCTCCTGGGTTTGCGCTGTGTAACGCCTCACCTGCAGTGAAGCCATCTCCTGGGTTTGCTCTATGTGACGCCTTACCTGCAGTGAAGCGACCTCCTGGATTTGCTCTATGTGACGCCTTACCTGCAGTGAAGCCACCTCCTGGGTTTGCTCTTCCTAACGCTACACCTGCAGTGAAGCCACCTCCTGGATTTGCTCTATGTGACGCCTTACCTGCAGTGAAGCCACCTCCTGGGTTTGCTCTATGTGACGCCTCACCTGCAGTGAAGCCACCTCCTGGGTTTGCTCTATGTGACGCCTCACCTGCAGTGAAGCCACCTCCTGGGTTTGCGCTGTGTGACGCCTCACCTGCAGTGAAGCCACCTCCTGGGTTCTCCTTTGAGAACATCTTGCTGATGGCGTTGAGAAATGAACGGCTGCAGCAGCGTGATACAGAAGTGCCTGCTGCACCATCAGCCTCTAGTGCTTCTACCTCCCGTGAACCTGGGCATGGAGCAGCGGATTGGCAGATAAACAGGAAGGTGCCTTATATGGGGCTCAAGATAAAGGTACAGTAAAAACACACTGACCATGTGGAATATAGATTTGGTATTATTTACTTTTCCCACAAATTACCTGTTTTGACGACAATGACCATAATATATCGTTTTCACACATGAAAGTATATAGGTAACAGACTTCATCTTTGGAATGATGTTTCTTATTTTATTTATCAGATGCTAAAACCAGGCAGCAAGAAGGTGTCTTCCTCCATTGCCATTTCTGACTTAAGTAGGTTTTATTATTATTATTATTATAATTAATGTTTTTGTTGTTGGTATTGTTCAAGTTAGTGCTCATGCCCCCCCCCCCCCCCCCCCCCCCCCCCATCTATAACAGGGCAGCATGCAGAGACTCCTGCCCCTCATACTCCTGGGTTTGCTGTACCTGACGCCTCACCTGCAGTGAAGCCACCTCCTGGGTTTGCTCTAACTGACGCCTCACCTGCAGTGAAGCCACCTCCTGGGTTTGCTCTAACTGACGCCTCAGCTGCAGTGAAGCCACCTCCTGGGTTTGCTCTACCTGACGCCTCAGCTGCAGTGAAGCCACCTCCTGGGTTTGCTCTACCTGACGCCTCAGCTGCAGTGAAGCCACCTCCTGGGTTTGCTCTTCCTAACGCCTCAGCTGCAGTGAAGCCACCTCCTGGGTTTGCGCTGTGTGACGCCTCACCTGCAGTGAAGCCACCTCCTGGGTTTGCTCTTCAAGAGTGCTCTAGACCTGAATTGTCCTCAGAACTTCCAGGTGGGGAGAATCAAGACATTGACCAAATCGATCATATGGTAAGTACCAAGCCTTTGTACTACCCAAGGTCTTTCTAAATACTTGAATGTGTTGTTGAGTTTCCTTTCAAAGTAATTTGTAGTATTCATATCTTATCTCTTCTGTGGCAGTTTAGCATTGATAAATTATACAGCATTGTTGTGATTGCTTTTCCCTGTGGCAGTGCAGTGCAGCTACACATGCTGCTATGGTTGCAATTGTTGTAGAAGAAAGTCCTCTTTAAAGAAAAATAACATACCTAGATTTCATTCTTGTTTTCAGTGTGTCCAAGACTTTGCACTGACAGTAACATCTAGCGGCTCAAAGGATGACCAGAATGAAGCACATCTCTCATCTGGTGAGTTGCAGGCGTCCATATCGCATCATTCTACTGCTTGTCTTGTACATACATTATCAGTGATTAAAACTCTGCAACTACTACTCTTTTCAGAGCGAGGCAAGCCTACCAAGAAAAAGGGAGTGAAAGGCTTTCTGCAGAGAATGAGGAAGGCATTGAGTTGTTGGGCGCCCTCCAGTGACACAGAATGACGGGAGACGGAGCTATCTAGAAATCACTAAAACAACAAAAACTCTAAAAATACTCTATAAAAAAACACACAAAATAAATATTGCCTTAACATGAATTGAATAAACTATTATTATTATTATTATTATTTGTATATTTATACAAATACAAATACTGCTTTAACATGAATGGAATATTCTATTATTTTTTTATTATTATTATTATTATTTTTGTTTACCTAATTATCCATTTTTTTTTTATAAAAATGATTTTATTACAGTAAACTGTGCCATGTCAGCTCATTATTTTCAATGAATTGTGTCATTTTAGACTTGGGAGGTACATACACATCTCAGGATGCAGGATATTGAGCAAGAGGTCAGGAGAGACCTGTTAGCCAAGACATTGACCAAATCGATCATATGGTAAGTACCAAGCTTTTGTACTACCTAAGTCTTTGTATATACCTCAATGTGTTGTTTAGTTTCCTTTCAATGTCATTTGTAGTATTCATATCTTATCTCTTCTGTGGCAGTTTAGCATTGATAAATTATACAGCATTGTTGTGATTGCTTTTCCCTGTGACAGCGCAGTGCAGCTACAAATGCTGCTATGGTTGCAATTGTTGTAGAAGAAAGTCCTCTTTAAAGAAAAAAAAAACATACCTTTATTTCATTCTTGTTTTCAGTGTGTCCAAGACTTTGCACTGACACTAACATCTAGCGGTTCAAAGATGACCAGAATGAAGCACATCTCTCATCTGGTGAGTTGCAGGCGTCCATATCGCATCATTCTACTGCTTGTCTTGTACATACATTATCAGTGATTAAAACTCTGCAACTACTACTCTTTTCAGAGCGAGTCCAGCCCACCAAGAAAAAGCGAGTGAAAGGCTTTCTGCAGAGAATGAGGAAGGCATTGAGTTGTTGGACGCCCTCCAGTGACACAGAATGACGGGAGATGGAGCTATCTAGAAATAACTAAAACAACAAAAACTCTAAAAATACTCTATAAAAAAACACACAAAATAAATATTGCCTAAACATGAATTGAATATACTATTATTATTATAATGACCGCCGCGCGTGGACGTCCCCATATTTTCTCAAAGCGACTATTCTCTCGGCACTTTTTATCACATTTGTCTGGCCAGAAAACGTCTACACATTATGCAGGACAGATCGCAGGTAATTAGTATTGATGTACTTTGACTGTTTTTAATGGAATGGTTTGCTGGTATATCCTAGCTAATTTAAAGCTACGGTTTAATGCAAATGAAGCCGAAAAAAATCTCACAACTAGTTAGACTTTTCTTTTTCTTTTCACAATATATAACAATATATTTTGGTCCCATCAATATGTGTGCTGCCTTTGTATCAAACCCTTAACCTTGGTGTTTCTGGCTCCACCAGTTTAGCTGGAGCACAGCCTATGCCCATCAGAAAAACGTGAAAGTAAAAAATTACCTGATTGATTAGATTTTCTCTTTGTATTAGTGTTTGCCCTGCCATGAGGCAATAGAGGCCATGCCCAATGAGGGCAAGGTAGGCCTACCTGAGGAGCAAAAGGCTGCCATTGCAGCAGAAACCTCCACTGGGTGAGACATTTTAATCTGAGAGACTTGTATAGTGTAATATGTTTATTTAATGAAAAACATGCACAACTAAAGTTCAGTCTTGTGACTGTTATCTTCTAATTGAAAGGGATGAAATCAAGTGGTGTAATTGGTACCACGGGAAATATGGATGCCTCTTCAATGATGATCACAGCATTGACCTCCAGTCTTTCAAGGTTAAGATCCCCTGCTATATATTCTCCTTTTGATCACTACAACCTGGACAATGTATGTATGAAGGACATATGAAATTGGCAGGGACCAGTTATGACATGAGGTCATATGGTAAGAGGTCATTCATTTGATTAGTAAGGTTTGTTTTTTATCCTCAACAGGCTCAAGATCAGGAGAAAACCCTTGGGGACGTTCCTGGAACTCGTGGAACTTCTTTTATGGACATATACTACCATTCGGCCATGAAGGAGGCGTTTCCCGAATAGAGAGGTGGTTGGGCTGAGCTGGGGGCTCCTGGCTCTCCTTTGTAAGATGAATGTAGTAAGTCAGGCTCTCTAGAAGTAGATGTGGTATATATGGGTGTGTGTGTGTGTGTGTGTGTGATGTCAGGCTCTCTACAAGTAGATGTGGCTATTTGAGTGTGTGTGTGTGTGTGTCAGGCTCTCTACAAGTAGATGTGGTCTATATGAGTGTGTGTGTGTGTGCGTCAGGCTCTCTAGAGGTAGATGTGGTCTATATGAGTGTGTGTGTGTGTGTGTGTGTGTCAGGCTCTCTAGAAGTAGATGTGGTCTATATGAGTGTGTGTGTGTGTGTGTGTGTCAGGCTCTAGAGGTAGATGTGGTCTATATGAGTGTGTGTGTGTGTGTGTCAGGCTCTAGAGGTAGATGTGGTCTATATGAGTGTGTGTGTGTGTGTGTGTCAGGCTCTAGAGGTAGATGTGGTCTATATGAGTGTGTGTGTGTGTGTGTGTGTCAGGCTCTCTAGAGGTAGATGTGGTCTATATGAGTGTGTGTGTGTGTGTCAGGCTCTCTAGAAGTAGATGTGGTCTATATGAGTGTCTGTGTGTGTGTGTGTCAGGCTCTCTAGAAGTAGATGTGGTCTATATGAGTGTGTGTGTGTGTGTGTCAGGCTCTCTAGAGGTAGATGTGGTCTATATGAGTGTGTGTGTGTGTGTGTCAGGCTCTAGAGGTAGATGTGGTCTATATGAGTGTGTGTGTGTGTGTGTGTGTCAGGCTCTCTAGAGGTAGATGTGGTCTATTTGAGTGTCTGTGTGTGTGTCAGGGGTGGCCATCTAAACAGATGAAGCAATGCTTAATAACAAATCCACGAAAGCGAAGAAGGACGTGTATGGATTTAAACTGCGTGTGTCTTATATTAAACGATAGATTACTTGCCTGTGACACTGCATATTGCATAGACTAACTGAATGAAAATGTAAGCTGTACAAATAAAGGCCCCTACTGGCCAAATTTAAAATGACAAGCGCTAAAATGGATTTCAATCACTTTTTGTTTTACGTATTGGTCATCTGACCTTTTGCACCAGGGTTTGTGGGCAAGTGGGCATTCCAGTGGAGATCTTTAAACCTCTAGACCATATATTAAAAAAAAATGTAACATCACCATTACCATCGCAAATTCTTTTTTTCCAGATGGTGAGAGGCAGAGATATTGCTGAATTGTTGCTGCTGCTGCAAACTCCAATTTGTGAGAAGGGAGACGCTTCCAGTGCAGAGGCAAGAAACAGCAGCCTCGTTATGCTGCTCTTGTTATACTATACAGACCCTACGCATATCAAGCTCACGCATATTCTTTTACAATGAGTTTTAAAAGAAACAATGTATTATGCCTGACCATACAGCAACAGCATAGATATTGATATTGCGTATGTTATTGAACATATTCCTTGTTAACGTAAATATTCACCTGTTTTGCAGGAGGCTCTAGATCTGGCTGTGAGCCAGGGTCTATGGCAGCATGCCCTACCTTTGGGAGCAAAGCAGCACCTACCTGGGTTATGAAAAGGTAACACACTTCCACAACCTAAAAAAAAACAATAAAAAAGCTATCCACACAGTTAATGCAGGCTAACCTTATTTGTACACACTGTTGACTGTCATTATTGTTATTTTGTTGATATGACAAGCGAGGTAATGTTTCATTTATGATTCTTCCTTAAGATTCGTTAGTAATCTCAGCAACGACCCGCTGAAGACTTACTACCAGGTCCAGATGGGTGAAATCCCTTCAGTTGCCTCTGTGAGTGTCTATTTTCAGGCTTTTCATGCATGTAATGTGATTCATACTTTTGTGAAGTGTTCACTTTAACCGAGGTTTTCGTGTCTGGATTCATGTAGGCAAATGACATTGAGAGCTGGGGAGAGTGGCATCTCCATCTTGCAGCTGTTCTAGTGAACTCGTCCTGCTTCTCTCATTGCCATTAAACTGTTTTGAAGATGAAAGAAACCTTGGGTAAGAACATACTTTGCAAATGATATCTTCAACATTAGTTTAAAAAATATATAACCAAGTACAGTATATCATCTCAATAACCTATATGACATTCCACTGCCTTCCCCCATGTCACAGCATCAAAAGGACTGGTCCAAGCGGCCCACTTTTGTGGAATGGTGTAGCAGCTGGAGCCTGAGCATCTGAACACAATTTCTCTTAGCTGGTTTGCAGCAACGTGGTTTGGGAATCTGGGCAAGCTGTATTGGGGGCTTTACCCCGAGGTCAAAAAGAATACAGCACTGGCCTCAGCACAGGACCCTGTGGTACTCCCATCTGATTTAGAGATGGAGACTGCTGAAGAAAAACTCTGTGTCCTTCCAGTCGATGCAGGGGAGTTTGGCCAGACGCCCTCCACCAATGTGTCTAAAGCATTGATACCCTAAGGCCAGTCAGAGACTTAGCAGAAATCCAAGAAGGTTTGTATTTGTGACAATATCTCTGATAGGGGATTTTATACTTGTATCTCAAGTGTTGGTGTGATCTCTCTGAACTAATATATCTTTGGTTACAGAAATCATGGTTCAGCTGCTTCAGCTGTTTTGGGAAAAGGAAGAGGGAGTAGGTTGGCTTTCAGCAACCTTAATTTGTGCCTTTTGTGTTGATATACAGTATATCATATTCATCTGCGTTATACCAGAACTTAACACACTTTGTTTGCTTCTTTCTCTTCCTCCCGGTTAATTAGTTGATTTCTGCATGGAAAAAAAAGAATGTACGAATAAAATATTCTTCAAATACATAAACAACTGCTGTTTTTTTCCTTAAGAATTTAAATACTGCATAAGGTGTGTGTGTTTGGGCGGGATGGTTATTCAGGTTGATAACATACACATAATAGAAGAGTCATTTAATCTTGAATTGTTTAGTCAAGAAATATCCAAGAATAAACTAGAAATAGTAACAGCATGTGAAGAAAAAACTGTTTACATTTTCACTCAGCCCCCCATCCACGTCCAAATCTCATCAAAATAGTCTCAATCATTTGTGCTGGTTTGTGCTGTTACAATAATTGATTGTTTTAAGTCTACTTGTTAAGATAGGCAATGCTACCTGCCTATGTGTCTGTGTGACGTCAGCATAACTTCAGCATAAAGTCAGCTGCGAACCCTTCCATCTTTCTTTTCGTAATAACTTCATGAGGGTGACGACAGAAGCCGGCATTTTCTGCCCTGCTTCACGCTCAATGAGTGGCGAGAGGGGTCAAACGTTGGCTGCAATCATCCCCCTACAGTAATGAATTAGGCCTATGGAAAGAGCAACTTCCCCGTGCACGGTCAAATGTAGTCAATCATATTTAACCTGCGTTGGACATTCAAAAATATGTTAACCGAACGTATTGACTATTTGATATTAAAACGTGATAGTTGCCAAATATTCAACAAAGTCTTATATAATTTCCAACATGACCCTGGGCTGGGCATTTCAACCAAAGGATTGAATGTATTGGGAAATGTGATAAGGGAAGTAAAGAGACAATATATCACGTTGACCATGCAACTGCGTGTGGCATTTATTAATCAATCAACAATGGTATCTGTCAATGGCAAAAAAATCACTCTGATTCCTTGAACGTAGAGAAGAGCATCCCCTGTTGAACATGAAACAGAAAATGGAATGCGTTTGCAGTATCTTTGGTGCAGTTTATTTTATCATGGGTGAAGTCCCAATCATGTCAGGGGGTATCAGTCAAGTCTTTGACAGTTCATGGTCATCAGGGGTGAGCTGGGCCGGACCTAGCACATTTGGTGCCACAGGCAAGCTTCACCCCTGGCGCCTTTATTTATTACTAGAACAAGAGCTAAGAAGAGTGCACACTAAAGAATCATCAAGTATATGCGAATTTGCTTTTAATTAATAATATTTTGTAAAATATATTACACATGTTAAATAATCAAAATATAATAGGCAAAACACTTTTTACATTCCACTCCCTATAATAACACTTCAAGGGTAACAGTGCAGTCTTTTTGGCCTTCCACGCTGCAAAGTCATCATCGTATGAAATCTGACCACCAGCCTCATGGTTAACACTGTTTATAGCCAGACCAATGAGGCTTTCTTGAGCCCAGGTTGACCTCAGGTACGTTTTAATTTAGAAAAACTCCTCTTGGCTGAAGTTCCTGTTACTGTTGATTAGTTGAATCAGGTCTGATAAAACTTTAAACATACGTGTCACATGGCCCTTCCATTGAAGTAAATGCATTTTTGCCTGTCTGATCACCTATGTTTAAAGTATTGTGGAGCATTCAGGGACGTAAATCACAACTTTTTCACACATTTAATTTATTGTTTGGAGTGTCCTGAACATATTCCACTCTACTTTTATTGAAACACAATCTTTAGTTTCATCAGCATAGTGCGATATGTGTCTTATGGCCCTGCCATTGAAGATAGTGCCTTTTCGCCTGTCTCCAGTGGCTTGTGGTCTGATTCCACGGTAACATGTTGCCCATAGAGGTACTTGTGTAATCTCTTACACCCGAATAGGACTGCATAAAGCTCCTTCTCTATCTGGGCGTAATTCTGCTCTGTGCTGTAAAGCAGCTTGGATGCGTATGCAACTGGTCTGCCTTCATGCATGATAGTTGCGCCCAAAGCTAAATGTATACTACTCCGAGCAAACTTTGGAGAGGCTCTCGTACGGGAAGTTAGAAAAATTAGCAGGTGCCTGACCAGTGGCAGTGCGTCAATACAGGGCGCTAGGGCGCCGCCCCTCCTTAAATCTGAGATGAAAAAAAAAACAAGTCAAAAAACATTATATATCAAATAATTTAAATAAGAAATGTACTGTGTTAACGCGTTAAATGTGTGTGGGAGACCTTAAGCCCCTGTCAACAACCACTTAAATGTGACCAAATAAAAAAACTCTGTAGTATCTCTTCGTGAAACATCTTTCAATCGACGATCAGATGTCGATAAGAAGAGACTGAAAGACATGGGACCCGAACATCCGGATTTAAAAATTCAGCAGACGAGCACTGACCGCGGGAGGAGCTTCTCACCAAGCCTGTATGCTAATCGGAGCTGGTTAGCTGGTTGTTCAGTGAGTGCTGTTCCTGTTGTTCCAAAGTCCTGGGACTGAAACACTCTGGACTACAACGGGGATGAGGAATCTAAAGCACTTCACCGAGAAATGTAAGAAGCACGAATCTTGCCGCAGCCATCTAACTAACAGCCTGAAGCTAAGAGTAAAGCGGAGCAGCTCGACGAAGGGTACCGAATTGACATTCAAAAAACAAAATGAGAAAGTAAGGAAAAACAGACGCATTCTCTCAAGAATAATAGACTGTGTAGTTATGTGGTGCATTTGAGTTGGCCCTGTATGGTCCTGATGAGAGCTAGAACTCTGATAACCCAGGGATATTCCGTGGCTTGGTGGACGTCGCTGCCTCACTTGACAGCGCACTGAAAGAGCATCCCGAGAGCGCGACTGTGTTTAAGCAGTGGCGGTCCGTGCATTTCACGACTGGGCCTTCAGCGATGTCCTACACGATGTTAAACTGAGTCAATCCACCTCCTAATACCATCATTATGACGCCATGGCTCTCGAACCATTATATTTAGGCTATACAGAAAGGCAGTATAAGTGAGCATTGCATCACCTTAACATAGTCGAGTACAACAGACTTTATAAATATTTCCGGAGCATTTAAAATCAATACACCCGTATTAACAATACATTAAGAGTAGTAAACTCTCAGTTATATGATCGCTTGGATATTACTGTCACAACTTAAAAATAAAAGGCGATTTTCAGGGATTAGTCTACAAAGTTTTATTAAGTCCACCGAAAGCTTTAACAAGTTTGGCCACTAAACATCGCATTGTCCCACCTGCAAAGCAGTTTCATTAAACTTCCCATCCTCACCATATCCAGTTTTTCTTAAAAGTTCCGTCTTGAAAATGGCGTTGTAATTGTATCAAAAACTGGAATTATCAAGTTGGTGTAAACTAGTTAATTTGAGTTGGTTAATGTAATTATATTTAGTCTTACCAATTGAAACAACTAGCATAATAAGCATTGAAACCGATGTACGTCGTTTTCACATTAGCCAGCTTCTTCTTCTTCTTCTTTTTTGTTTTATGGCGGTTGGCAAGCAACTTTTAGTGTGCATTACCGCCACCTTCTGTACTGGAGTGTGGATCTGAACACCCTTACTAAATCCTATAAAATAAACCTGTTTTTTTCAGAAAATGAAAAATAAAATTAAAACAAATATCTCCTGAGTTTCTCTGTAAAATGTCTGAAATTTTCAATACCACTTTCTCTTCTTTCAGGAGACTATTAAGTATCTTTCTCTGCCTCTGATATCTTGGACACATCTCTATTACATGTTCTATGGTCTCTTGACTATCTCCGCAAACACAGAGTCCATCAACATGTTTTTTAATTTTGACTAGAGTGTTATTTAGTCCCATATGTCCAAACCTCATTTTTGACAGGATGTTTTCCTCCTGATTGCTCCTAACAGTACTCCTGCTACCCCCAACTTTTCTTTGTATTCCATAGAAATTCCTTCCTGTAATTTCATGGTCCCACATGTACTGCCATATATCCCCAACCTTGTCCTTAATAATGCTTTTGACCTCGGTTTTACTATGACTTTCATTGATGTCTACATCATGTTTCAGTGCTGCCTGTTTTGCAAATCTATCAGCCATTTCATTTCCTTCAACTCCCATGTGTGCTGGAACCCACCCAAAGGAAATACTAATTCCTGCCTTCTGCACCCGATTCGCTAACTCCAACACCTCATATACAATGTCTGGTCTTGATTCAGAGTGCATGTTTTTTACATTAGCCAGCTAAACTGAGCACTGAAGCACTGCACTGGTCTGCCTCAGTATCCAATCAAAGGACGTTTACGTGTCACGTTCAACACGAGGAAAGAAATCTTCCGGGCCTTCTAGAAGGCCCAGTGTCGCCAACTCGAAATCTGATTGGTTGTCACAACTGTCTGTTTCAGTTCATTCAACTTAAATGAACTGAAACAGCCAGTTGTGATAACCAATCAGATGTACACGGGCCTTCAATGTGAATTCTGAAGGCCTCAGGGAAGATTTCTGTTCTCGGGGAAGAGCGTAGAAACACATGATAGCTGAAATATGATTGGATGAAAGCTCTAACATAAATTAACTACGCTGGAAGTTATGCAATGAAGATAATGGACTATAGGGAATAATTGAATAGATATTTATGAAAAGAAAATATTAAAATTAAATTTATTTTATTACATTTATTTTCTGATGATGTTTAGGCCAGCAGAGAAGGCCTTGAAGGCCCTGACGGACCACCACTGTGTTTAAGGGAACATCCAAAACGGTCCAGAATGAACTTCTTGACTATGCTGGCTGTCAGGGATTGATTGACTTAAACCATAGAGTTATTGAGAGATTTGCCAACTTGAAAGAGAGGAGGGCTACATTTCTTTACAAGTAGTGGGGCCTTCTCTTGTCAAACATCTGATGTAAAATCTCTTTCTGAATCTCTTCTGCTCTAAACCTCTTTCATGTGAGGGTGTGGGCACTTGTTTTATTCTATAAACCTCTGAAACGCTCTGAACCGCTCATGCCCAAAGTCACAGGTTATTGTTATTGGATAGTGTTGAGCACTGTGTTGTCTTGAAATAAAGCTTAGTTTTTTTGAATATTCTACTCTACTTATACCTCTGTGCTATTTGAACCGCGAGACTTGATCGAACCTTAATCGCAGACGGCCAAATCGGCAGACTTTTTCACAGACCAATCTGTGCGTGCAAACACTTTTAATCAATCAATCAATTTGTTTATTTGATCAAAAGGGACAGTGTACATTTATGAACATCAAAATGCAAATGCACCCAATTATAGCCAAAAGGCTGGTTTCCATTGGCAGTCTCCCTGCCAGAGTGAAAAAGGCTATACAACCTAACTGTACAACCTAACTGGCTGTACAACCTAAAAAAAAATGCATTAATGTATACATCAAACATAGAATTGACAATAAATCAAAAGTAAAATCAAATAAGATAAGATCAAATTAAATTCTCCAGTAAGTCCTTAACCATGGGTAAAAGGGAAAGAACAAAGTGGTAAACAAAAATGTATTCTACTGCTATATTCTACAGATGAGCGTCTCCAATTTCACACAACCAGTGTGAGTAGTGTGATGCAGTCTTTTGTGTATTTGTTCTGATAATTTGGATAATGTGGGACAGTTTGATGATGAAATCACCTATTTGTGGTCTTAAAACATTTTTGTACACTAAACAAGGGCAGCTTGACTTTCGCTCGCTGATGTCAATGGCTGTGAAAACATTGTTCCTCATCATTATAACCATTAAGTACATACAGTATACACACTGTGTATATTTACCATTTATTGTTTTCATAGAATATGAAATTGAATTGGATGGAGTTGTATAGTATTTCAATATCGGCTGGCTATTCATCACTAAAGTTATCCGCATCTTGTATCTTGTACCATACCACAATTTACTGCTGTCAGTGTGGAATAAATAATGTTTAATTTTCTGAACTAATCATGAGCTCAGACATATGTGAGGCTTGATTTGTCATACATTAATTTAACCAAGATAGTCAGTGATGTCATTGTAGATGGCATTGCTATGTCGCTCCTGGCAATCGCTAACAGCTTTGAGGACTCTGGCTAAACGGCGGTCCAAGGCTGCAAGGTGTTGCTCAGACAGAAGAGGAGCTACAGTCGTTAAAGGGTCCTTCGACAGCGATGCCCGCATGACATCACTGAGACGGTGCTGAGGTAAAGCCAGGAGCTGCAGCTTCATCAAAGTGGAGCGCCGAATCCTACACAGAGATGAAGAGACAGTAAAGGATTCTACATGGAGATGATGTTAGAGACAGTAAAGGATCCTACATAGAGATGAAGTTAGAGACAGTAAATTATCCTACATAGAGATGAAGTTAGAGACGGTAAAGGATCCTTCATAGAGATGAAGTTAGAGACAGTAAATTATCCTACATAGAGATGAAGTTAGAGACGGTAAAGGATCCTTCATAGAGATGAAGTTAGAGACAGTAAATTATCCTACATAGAGATGAAGTTAGAGACGGTAAAGGATCCTTCATAGAGATGAAGTTAGAGACAGTAAATTATCCTACATAGAGATGAAGTTAGAGACGGTAAAGGATCCTTCATAGAGATGAAGTTAGAGACAGTAAATTATCCTACATAGAGATGAAGTTAGAGACGGTAAAGGATCCTACATAGAGATGAAGATAGAGACAGTTAAGGATCCTACATAGAGATTAAGTTAGAGACAGCAAAGGCAGGAGGGATATTACTGTTGCAGATCTTTCAGCTGTTAATTCCCTTTGACCTCCGCCACCATGCTTTTACCTGCAACACTGCTCCAGGGGTGCTAATATAGAGGGTTCATCTTTAGAGAAGCGACCAAACCTGGAAGACATGGTGAGTGTCAGTGTCACTTATACAATCACTCACACTGGCAAAGCACAGTACTGACCACCATTATAATCAGAGCACTCACGCTCTTCCATTGTCTAAATGTATGAGGAAGGTGTCATTCCCAAACTTCTCAAATGTTTCGTAGTGATGCCTGTCCAAGTTACCTGGAATGAAGAGACCATTTAAGATGAAATGTTCAATCTTGAAAAAGCTTGACATTACATGTCCTTACAGCTCTTATAAATCAGCAGCATTTACATAATTTGCCATGCATCTAAAAAGGTGTTGGTAAACCTTGACTAACTCATGAGGAAGTCCAGTATGGCCATGTCAATGACATCTACTAGCCGCGTGCCCTCGTCGTATGGTGGAGTCTTTTTCACAGTATCGCAGTAATCTTTCTCTTTCTCCCACCTATGACACAAGAAAACGTTTTACTACAGTACACAATATGAATTTTACTCGTCACCGTTTTTGACCAGAGAACTTGGTCATGTAAGTTGCGCAGAGTGTCAGTTGGTGTCAGTTGAGATTGAGTATATGAGCCCCCCGACTTCAAGTTCACAAATTACTCTGTTCAAATCTCTACTTTACCAGAAGCTATAATGTATAGGGTAAAAGCACAGGTCTACAGCTGATGCTATGTGTGCTCTGTCCACCCACTGTGCATGTTTACTGCGACTGTAGGATCGCCTCCATGGGCTCCTCCAGGACCGGCGTGGAGCCAGGGAAAGGTCAGGAAGCATAGCGGCCATGGAGGCCTCAAGGCCATGGGGCCGGCCACACACTGCATGTTCAGTGGAGCAGTAGTACGAGCACTGGCCGTAGAAACATGTGTTACCCACTAGAAAGGTGGACAGATGGGTTAAGGGAGAGGGTAGGATCAATAAGATCATGCTTATCATTCATAGAATGCACTGTGTACATGCTTACATGTGTAAATGTTTTGGGCGTGTTCATAGTTTGTCCAATAGGTCAAATAAACTAAACACATACCAGCTGAGTTAAAGAAGGTTTTCGCCAGTTTTCCATCAGTGGTTGTGTCTTTGATCTCTTTAATCATATCGACTAGCCTTCCAACCGCAGGTGGGACTCTTCGGAAACCCAAAACCCTTGGCCAAGTAGGCAAAGAAACATACAGCTGTTAGACACATGCTATTAAATGCCCTGCCTCATGCTTGATTCTGTAAAATAAGTCCTCACAGAAGTGTGGAAGTCTTTTCAAATAGCGCCTGATACCAGGTAAGATAAAAACAAATATTGTTAGAGGTTGGTTCAAGCTGTATACCGATCTAGATGATATGCAGCAATTTCAGCATTGTGTCTTTCAAAGTCAGAGAAGTAGTACAGATTATAATTTGTCTCCTCATTGCGTTCCTGTCTGGAAAAGAACAGAGTGAATTTGACATCATAAACTAACAATTCCATTGTACATTGAACTTAAAGAGATTTGATACACGGAGACAGTCACCAAAGTGATCCATGTGCATTTCTGACTCACTTCATGGGCTTGAGGAGAGCTTGGCCATAATTAGGAAATGACATCACCAGCTTCAGTTGAGTGCCCCCAGTCTTCTGCACTGAGAAATACACATGTCACTATGGAAACTACACTCGTCACAGGAGCTCCACTCAGATATGGCAAGTGAATTCAGAAATACTGACTATCAGACTAGACCATTACAGACCACAATTACAGATACTGTCGATGTGTAATACATACACCAAAAAACATTAGAAGTCAAAATGGAGTCAGAGAATGAATGTCTCAACAGGCCACTACATGCACTTCAACACTGGAACCTTTAGTGGCCATGACATGAGGTGCCAACCTGAATGTGACATGTAAACAGAAACAGAAAAAAACTGACCAGAATGTCTTGTGGGCCTTTATTGGGACAAAGCACAAAAAGGAACTGGCTACTTTGATACTTTGACTCTCTCCCGTATAGTGTAACCATTGCACTGACGGTTGTGACCATTATTCTCCACCAATATAACTAACCTTTAGATATCCATAAATAAGGTTAATTTCATATTCTCACTGTGTCTCTTTTCTTCCCTTCTCATCCACTGTGAGGCGCTGTTGAGCCAGGCCACGATCCCCTTAAAAAGGCCCCTCCTTCCTGCTGCCGTTCCCACTATTCCCATTCCAGTTTACTATGACACATTGCCCACAATTTATCACACATATTGATTGGCATCATGCCTACCGTTACTTTACCAATATGTACCATTGTTATGAATCATAGCTTCACTCAACCAAATGACCCCCACTATGTTTTAAGACTATCATTTATAGTGCTGGATACACTGGTGAGATTCATGTTTAAGATTAATAATTGTGTTCATTAAGTGTGTCTTCCTTTTTAGTTTTCTATAAATGTTAGAATGCAGTTTTCACAGGAGGTGCTGTGATGCGTGTGCGTCTCCTTCTCCTCACCCTTACCAGAGAAGGCGCTGTGATACGTGTGCTTCTCCTTCTCCTCACCCTAACACCAGGAGGTGCTGTGATGCGTGTGCTTCTCCTTCTCCTCACCCTTACCAGAGAAGGCGCTGTGATACGTGTGCTTCTCCTTCTCCTCACCCTAACACCAGGAGGCGCTGTGATGCGTGTGCTTCTCCTTCTCCTCACGCTAACCAGAGGAGGCGCTGTGATACATATGCTTCTCCTTCTCCTCACCCTAACACCAGGAGGTGCTGTGATGCGTGTGCTTCTCCTCACCCTAACCAGAGGAGGCGCTGTGATACGTATGCTTCTCCTTCTCCTCACCCTAACACCAGGAGGTGCTGTGATGCGTGTGCTTCTCCTCACCCTAACCAGAGGAGGTGCTGTGATACGTGTGCTTCTCCTCACGCTAACACCAGGAGGCGCTGTGATGCGTGTGCTTCTCCTCATCCTAACCCCAGGAGGCGCTGTGATACGTGTGCTTCTCCTCACCCTCATCCTAACCAGAGGAGGCGCTGTGATACGTGTGCTTCTCCTTCTCCTCATCCTAACCAGAGGAGGCGCTGTGATACGTGTGCTTCTCCTTCTCCTCATCCTAACCAGAGGAGGCGCTGTGATGCGTGTGCTTCTCCTTCTCCTCACCCTAACCAGAGGAGGCGCTGTGATGCGTGTGCTTCTCCTCACGCTAACACCAGGAGGTGCTGTGATGCGTGTGCTTCTCCTCATCCTAACCCCAGGAGGCGCTGTGATACGTATGCTTCTCCTAACCCTAACCAGAGGAGGCGCTGTGATGCGTGTGCTTCTCCTCATCCTAACCCCAGGAGGCGCTGTGATACGTGTGCTTCTCCTCACCCTCATTCTAACCAGAGGAGGCGCTGTGATACGTGTGCTTCTCCTCACCCTCATCCTAACCAGAGGAGGCGCTGTGATACGTGTGCTTCTCCTTCTCCTCATCCTAACCAGAGGAGGCGCTGTGATGCGTGTGCTTCTCCTTCTCCTCACCCTAACCAGAGGAGGCGCTGTGATGCGTGTGCTTCTCCTCATCCTAACCCCAGGAGGCGCTGTGATGCGTGTGCTTCTCCTCACCCTAACCAGAGGAGGCGCTGTGATGCGTGTGCTTCTCCTCACCCTCATCCTAACCAGAGGAGGCGCTGTGATGCGTGTGCTTCTCCTCACCCTCATCCTAACCAGAGGAGGCGCTGTGATACGTGTGCTTCTCCTTCTCCTCATCCTAACCAGAGGAGGCGCTGTGATACGTGTGCTTCTCCTTCTCCTCATCCTAACCAGAGGAGGCGCTGTGATGCGTGTGCTTCTCCTTCTCCTCACCCTAACCAGAGGAGGCGCTGTGATGCGTGTGCTTCTCCTCATCCTAACCCCAGGAGGCGCTGTGATGCGTGTGCTTCTCCTCACCCTAACCAGAGGAGGCGCTGTGATGCGTGTGCTTCTCCTTCTCCTCACCCTAACCAGAGGAGGTGCTGTGATACGTGTGCTTCTCCTTCTCCTCATCCTAACCAGAGGAGGCGCTGTGATACGTGTGCTTCTCCTTCTCCTCATCCTAACCAGAGGAGGCGCTGTGATACGTGTGCTTCTCCTTCTCCTCATCCTAACCAGAGGAGGCGCTGTGATGCGTGTGCTTCTCCTTCTCCTCACCCTAACCAGAGGAGGCGCTGTGATGCGTGTGCTTCTCCTCACGCTAACACCAGGAGGTGCTGTGATGCGTGTGCTTCTCCTCATCCTAACCCCAGGAGGCGCTGTGATGCGTGTGCTTCTCCTCACCCTAACCAGAGGAGGCGCTGTGATGCGTGTGCTTCTCCTTCTCCTCACCCTAACCCCAGGAGGCGCTGTGATACGTGTGCTTCTCCTTCTCCTCATCCTAACCAGAGGAGGCGCTGTGATGCGTGTGCTTCTCCTTCTCCTCATCCTAACCAGAGGAGGCGCTGTGATGCGTGTGCTTCTCCTCACCCTAACCAGAGGAGGCGCTGTGATGCGTGTGCTTCTCCTTCTCCTCACCCTAACCAGAGGAGGCGCTGTGATACGTGTGCTTCTCCTTCTCCTCATCCTAACCAGAGGAGGCGTTGTGATACATGTGCTTCTCCTTACATGCGCTGACAATCTTGTCGGAAGCCAGCTGTTCTTCCAGCTGATGCAGGTTGGGGTCTTTGGGGTCATACAGCTGCCGGCGGGTTATACCCATGTGGAAGCGCAGCCAGGGCGGGTGGGTCTCCACGTCATCGTTCAGGTTGATGGCATCGTATCCCTCCTCACTGGCACTCAACCTGAGGGAGAACCACAAAGAGGGATAGCCATATGGGATGGTAAGCTATAAGTTACAATACATTTCATAACACACTGTAGCACATTTAGTACTATAGCACTATATAAATGTGATGTTTTATTATTATTATTTTGTACACTTTGAACACTTAGTACACTAGAACACATGTTGATAATGTACTTATTATTTGTCTTCAATGTTTGTGTATTGTCAAGGTGTGTGTGTGTGTGTGTGTGTGTGTGTATGAGTGTGTGTGTATGTATTTGTGTGTGTTTGTGTGTGTGTGTGAGAGAGAGTGATAATTTTGTGGCTCACCACTGATGACTCTCCAGCTCCTGCTCCTTGACCTTTGGCTTCATGCGTAGCAGCCAGTCGTCCTCCTGAAGGGGCGGCCCAGGGATGTTGTAAAGAGCATGCTTGAAGAGATCCTCCATCTTAGTGAGGTTTGGCTTTAAAGGCTGAAGATCGGGTGTGTTTATACACTCCATTTTGACTGTCTCACTGAGGGGCTTCACAGCTCCTCCCTGCCCTGGCACTGAACTCTCTTCACCTGTCTGGGCAGCCATGGTGTGATCTCCACCCACATCCATGATAGAGACGCCAGGCTGTCTCAGGCCAGAGGGCGCCTTCCCATGGCTGTCCATGGGTGGAGTGACAGTAGGATCCGTGAGGGCCCTGATGGTCTTACTGGGGAGCTGAACCTGAGGCTCACATGGAGTCTGATACACAGACAGGGTGAGCAGCACCAGGAAGAGGTGAAGAAGCACCGACAGGCAGGCCAGCACCAGACACAGGGTCCGGGCACGGCGGCGCGTGCACCAGCGCATCATCCTGGTCAGAGATCAGACTGTCAGAGACGCAGGTGAGTACAGGCATGAAGGGTCACAACCAAAGGCAGAGGAATGTGTTGTAGAGTACACTTTTTGTGATATATTATATTACTAGTATGACAAAACAGAAAGGAAATGTAACATTTTCACAATACTAATTCTTCAAGGTCAACACATGGTTTACCTCTGAAGTTCAGCCATAGCAGGTTGAACAGAAGGCATTCCTTAGCTTTGCCAGATTTTAGAGAGTCAAAAGACTCAAAAGCCCTTTTTCTGAATGCTATGCACACTGTAAACCTGAACAAGTTCAGAGTACTTAAAACTTTTGATGTAACCGATTACATAATAAAATTTGAGTACATACAGTACTGTGCAAAAGTTTTAGGCAGGTGTGAAAAAATGCTGTAAACTAAGAATGCTTTCAAAAATGGAAGTGTTAACAGTTTATTTTCATCAATTCTTCATAAATTAACAAAATGCAGTGAAGGAACAGAAGAAAATTCTTAATTAAATCAATATTTGGTGTGACCACCCTTTGCCTTCAAAATAGCATCAATTCTTCCAGATACACTTGCGCAGTTTTTGAAGGAACTCGGCTGGTAAATTGTTCCAAACATCTTGGAGAACTAACCACAGATCTTCTGTGGATGTAGTCTTCCTAAAATTCTTCTATCTCTTCATGTAAACCCAGACAGACTCGATGATGTAGAGATTAGGGCTCTGTGGGGGTCATACCATCACTTGCAGGACTTTCTGTTCTTCTTTAAGCTGAAGATAGTTGTTAATGACATTGGCTGTATGTTTGGGGTTATGTTCCTGCTGCAGAATACATTTGGTGCCAATCATACGCCTCCCTGATGGTATTGCATGATGGATTAGTATCTGCCTGTATTTCTCAGCATTGAGGACACCATTCATCCTGACCAAATCTCCAACTCCACTTGCATAAATGCAGCCCCAAACTGGAAAGGAACCTCTACCATGCTTCACTGTTGCCTGCAGACTCTCATTATTGTACCTCTCTCCAGCCTCCAGCGAACAAACTGCCTTCTTCTACAGCCAAATATTTCTAATTTTGACTCATCAGTCCAGAGCACCTTCTTCCATGTTTCTGCACCCTAGTTTCTATGTTTACGTGCTTAGTTCAGTCACTTGGCCTTGTTTCCTTGTCGGGGTAGAGCTTTTTGGCTGCAACTCTTCCATGAAGACCACTTCTGGCCAGACTTCCCCGGACAGTAAATGTCTGTACCTGGGTACCACTGGTTTCTGCCAGTTCTGAGCTGATGCCACTGCTTGAAATCTTCCGATTTCGAAGGTAAATTTTTAAACCCCTGTCTGCTTTGAAATCTTTGTCTGGAAGAGACCCTGCTGATGCAGTATAACTACGTTGTGTCTAATTGCTGTGCTCAGTCTTACCATGTAAATGGATACAAAAATAAACATTTATTGTTTACATTTTTCAAAGCATTCTTAGTTCATAGCATTTTTTCACACCTGCCTAAAACTTTTGCACAGTACTGTATATATATATTTTTAAGTAAACTTAACTTAAAAATTATGCATCGGCTAAACTGATTTCTTTTGTTATCATTTTCATAATTTTTAAGTTCTCTGAACTCATATTTTTTTCAAAATCGTCCAGGATTTTGCCTTGTCCCATTTTTGTGTTTCTCTGGGTCTTTCACAAACTAGTTATTACGCTCTTACAAGTTTTTGAAAGGGTATCCCCCCGTTATGTTCCAACTTCTTGCACAAGCTCTTACTGTAGAGAGAACTGTCATTGGTTGACAGCCTTCCCAGTGTTGCCAGATGTACATTTACATTTACGATTAAGCAGACGCTTTTATCCAAAGCAATTTACAAGGAATTTTGCATTTATAGATCAGGAGCAGTTTAAGGGTTTGTAGAACCTGATAATGTAATAATTTCCTGATAACGTAATAACCCTGATAATGTAATAAAAAAATCCCTCATAAGTCCCTAAAAGATGTAATAAAACCTGATAATGTAATAATATCCCAATAATGTAATAAAGTGCATTTCCCAATAATGTAACAATCGCCATACCAATAATGTAATAAAATGTTACATTAATGGGAAGTTATTACATTATCAGGTTAGCCTCAATTTTGCAGAACCTGATAATGTAATAAATTCCTGATATTGTAAAAACTTTGGTCAGTGCTGAAATGTTGGGACACCAGTTATTCAGACCAAGTAGTGATGCTGTGTAGACAACCACCCACTATTGTTTTGCTCATATTTTGATCCCAATGGTATAGGCCTTTAGCCTCGCAAGCCAAACCTGTACAGCAAGAAGCTGTACAAGGGTCTGGCACAACACGATTTTCAGTGTGGGCGGGATTAGCGGTTGTCTGTTAAGTTGCCTCTGCACGCAATGCCACACAATAGGAATGGCGCTACAACCAATCCGAGCGACTGACGAATGACAAAAGACGATTTGATTGGCCTGGTACAGTGTAATTTTTAAGGGACATTGCCACACAAAATCAAAAGAGAATTTGATATAAATCAAATAGCGAAATGTCAGCTATTGATGATCAATGAGGACTTAGAAATTCAATGTTCTATGTGCCCATTAGCTGCCGGTCTATAACATACCAAAATGTTCTCATTATTTCTCTATTAGTTGATTACCACTGAAAAATTGTGCATTCGCAATCATGTAAAATATATACTGTATCTGCTAATAGTGAAGAAGCGGGTCTCTGGACAGCTTCACTGTTTGGACCTCTGAAACTGGAGACCTGATGCTACAGCACCAACCAAAGTTATTACAATATCAGGTAATTATTACATTATCAGGTTTTGCAAAATTGAGGCTAACCTGCACTTTATTACATTATCGGGGTATTATTACATTATCAGGTTTTATTACATCTTTTAGGGACTTATGAGGGATTTTTTATTACATTATCAGGGTTATTACATTATCAGGAAATTATTACATTATCAGGTTCTACAGGGTTCACACTTATACTATTAGTAAGGAGGAGTGGGGAATCGGACTAGCAACATTCCAACCTCTCGATTACTAAACGACTCCTCTACCTTAAGTCTTCTGTCTCCGTCTCTCATCACAAGATCCCTGCAATGGTATTCTCAACGACGTTGATGACGTCAGATACTAAACAAATATGAGTTATCAGGCAATGTTTACTCAAACAAATACATTCCAATACAACTAAAACGTCTTCACTTGCTCAGAAAACGTATACATTTAAAGTTGGGTCAACTAATTACCAGGTTTTAAGTACTGAATACATAATGTTAATAAGTTAGTATAACTGTTTGGGTTTACAGTGTAGCAACTACAATTTAAACCCAAAACATCTACTTACTTACTTCTCTGCAAGATGAAATGACTGAATGACTCCCTAGTCCCTGTCCACTGAGACTCTGGACGTGTTGCACTGCGCACCTTTTTTTGGTTTGTTTGCTCTCTCTCACTATGTTTGACCCTGAAGATGAAAATGAGCTGCCAGGTTGAGGTGCTCTGGATGACATTGGCAGAATCAATGTCTCTCTTTCAATTGTGTGTGTGTGTGTGTGTGTGTGTGTGTGTGTGTGTGTGTGTGTGTGTGTGTGTGTGTGTGTGTGTGTGTGTGTGTGTGTGTCTGTGACCACACCACGACTTACGAGGGCTATTTGTCTTGTGCTATACACATGATTGTTAGGACATACTGTCTCACACACGCAACGGATACAAGGGAAACATATCCAGCTTTCAAATACATTCATTCTCTTACAGAATGACATATGTTTGGTTCAGTGTAATAAAGATAAAGATAGGTTGGATCATCAGCATGAAAATACAAATACATAACAAAAATAACTGTAGTGTCTGCAGATCCATGTGTGCATCAGAATGTAGTGTTATACACCACAATACACGATAACTGTAGTGTTATACACTATAATACGCTATAACTGTAGTGTTATACACTATAATACACGACAACTGTAGTGTTATACACTATAATACACAATATTTGTTCTACAGTTTCACAAATGCATAGATGGGGCCACACTGAACATCAAAAGGCTTCTTACACAAACCATGTTTGTATTTAGTTTTGCTTTATGATTGATATGACAGTGACAGGATCACAGATTCAATTCTCATCATCTGTCATCTATCTGAGAGGTTATTGGGGTGATTACATAAAACCATTTAAAAGCATTTAGACATTTGTACGTTATACGTTTGTGTACACAAACATTCACCCTTAAACGTTTGAATCCCATTTGAGATGAGGCTGAATACTGAAATTCTACATCGTGTTCTACAGGGTTTTGATGATAGTGTTGCAGCATTGAACAGTAGGTGGGGATGATTTCCTCTACGCCATTTCAGCACCAGTATACTCTTGAGAGTAAGTCTCTATTCACTTACTATGTTTGGGTTTGTGTGTGTGCTGAAACAGTGCTGTGGAGTATGCTGTTTGAGAGTCTGGCCTGCTGGCAATGTATGAATATTTTACAAAACCGCCCAGATGAAGGACCAGAATATGCAAGTTTAAA